>NC_073350.2:23363750-23966875 GCF_027580225.2 Misgurnus anguillicaudatus | reverse complement strand
CTGTGGATGAAGAGCAGTATATTGTTGTTGTTTGGGTCAAGAGTGAAAGGCACACAAGATGAATATACAGGGGTTTTACCAGTACTGTAAATTACCTGCTCCGATGACTTGCTCGATCTTCACACAGGAGATGTCGATCTCCTTTGCAAACTCTCTCACGGCTTCATTGGGGTCTTCATAGGTAAACGGGTCAATGTAGATCTTCATTCCTGGTGACACTAAAAATAATGAACCTATGTAATTTAAAGTCTAGAGCTTTATATTTTAATGTTTTATTTGAAGATATACTGTATGTACAGTGCCCTCCATAGGTATTGGGTCAATAAAGGAAAATTTATTGAAATTCTAAACGTTCAAAGGTGAATACGAGAAAAAATTACAGAATGTCACATTTTTGTGGGTCACCTATTTTAACATATACAATTTACCACCTCAACTGAGCCACATGTTCGTATTTTAATTAAATCACTATCGCGCACGTTCTCTGGTTCTGTTTCTCATCTTTGGAATGAACTACCGGTCGCGACAATATCTGCTGACTCTAGTCTTTAAGAATCGGCTAAAAACGATCTCTCCGCCAACACCTCACTTGCTAATATTTTCTATTTTCTCTATCCTTATCTTCACACTGTCAAAAGAATGAAATAAATAAAAAAATTAAAATAAAAAATTACTAACCCTTGGCTATACTGTGGTTGACTTGATGGGACTAGCACTTACGTATTGCTGTTCTTTGTGTTGCTCTAATTGCTTCTATTGTTACCTCATTTGTAAGTCAGTCCTTCTAGAAAAATGCTGAGTTTTTTTTGTGATTGTTGCGGAAAAAAATCCTTGATCTTGCGGCACACTTTCTTAAAAAATGCTATGGAATGTGCGGGATATTTATGCAATTTATGCAATGAAATTGCAGGAACTTGCAAAAATTTGTGAACTTGCAAAAACTGCGGGAACTTGCAGAAATTACGTCACTTTATAATGTTCCCATGGCAACAGGGGACATGGCTGTGCTTGTGTGAAGTAAATGCACAATTTTTCAACTTTCTGCTAAGATATTTGACTTTTTGCTAAGAAAATGCGGGGATTATAAAATCATGCAAGCCCCGCATATTTTGTAGGAAATCTGCAATTTATGCAGCGAAAGTGCGGCGTATTTGAAAAAATGTGGCCCCCATATGCGGACTTTGGCCGATTATGCATTGAATCATTCAATAGCATAAGGTGTAGTATCAGTTTGATCCATTGCTTCTGTAGTCTGAGTCTTGCATTTGGTGACAACACACATAGGTCAGAATAAAAGCTTGTTGTTCTTTGTTGGTAAAGCATGTATGTGTTGAAACATAATCAAATGTTAAAGAAGTACTTTCCCCCAAAAAATTGGGTTTTAATAAAATGGCTTTGTGTGCTTTTGCCTCATATTCCTCTTACAAATTTTTGTCTTCAAAGCAAACAAGGCAGTTTTGTCTTTACTGTCCCAATACGTATGGAGAGCACTTTTCATCGCTGTAAATGTGGAGTGAAAAAACTGTAGTAGGTCGCTTGGAATTCTAGGAACGGCTGGCTTTCCAGTAGCTTTGGATTCTAAGCGTGACATTGGAACAGCTCATGCAGTCAGTAAAGGGAATTTGCAGTAAGTGGAGTGCAGCAGTGTTCACAGGAATAAGATAAGCTGTATTAATGTATGTATCATCTCCAGGGTATCGCATTTTCTAATGGAGACCGTATCATTACTTTCAATTCCCGCCAATCAAATAACTTTGATTGCAGGTAAATTGACTTAAGGTGGTCTTTAAGTGTGTGGGGACTTTAGTCATTCCTGCCTTAAATCTGATTAGTCAGCCTCTCGGCTCCAAATCTATGCAAAGGAAATGCTTTATTATTATTATTGGAGATGTGGCTGTGCAGTGTTCTTTCAGTAGACAAGCAGAAATTAAATTGCATGAGATAAATGAATGACATCCAATGTCAAAGCATTTGTGAACACATTTTGATGTGCCTTCCTGGAGAACGCAAAATTCAGTGATTATTTACTCAAAGTTTGAACGTTTTTTTCCATCTTTATAATTTTTGTGTTCCATGGACAAACCTTTCCAAGGAAAGTTTTTAAATAATGTTTTGGAAAAAAGTAAACGATGCCAGAAGTGAACTTAGAAACCCGTTTAGACTAAGAAACTGTAAGGCAGATGGAGAGAGACACAAGACAACAAGACACAAAAAACACAAATACAATAGAAAAGAGCGAGAACGTGAATTAGGGCATTTTCTGCTCTTGAGCACTAATGGATGAATTCTAACCTTGATTTTTTTAGGTTTTACAGGCCCCACTCTCTCCCACAAATTATCTTAATAAATAGAGTATTTGCAGCATGTACCACTGATTATATAAAGTGAAAGCTGTTTAAATTGATAAGGAGTGCCAATGAAAAACTTAAAGGAAATAAAACTTGAGGAAAAGTGCCAAACCATTTTCATTCAGCAGAGTAGAAGACAGATGAACTTTAAGCTCTCAGGGAGAGAGAGAGAAAGCTTAGCTTTAAATGATTGCCTCCAGAGAATCTCAAAGATTTATTTCTATAAATGGAACAGCACTCCGAAGCTAAAATAGTATTTACTGAAGCATTGCTCTTTTCGTGACAAATCTCTGATGGATCTTACTAACTTTAAAACACCTGGTTCAGAGCTTTTCTGCATTAAACGCCCTTGCTAATTTGCGTGCATGAGAAAATAAACAAACGGCATGCATCCAGAGAAAGAACAACGATGAACAATGGGAAGTACTGTAGCTAATACAGTCTCTGATGGGATTTTCAAAGGAAGCTGCGGGATTAATATTTCACAGGAGAGAGGGGAATGTGCAACAAAGGTGTGCGTGAAGATGAGAAAGGAGGATGTAGACGGAGGTGTGTGTGAGGAAAGAAAGGAAATGCGTGCATGTAGCTTCAAACAGCACGCTCACAGACCACCTGCAGTAAATTTGTGGAAATCTCTGATGTGTACTGCACACATACAGTTCGAGGCAAATTGTGAGCTCTAATTTATAGACATAAGGTGAACCAAATGCACTATAAAGCTGTTAGTCTTAGAGGTTATATGTCCCGGTTTATACCTTAAAAACAGATTTAAATAAACATGTAACGGATATAAAATGTTGGTAGTTTATTTTTCCAAGGGCCTCCAGTGTATTTGTATGCCTGTTTCAAGTTTGCTGTATAAAATGCATACTTGGGTCATTCTACAGAAAAGGTGGAATTCGGGTGATGGAAATCTGCTTAAATGAACTTCTTTCAACATACCCAAAACTTCTTCAATAGCATTAATTAACTTGTCAAATCTATGAATCCGCAAAACGGGGAGCTTAATCTATTTTTAACTTTTTAATACATTTTAATAAAGAATCCATGAGTCATTTATTTGTCATTGGTGTTACCTGTGATTTAAACAACATTAATGTTGATACTAAATATTTTTTCTCATTACAGCTTGTGTATTTAGTTAAAGGTTGAGTAGAGGAATGATAACAGCAAGAAAAATAATTGATTATGAATATCTGTTTAATTAAATTCTTCATCTTTACCCAGCATTGTATGAAATAATTTGATTTTGAGTTTGACTTTTTTTTTCTTTAAAAACAACAAAAACAAAAATATTCAACCAAAAAGGCTTTGATGCAAAAACTGAAATATCAACAATGTCCCATATCAACAACAAAATAATACTAGAAAGTACAAGAAAATACATTCATAACACCAAAACTTGGTTTAACACCAATGACACAATGTAACACCAATGACACAATGTAACACCAATGACAAAATTAGAATATAATAATAGATAATGAATATGATAAAACGTATAAACTTTCATAAAAATTTCCATCTTGTTTTGTTTTTATGCTTTTATGTTGGTCAGTTAAAGGAATAGGGCTTAAGAAGTACTCATTAGAGAAGTAACACTAATGACAGTAACACTAATAACGATAACACTAATGGACAATTTACAGAAAAAAACTAATATTTTAACAAAATGACTGCCATTAGCCATGTGCCATTTCATCAGAGATGTAACAATCACATACTTATTCAGTATAATGTATTTTTATGTAAAGATCTTTACACTCCCAGCTATAAAAAAGAGTAACACTAATGACATCCAAAGAATCTTATCTCAAAATTCTTAGATTCTTAGACAAAAAAGGTAAGACATCCTACAAACCATTTGCCTTCCTCCACTGCACTTCTTTCACTGACCTCTTGACCCATGAAAAACTTCAAAGAGCTGATGCATTGTTTCAAAATAAAAGTGCTTTGGGTAGGGTAACACCAATGACATAAATTTGGGGGACAAATAATTATTTGATATTATTCATAGTAATAGTGTATTTTTACCATTTCAGTGTTGTAGTAAATTCATACAGGGTTAATGTAAATGTAAATTTGATTTGTTTTACAAAAAACATGGTTTTAAATAATAAGTACACAGTTCAACTTCCATGTATGATCAAAGGGACAGGGCAATTTTCAGGACCAGGCATTTAAAAAAAAGTAAAAACAAAATAAGAAAATTAAATAAATAAACTCTCTGATCATTTTAAGGACAGTCTATATTTATTAAATATATATCATTATTGGATTATTGGGTCAAATTAAATGATTAAGGGTTCTGCAAAAGCAAGGGACAAGCATTTCCACCTTCTTGGTAGAATGACCCACATGCTGTGTGTGTGTGTGTGTGTGTGTGTGTGTGTGTGTGTGTGTGTGTGTGTGTGTGTGTGTATATATATATATATATATGTATATATATATACAAATACTCACTGTGGCCACTGGTGTAGTGTTGCAACTTGTCTGTGTATTCTGAATCCGCTCTCTCGAACCCACGTCTGCTGGAACAAAGGCAAACAGCTCTACTGGTGCTTTGAAAAAGGTGCTAAAGCCATGAAAACATCACTCCCTACTGGCTAAATATCTACTCAAGACAGTGTTTCTCATCACTAAGCACATCTTTTACAAGCTCTTTTGCTCTGTAAATGTCCACTAATGAAGCAAAGCGCACAGCATTTACATTGCATTAGACATTTGGACATGCTAATGATACAATTAAGAGAAAATCTACACTAATGTGTTTAAAAAAAAGTGCACTCACCGGTTACAGACAATGATGATGACCACCACTGCAATGAGGAAAACCAAACCAGCAGCCGCCGAGCCAATGATGAGAGGCAGTTTCTCTTGAATGCTAGTGTTGTACTCTTCTGTATTTACACACACATATCCAAGAGTTAGCACTTCATGACAAAGCCCAACAGACCGTCTCTAAATCTGATGTAGCCTGAAGCAAGTTCAAACTCCACTGAGGCACGTGGAGCCCCACACTATACATCTACACAGGTGAGAGACCCCCACTTTCCTGCTTTTACACCCAGGAATCGAGGACAGGAAGCCCTGTGTGAGATACCTTGAGGGCAGATGGGGCCATACAGCTCAGCTCTTGCAGCATATGGGCAGGCGATGGAGGAATTGTGTGTGTCTGCATAGGACAGTTGCATTGGGATGTGGAGAAGGGGATTTTTCTTCTTTTCATTTCTTTCAAACTACCGTTTCCTCTCTCTCCTTGTCTTTTATAATTAAAGACTATTCGTTCAAAACGCAGACATAACCCCTGGGCTCTTTTCTGCAACCCCACCGAGGCTAGACATGAGCTGCCAACATAAGCTAGCAGACAGAAGTTTACCAAATTTTGAATTGAACACACGCTTGCTCTGAGCTAAGCGGATGTAGTTAGTAAACAAAACACAGAACTTTGAGTCTCACGTGAATTCGACTGCATCGAAACTTTCTGTTTAATCAGTTTTAACTTCTCGGCCAACTTGTCGGCATGACATGTTCGAGTCTGGATCACCTGGCTGGCAGAGTTGCTGTCGCTTATCGTGCCAAATGAGTGCTCAGGAGGATAGATCAAACTAATTCTGACTCTAGTAATAAGCTGCTTAGAGAGCAAGCAGGCACGAGTCGGGCTGGATGGGCGGCTATCCAGAGGCATGTTTCAGCTAACATTAGTCCTGTCCAGTAAGCCTGGCTTGTTGCCCCGGTGCCTGCAGAAATCTGTGGTATGAGTACACAGACTAAGTGATGAGAGTAGAAACATATAACAGAGGACAAAACGTTTGCTTGTTTTAGATAAACCATCTGCCTTAGGAATATAAAAAAATGACACACAGGGTTTTAGTTTAAGGAAGCAATAAAACTGAACAGCATTTCATTAAACAAATCTCTATAGAGTGCAGGAAAACTCGTCAATATTTTTGTGCATTGTTTTTGTTAGACATCCAAACACAGTCCAGACGTCTAGGCTAAAATTTGGGCTGTCAGTGAAAATTGAATAGACGTCTAACAAATAAATGAAATTAAATAAAGTAAATAAATAAATAAATGTAACTTAACAACTTGCAATCACTGTTGACTTTGCTTAAAGGGGATTTCACAATACTTTTTTTAAGATGTCAAATAAATCTTTGGTGTCCCCAGAGTACATAAGTGAAGTTTTAGCTAAAAATAGCATATAGATAATTTATTATAACATGTTAAAATTGCCACTTTGTAAGTGTGAGCAAAAATGTGTAGTTTTGGGTGTCCTTTTAAATGCAATTGAGTTGATCTTTGCACTAAATGACAGTGCAGTGGTTGGATAGTGCAGATTAATGGGCGGTATTATCCCCTTCTGACATCACAAGGGGAGCCAAATTTCAATTACCTATTTTTTCACATGCTTGCAGAGAATGGTTTACCAAAACTAAGTTACTGGGTTGATCTTTTTCATATTTTCTACGTTAAGACAAGCACTGAGGACCCAATTATAGCACTTAAACATAGAAAAAGTCATATTTTTATGATATGTCCCCTTTAATTAATGGAATATCATACATCTTGCAAGTTATTTGGGCAAAAACGAGATGTGACCAATTTTACGTTTATTTTGGCTAAAATGGCTTACTTATAGCAGGACTATATCATCTAAAAGATCTATAGTTAACCTAGACATTGAAATGACGGCTATTACTGGCTGGGGATAAATGTAAAATGTAGTTTATTTAGGGTTCCCACACCTTAGTTAACTTCAAATTCAAGGAACTTTCAAAGACTTTCCAGGTCCAATACCCTCAAATTCAAGGACTAAATGTGGGGAGACATTTCAAGTGAGAGCAAGGTTACATCGTGTTACATTTAATGATACATTGTTACAGTTCTCTTTCGAGGGAACTCGTGCTGCGTCACTGCGGTGAAACATTGGGGATGCCTCCAGGGGTAAGTGCGTCTGATTATCAAATTCAACCAATGGTGAGGCTTAACAACAAAGACAGGGTGATGCGGGAGCCAGGAAGTATATCACTATCTGAAATATGCCAAAGACGGCGTTACAGGGACGCAGGAAGTATGGCAAGGGAGACGCAGCGTCTCATTCCCTTCTCAGGGAACAACAGTTACATACGTAACCTGAGACGTTTTCATGCGTCAAACACAAATATGCAAAAAAGCATTTTGTACAGTATAAATCAACATTCACATACAGAAGATATAAGCATTTAAAGTGAAAGTTTAGCATGTGTGCTTAAAAAGTCTAGAATTTTTATGATATTATCCTACACGACACACGGAATAATATGGATTTGTCCCATAAAACTTCTTGAATTAAATAGATTCAAGCCCTTTCAATGACCTGTATCTATGTATGTATATTTTCAAACTTCCCAGGGCCTTGAATTTTTTCCTCCTGATTCACAAACTTTCAAGGATTTTAAGAACCCGTGGGAACCCTGTTTATTTATTGTATATTTGGTAAAGTTACTTTTGTCAATGATGTACAAAATCATATAGAAAAAGCTAATATACAATATCTAATATAACAAAATATAAAGTTTGATTCTATCGAGAATGATTTGTTGACTCATATCTTTGTATTTTTCCCAAATTTGAATAGGTCACTGAATAAAATGAGCCATTATTATGAACATCACCTTCTGTCATGGTCTGAAAGTACATCTTGCCGCTGTATCGTCCGAACCCTGCCACCGTTCGCGCTCGGACCTGAAACACGTAGATACCTCCGGGTTTGAGGCCGCGGATGACTGCGGTGTTGGTTTGACTCTTTATTACGGATGAGTTATGTTCCGTCTGGTCCTGCAGCAAAAGGAAGAAATTACAAAAAGGGAAAAAGAGAGAAAAAACTCCATCAGTAACGAAAACGACATTAATTCCACAAAACCATTAGCGTTGTGGTCACAATATTTCATCTAGCCTCATGCTAGGGGCTGGAGAAGACATGGAAGAGTTATAAGGGCATCTCAGGTACATATGGCTCTCTAACAGGGCTATCTATCTCATCAAACCCCATCAGGAGAAACCGATTTGAGGGTGCAAGGTAGAGGAACAGAGGGTGACACTTTCAGGCCAGCCACGATTCATTAGTCTGGGTGGGAAGCCGTTGTCTCGTCGTTCTGTTTGTGGATGTCTGTTTGTGTAAGCGAAGAAGAGAGAATGTAGGACTGTGTGTGTGTGTGTGTGTGTGTGTGATAGTACGTATGTTCGGCTTTTTTCTGTCAGCTCTATTTCTGAGCTCTGTGATGTGAGCTTTGCTGCAGTCTGAGAAGTCTGTTTTGACAGGCGGTTCTCAGTACTGCCTGAGAAAGGAATTATTTTGAGGAAAGAGTTAGAGCAGGAGCAGAACCCTGGGGACTGTCAGCCTGTGTGTGCGTGTGTTTTACAAACAAATAAAGAGAAAAGGCAGAAAGTATCTGTCAAACAATGCGTGTTGAACTCTGTAACCCCGAATCTAAAGGTGCGGTTATTTTATCTGTCACAAATCGAGCAAAATGGAACAATATCGGCAAACTCTCTGGGCGTGAGTGTTTCTCGAGCTGCGTGTGTCTTTTGAGGCTTCGCTGACAGAGAGGAATCTGTAACTGAAATAGTTATTTTACGGCACTGAAATCTCTGTTATTTTAGCCGCTGGTATCCGGATCGAACCACAACAAGCTTTCACAAGCTTTCGGGGAGCAACTGCGATTGTAATCACGCTCGACAGAACAGAAGTTCATGTCTTCATGTCCGACAGCTGCCAGAACCCTCAATTAAACAGTAACCATAAACCGGCATCCATTTTCAGAAAAAGCTGATTTAACGCTATTTCATTTTGTTTGTCAGTTTAGAGAACATATGAAGAGCTCAGAGGCGAAACCCTCTAAGTGCGTCTGACTCTTTTCTTGTAAATGTAAATTTTTATCTGGCCTTTATGTTTAGGTTCAGTAATTTAAAATAAAAGGTTATTATTCAGTAATTGAAATGCCTTATATTCACAAATTTCACTTTATTTATTTATTTTTATTTTATTTTATTCATTTATTTGTCAAGGACAATGCACACGTCTAACATTAATCTCAAATAGAGAGAAGATGCTCTGCACCAGATTTATTTACTAGCTAATTTGTAGTCCTTGGGCAGGTCACTAGGTAAACAATTTCTCTAAAAAGTCTATCATACACAAATTTCATAAAATATTATCATGAGCACTTTAGTTCAACAATAACAACAACAATTCATCAATTAATTTCATCAATAAAACTCCCCACTAAAAACACACAATTTTAAATCCATCGATTACATTAAACAGTAAAATGTTGAGTTAACAATAAATAAAACAGTAAACGTAATTGAACGTATTATTTCAGTTCATCAATTTCTGTAGTCACTAGAAAAAAAAGGTTAAATGACCAATATAATAATATATTTATCCTCACTTAAAATGACACACATACTATTTCATTAAGGCTCTCCTGATTTTGCCAAGTGGTTGATGTCCTCAGGGCAACATTATGTTGACCCTGGGACAACATTTAAATCAACCAATCAGATTTCAGAAATAAGTTTACAGTTTGTTTTAAGTTTAAGCTTACAATCAGGATTAGCTGTTTCTAGACCATTGTTTTTCAGTTATCATGTCCCTCTGATTTTAGGGTTTGGTTATGGTTAGGGTTGGGGTTTGGGGTGGGTTTAGGTTTAGGTTTTATTTAGAAAAATGTTGTCCTTGGGTCAACACAATATGTTGCCCTGAGGACATCAACCACTTGGCAAAATCAGTTCTAGCATTTCATTAACATTGCTATTTCATTAATATTTAACAATTTTAACTGTATTTTGCTGCAAAACCCTTTAAGTGCATGCAAAAATCTCCTAAAAAAGTCTTCAGTTACTCTTCCGTCTTTTCTGAATAAAGGTAAAAGGCTCGGTTAACCTCCTTTAACCGGGTAAAAATCTCTTGCACTGTGACATATGCACGTCATCGTTCATTCAACTCTTCTTCCTTGCACTTAGGGGGCGTGTACACTGAAAATGCCAGGCGGACGCCGACTGTGGGTGCTTGCCAGCTTTTTTTTCAGCTAAGCACTATGATACTTCTGTTTTGTTTACCAGTTGTTGTGCGATGCACCGGTTGGTTGTTGTGATATTTATCCCGCCCCTCCTTAACTGTGATTTGACGGCTAAGTGAAAAGTGACATTGACAAGCTGAGCCTTTCACCCAAAGTTGAAAATTTTTCAACTCTGGGTGCTCGTCGCCGAACGTGGAAAATAAATGGCAGCTGCTGGCGTTTTTTGAAAAATGTGGTGCTTTCATTGGAAACAATTGAAGACATACACTGGCGTAAACCTCTTGGTGTGCACGCCCCCTTAGAGCAGTGGTTTTCAAACTTTTTCTGCGTGCGGCCCCCCTTTTATACGGTGCATTCCTTCGTGGCCCCCCCCAAAGAAAATTTATTACAAAAACAGTTCTAAAATGTAACATTTTAATTAAACAAAACATAATAAATTATACAAAGTAGTGATGTTAGTAGGCTTATTTTTTTGTTTAATTACACAAAATGTATGATAAATTAATGTATTTTATAAAATGTCATTAAACTGGGGCACCCCTGGCACCGTCTCGCGACCCCAGTTTGAAAACCACTGCCTTAGAGGACTTTGCTGAAAAATCACTGTGAAGTTTAACAGATTCTGCCAACAAACTGGTATTTCTGAATGGCCTGAGGCCGGTATTAAGCGGATTTGAAGCAAAATCATTTGATGGACGCATAATGCGTGCCATGAGCATTCAGTTAATAGCCTTATCTAATTTTTGACGAAGGTGGCATTTAGCGGCTTTTGCATCTGAACTCTTCATATATATGTTTAAGACCCTAAAAATATATTTGAATTTTATTTATAATCTTAATTAATGTGATCATCAAAATATTAATAACAAATAAAGTAGCTTATAAAAATGAAATAACTATTTATATATAACTCCAATATAAATAATTAAACAAATGCATTATTAATAAATTATAAGCTTTTCTTACAAGAGGATTTAATAATGCATGCATCAAAAGTGTGTCAGATGACAATGTGTGTGTGATACCTTTTCATAATACTGCAATTCATAGTCGAGTATGACTCCGTTCGGCTGGTCCGGCTGCGACCAGGAAAGAGTGATGCTGTCGACTGTACGGCTGACCTGGTGCATTATAGATACCGCAGAAGGAGCTGGAAAAATGCAGAAACAGACATGATATTACTTATAAAGGCAATACAAACATTATCCACTAACCAGATTATAAACCAAAACAGAAGACATAAGATGTGTTTAATTTATTGTAACACAAGTATTAAGGCACAGATTCTGGTGTGTGATTTAACAGATGAAGATGTGTAATTTGCAAGGTGGCGAAGGGGAATTTCCAGGCCCGATGGTTTCCTTAGCACAATGTAATCTAGTCTTAAATCTCTTCCCTTCTTATATCCTCCTCAGGAAGGCGGACTAATTTTGTGGTGTGTTAAAAGCAAACAAAACCAGGTGCAATTCCTACTGCCGAAAACCACAAGAACGCAGAACACCACTTGGGTTTGTGTTACTGTAAGTGTGAATTGTCAAGTTTCTTTTTTCATCAGCATGCTTGGTAATTACAGGGGAAAGAGTGTCAAACCATATATTACGGGTTCTGTTGTATTGGACTTGTCCGACCTGAATGGCACACAAAAGAAAGTTCCTCCCATTAATTACCGAATTAAAAGCTTAGAGTGTTCCTAATAGCCATTAAGCATTAGAGCGTGGCATACCAGGTCAAAAAGACTGAAAAGAGATTCAGGAGAGCACAGTTGGAGTTGTGTGGGGTTTGGAGAGGCCAAGATTTATGGCCCTTTCCGTCTCCAGGGCTCAGGCCTGTAAAGACGCAGGCCCTCTCCTACGGCACGCACCTCTCTATGGAAAAGCCACTCGGTGGGAAAGCTCGTCACTGCCATCAGTTTGAAACTACGGCCTCCGAGGTTGAAGGAGAGCTTAAGTGGCTTTATTCGTGTGCTTATTTCCTACTCTCAAGAGCCCAGAACGAGTTGTAAAACTGTCTTTGACGCAAAGGTGATAAAGGAGTCCAGCTCAGAGCAGCACTGCTCATTCTCAACAGTGTGTCTGCGCTGTGGCCTATGACCAATAAGCATTTATTTATCCAAATGGACTTATCTGGAAATGCAAGCCGCTGTGATGAACAAGTTATACGCTCCGTTCCAAACCCTAGTGAGTTGCTTACAGCAGTAACCTTGTAAGGCCGTGCTTTCTCTGCATATTAATTATGCTGGCTCTAAACATATCTTGTTTTAGCCAGATTTGCTATTGCACGCATCACTTGTGGAGAAAGCCAATCCCAGAATGCATTTTGCAAAGCTCAATGTAAAAGAAATAACAATAGATTACATTAAAAATGCACACATCTTACCCAATATTTGAGCTTGCTTTACATTTTTTTATGTAGAATATCACAGCATTAACTCTGTATAAACTTCATAAACTCCATTGAAGTGTCCAATGCAAAGTCACCCACCAGAATTCAGATCAAGATTTTATTTTCCTCGCCTGTTAATAAATATAAATCAGAGGATAATGAACAGCTTCTCATGGCTTTGAACACTACGGGAGGGCTTGTGGATCCTCTGTCGCTATGTACCGCCACGTTCAGTCTAACCCAGAGCGCTGTACTAAATGGCAAGCGACCGGCAGCATCCTGTCAAGTTTAATGTTTGTAACCAGTATCAAGAGAAGACTAATAAGGCCAGCAGTCAAGCTTACTCATCGGGGAAGCATGCAAGCATCTCATTATACATAAATACATATATTTAAAGGCTGACACATGCGCTTTATTTACTGCATTTACATAGCACCCGGCCTACACTGCTGTCGCTCGTAATCCAATCTGGGCTAATGCAAACAAAGTGCGCTGCAGTTCGCAGGGGTGAACATGATGATGGTAGAAAACTGAGAAGGCAGATTGTTGTGGTTTTATGATTACTAAAAGATGCTTTCCTGGTGCTGGGATGACAGACGTCTATCACAAAAAATGTAGTATAGTATTGAAGCCAGATATCTGGAAGTTAATAAGTTGGGTGCTGTATGTCATCATTTACTCAAACTGTATGAATTTCTTTGTTCTATTGAACATAAAAGAGCACCTTTTTCATTGCTAAAACAATGTTATTTTGTGTATTTGGTATAATAAAATGTGTTCGCGTGGTTTATGGTTAAAAAACCCATTATTTTCCATATATCCTACATTTTTGTAGCTCCAGATTTCACTCTCTTCCTGAAAGTATGGATTTGAAAAGTTCTGTGTCCCTGATTGGCCAGCTAATCTGTACGTTGTGATTGGTCTGAAAACCTGACGTGACGCTCCTTACCCTGTTTGAAAGATTCAAAGTGGGAAAAATGTTGATAATGTCGGTCTTGTCTACATCACCAATGCCAGAAAGTAAACTGTAGGCTACAATCCGTTTGTTTGTTGTAGTCCAAGAAAATAGATTTACAATGGAGACGATAACTCGCGTCATCATTTATTTTGGGGTTTGTACCTTTTGCATATTTTTAACGTACTAATACACACTTGCACATCAAAGGAAATGTAAAAACGTGAATCGGACCTTAGGTGCTCTTTAATAAATGATGGTAAGCATGTGTAAGCACAAGGGTACCAATTGACTTCCATTGTAGAAAAAAAAACAAATACTATGGAAGTCAATGGGTACCATCAACAGTGTGCTTACCAAATATCTTCTTTTGTGTTTAAAGCTTACGTAACACACGCTGTTTCTGATGTTAATCTGGAGTACCTATAAAGTAGTATGACATCCTTTATATCTCCGAAGAGTCTTTAGTTTAATCAGATTTATAAAAGAAAGATTAGCTTTACCGAACCTTTCCAATAACGTACAAAAAAATGAAGAAGGAGGAGTTACTACCGCGGGTGGAGCGAGTACGTGTCATGCAACACTATACTACCCTTATAACTTATGATTCACTACATGTTTGTGTCATTTATATAATATGCACGCGCATATTTACAACATAAGACAGAAGTCTTACTTACCGCATGCAACTCGTGACCCGGTTGGGAAAAACCAGTGCATCAAACACACACGCAAAACTCTGCTGCTACCCCGAATAATAAACTATATCCATTGTTTTCATAAGGCTGGATTTCTTCTCCTTACATCCAAAAACACACTTCTTCATTCGTGATATTGTTGAGTTTTGAAATTAAACAAAGCTGTCATGTGATGTGAATGTTTGTAAGTTCTAGCGGCTCCCGCTGATTGACCGGTGGGCGGGGTTTTCCGGGGGAAGTGCCCATATAAAGAAGTGATACGTATAGAAAACCCATGAAACGTCAGTTGGGCCTGTAATCGAAAAAAACTTTCCGAAACTTGTACGAACCCTGGCGAAGTGCATTCGACACAGAAATACTCTGTAACACGTCCAACTGCTTTTTTGACACTTTGCCTACATTTAGCGTGAGGAAACAACTCTATAACTGTGTTAATAAGTCAGAATACTTGAAATACATTGAACCCCCCCCCCCTTTAATAAAATAAAGAAACTCATACAGGTTTGGAACAACATGAGGGGTGAATAAATGATGACAGAAGTTTCATTTTGGGTGAACTATCCCTTTAAGTGGACATTTTTTAATATATGGCTCAACAATTAACAGTACAATAATGAGGTTTTGGATGTTAAATGACTATGATTCCCAGCATGCATTGCATCATGAATAAATCCTGTGATTTTCATGTGTGTTGTTTTATTGTATACTGGATTATTTCATTATCATCCATTATTACATTCATATAATTGCTGCCTTGAGTTATGCTTGTTAATTTAAAGGGCATCTATAGATGGTTTCATCGGACGCACGTGCGGTGACGTGATTACGCGTCTGATCGGAACTTTACTTCTTGTTTCAGTTTTTTATGGTCTGACTAGTTGCTAAACTGAACTCTTGAACAAATACCTCATCGAAAATTTTTTGGTCTCCTACACTGTAAAAAATACCAAAATAAAAATGCCGCCTTAAATGTTTTTGTTGAATCAACTCAGATTTACAAGTTATTTCAATTTA
This sequence comes from Misgurnus anguillicaudatus, assembly GCF_027580225.2. Taxonomy (NCBI): domain Eukaryota; kingdom Metazoa; phylum Chordata; class Actinopteri; order Cypriniformes; family Cobitidae; genus Misgurnus; species Misgurnus anguillicaudatus. Next base: position 23,951,409 of record NC_073350.2, on the reverse strand, counting down.
CTATTATTTATCTTGACTAGAGATGAGTTGTTATAACTACAGGTGAGTTGTTATAACTTATAAAATTAAGTTGACTTTTCTCAACTATATTTTATAAGTTGTGACAACTCATCTCTGTTGACATGACTTGTAAATCTAAGTTGATTTAACAAAAAATTTAAGGCAGCAAAGAATTTTTTACAGTGTAGGTAATCTATGTGTTGTTTATTTTGCTTGTTATAAAAATTAACTACTTTAAACAGACTCTGTTCTTATTTATTCTTAGCGAAGTTTAACGGAAGTTACGTGTTGACCACGAAAGCCGCTTGTTTATGTTGTTACTGCTGAAACTATACTGTATACTGTATCTAGTTGTTGTGTGCCACCATCTTTGTGTTTTGTGTGTTAGACATAAAGCACCTTGCATGACAGGTTGATCTTTTGACACAAAATCAATGCTGTGAACTTTAAAAAGTATTTGTTTCTGCACAATATTGTTGGACAGAAAAAGCAGAATACACAGTTACACTACTGTTCAACTGTTTTGTCATGCTATTGTTGTAGACCAGTGCTGTCTTGGCCCTTATGGTCTTACAATAATAAAAAAAGAAATCAGGTTGTATCAACCTTTAAACAAAACGAAAAGGCGACGTGGGAAAAAGTAACAACTTAAAGCGATTATGTCGTTTCTATTCCCTCTTAGCGAATTAAGTGCACTCTCGGTTGGAGCGAACACGATTATCACAGCCTGTAAAATGTTCTACTTTTGTAGTTTCCACACAATTGCTCTCCATGGTACATCTGATGAGGACTATTTATCTCCAAGCGTAGGTGCTTAACTTTATTTCTGGCAGATGGAGCATTCGGACACATTGGAACGATCACACAATGTCCCGCACATGGTTTCTGTGCGCGAGGTGCAGAAAACATAAGCATGAGGAACAGATAGCATTTGCATATCTGTGCTAAAGAAAACAACCAGATGGGATGGTCATGTTTGAAATGTTTTAGAAGATGGATGGAATGACGATGAGCTTACAGATACAAAGATTCCTCTGAACTCTGCATACACAAAGAGTTCAGAGGAAGGAAACCTATTCCTGCATGTAAACATATGAGCTACACTTATTAAAAAATGTTCAATGATCTCTCATCTGTAAGTCGCTTTGGATAAAAGCGTCTGATAAATAAATAAATGCAAGCATGAGAAGAGAATAGAAAGAATATAAATGTTTTTACATCTGGTTGGCCAGTGGTTTATAAACATTTTGTAATTACGACCCTACTGAAAAATCCAGCTAAGACCAGCATAAGCTGGTAGCTGGTTTTTAATGGTTTAAGGTGGCAGTAGCTGGTTTAAGCTGGTCCTCCCAGCCTGGCAAAAATGGTCAAGCTGGTGGCTCAGCTGGTCTTCCAGCCTGACCAGCTAGACCAGCTTAAAAAGTGACCAAAACACAGCTAGACCAGCTTAATAAGTGACCAAAACACAGCTAGACCAGCTTAAAAGGTGACCAAAACACAGGTAGACCAGCTTAAAAGTGATCAAAACACAGCTAGACCATCTTAATAAGTGACCAAAACACAGCTAGACCAGCTTAAAAGGTGACCAAAACACAGGTAGACCAGCTTAATAAGTGACCAAAAGCAGCAAGACCAGCTTAAAAAGTGACCAAAACGCAGCTAGACCAGCTTAATAAGTGACCAAAAAAACTAGATCAGCTTAATAAGTGACCAAAACACAGCTGGACCAGCTTAAAAAGTGACCAAAACACAACTAGACCAGCTTAAAAAGTGACCAAAACACAGCTAGACCAGCTTAAAAGGTGACCAAAACACAGCTAGACCAGCTTAATAAGTGACCAAAACACAGCTAGACCAGCTTAAAAGGTGACCAAAACACAGGTAGACCAGCTTAAAAGTGATCAAAACACAGCTAGACCATCTTAATAAGTGACCAAAACACAGCTAGACCAGCTTAAAAGGTGACCAAAACACAGGTAGACCAGCTTAATAAGTGACCAAAAGCAGCAAGACCAGCTTAAAAAGTGACCAAAACGCAGCTAGACCAGCTTAATAAGTGACCAAAAAAACTAGATCAGCTTAATAAGTGACCAAAACACAGCTGGACCAGCTTAAAAAGTGACCAAAACACAACTAGACCAGCTTAAAAAGTGACCAAAACACAGCTAGACCAGCTTAAAAGGTGACCAAAACACAGCTAGACCAGCTTAATAAGTGACCAAAACACAGCTAGTGACCAAAACACAGCTAGACCACCTTAAAAGGGACCAACACAGAGCTAGACCAGCTTAAAAAGTGAACAAAACACAGCTAGACCAGCTTAAAAGTGACCAAAACACAACTAGACCAGCTTAAAAGTGACCAAAACACAGCTAGACCAACCCAGTCTCACCCCATGTCGTCAATATTTGACGACACTTGACCATTCCTACCCAAACCTAACTCTAACCCCAACGCCAGGTGACAACTGTTTCTAACCCCAACGCCAGGTGACAACTGTTTAATTTCGCGTACACTGTTTAATTTCGCATACACTGTTTAATTTTGCATAATCTAACCCTAAACCGACGCGAAAATGGTAAGAAAATAGGAGAAGAGAATGCAACGGACGTAATAGTATTGAAGTCCCCAGTTCGTCAAAAAATGACGCGAAAGGTATACCCTCCGCGTCACACACTGACGAATGGTCAAGCGCCGCCAAACACCGACGACATGGGGTGAGACTGTGTTAGCTAGACCAGCTTAAAAAGTGACCAAAACACAGCTAGACCACCTTAAAAGTGACCAAAACACAGCTAGAACAGCTTGCTGCACCAGCAATACCATCTAAAACCAAACTGGGAGACCAGCTAAAACCAGCTCACCAGCTTATGCCGGTCTTAGCTGGATTTTTCAATAGGGGAGACCCGTTTCTCTGTTATATGATTAGCAAAATAAGCTACACAGTAAGTTATACACAAGGAGTTTATTCCACTGGTGTAAGTTTAATGGCATTTAATAGGGCATGGTCATTCAAACATAAAAAGCCAAATTAAAGCTAGTAAATAAACGCCTTCGAGCTATTACGTGCTAGGTTCTTCTCAAAACTCCCAACAATAAAGCGCATGAAAGGTCAAGATCATGCGATCAATGCATTTACAGCAAAATACTTGTTGTTTATATATTTATGATAAAAGAGGGAAAACCGAACACACTACATGTGTCATAGTGGTCTGTTGAACAAGTCAGCCTAGCATCCGTTCTTTCTAAGTCTTTGCTCTCTCACTGTTAACTCTGTCTCTAATTATCATTCATTAAACTGCTATCATCATGAGCTGTTGACTCAAAGGGCAAAGAATGTGTAATCAAAAGCTGAGCTTAAGCGTCACATAAAAGCCACTGGCTGATGGGAAACGTTCTCTGAATCCCATTGGCTCTCCAATATGGGTCTATATAATACGTTTTGAAAGCATGTGGATCTCATTTGTGGTGTAGAAGAGTAATGCTGTGATTTGGTAGGGTCGCTAAAAAGCAGGCCTCGCAGGTCAGCGCTTATAAATTTCCCTAACCCCGTTGACTCCCGAGCCCCCTTTATGGTAAAACACCCCTATGGAAAGCTTTTACCGGTACGATCCGACAGCAGCTGCTGTACATCTACCATTCTACAATACTCTGCGAGTATTCTCTATTTACGAGACTTGCGTCCAGGGAGAGCCAGAAAGGAAGAAGTGTACTTTAAGCATGCTGTACAGCCAGAAAAAGTGCAGAGAGGAACAGTGCGTCTGGCAGGCGCCCCTATTTCCCATCTGTATTGGATTGAGGGTTTTATGTCTCCGCAGACTTTCCAGCGATGTGAAGCAATGCACCCCCAATTCAGTTCATCAAAGTTTTAAAGCATCTCCACTGGAAAAGATTGAAGCATTAATGTACTCATATACACACCATAAGCTAATTCAAAAATAGGCACTTCAGAGACTTAAGAAGATTGCATACACTTACTCAGCGTTTGAGTCTAATCTGAAACTCTCTGCACGGTTTTGCTGCTCTGGTGTTTAGAGAAAACTCCGGTAAGTCTGAGAATGGCTTCCGTCCAATGAAGTACATTAGTGTTTCGTCTTTTGTATATAGATGTTTCATTTGTGAATATGGTGTATGCTGGCTACCATCTGACAGAGCTTATGATCATAACCACAGACAAGCAGAGGTTTATTGGCACATTACATCCCAACAAAGCAACCAGACTTGTTCGATTCTTGTTCTTTCTGTTAACACGAAGGAGGCCAAATTGTACAAGCTCTCACGATTTTGTTACTCTGCCAGGACTTATTTGGGTCAAGGCGATCCATGCAAGCCCTAAATGAGCCTCAAAGACTAAACTAAAAACTTGAAAATGGAGGTACTGCTTCAAAGAGATGAAACATTGCACTGCATGAAAAGTGGAATTTTCGACAGAATGTGGCACTGTAGATTGCTGTGAAACTCCAAGTTTACGACTGCGCACGACAATTTGCAGCCAACACCGAAAACTGCCGTAAGTTGTCAGAAGTTGACGTGGGTCTTGCTTGGAAGTTGTCCCCCCTTCCCCTAATTCTAGGGGAGGCTTTAACATGTAAATGAACATGCTGTGAGCTATACAAATGCAAATCAGGGTAGCAGCTGGGGGAGTTTTACTCAGGTAACATTCTGACAGGTTTTAATCTTTGATTTTAAGAAAATCTTTGGTATCAGTAAAGCAAAATTACAGACTCTTAAATTTTAGTTTGAATTTATTTATTTTTAAAGTATGCTACACTGTTAACACATTGTCTTCATGATGTAAACATCACTTAATATTTTGAGTTATGGACATTTACTTAAAAAATCTTAGTTCATTTAACTTTTAAGTGTATAAAATTAATTAAACTAAAACATTCAAGTGAATGAACTTTAGCAGTACATGTTGTAAGGAACACCCATAATCCTTTGTCTCAGAATATTATGATTATTTAAGCTTTTTTACAGAATTAAGAACTAATAAGAACTTTAACTACTTAAATATTTGTTAAAATGTCATAGAGGTTTATGCTCTAATATTATTCATGTTGTTTAGTTTAAAATGATAAATTACCATTTTTGTAAATGAAAGTCCCCGTTCAGGTGATCAGTGTTTATTGACATAAACAACACATTGTATTGTATTGTGTTTCAGTGGAGAATCAAGTTTATTTAATGACTGACTAAGTCATGAGTTTTGTGTTATAATACCATTTATAACACTAAGAGAATTATAATTATACATTAATTAAAAATATAATTTTTTTCAACTCAGTTAACTAAGTGGAGATGTTGGACAGAGTAATTCAAAATCAACTTTAAGTTTAATGACAATCATTTATCAAACTTTTCTTCACCATTTATCACAATACTTACAAAATATTTTTTCCTAATAATTTTTAAACTATCCCTTTAAGTAGATTCAATTTCTCCAGGCTAACAGTGTATATTAATTACTCTGTATGTAATTAGCAATAACCAATGTTAGGTAAAAAAGATACACCAAACTATTTATTTCAACAATTTTAATTGTTTTAACAGAGTTTTAATCAGGCTCAATTTGTGCATTCTATGCAAACGCCATCAAACAACATGTCAAACAACAAAATGTCTGTCCGGATGGGAATGAAGCAAGGTAACTTGTGCAATTACATCACAGCTCAAATACTGTGCATAGTGGCATGACTACAGTTTATTGAATTCACATACTGGTAATCCTGCCATACTTGTCCATCATTTACATCTCCTAACACACTCTTTGGCAGTTCCCGCTTTCGCCTTTCATCTAATTTCTCTTCAAATCCAAGTCTTTTAACAAGTCCTCCCAGAGACTGCACAACACTCTTGTAACAGTAAGAACGTATTGGATGGACATACTCTTCACCGCTCGAATATGTAGCCTATCTTAGCAAGGCAGAGCCATATTTCTTCCTTAATGCAGACCTCTGCTGTGGGTGATTGTAGAACGGGATGTGACCACAAGTCCTGCAAACCTTTGTACCATCCTGTCTGCGCTCATAGGTTTCAGTAAGCATGTACACTGTCATACATTTTGGACAAACCACATACTGTAAGAAGTCGTCACGGAGGATACCAGTCAATTTCATCATGGCCAAAAGTTTCATCAACAAGTGTTCTGTTTTTTTCACTTCTGGACTGATCACTTCCATGCTCCTCCCCATCTTGTATGTGAGGATAGGCTTCACTCTGCTCCTCAGCAAGGATTTCCCCCTCTTCATCCACATAGTCATCCTATGGAAATTTAAAGGACATATTTAAAACACATGCAATGCACATACTCAGCACCACCATTAGACCATTAGAGATTGAAAAGTCCATCATGAATATGGCCATTTGAGATTGAAAACCCCATCGTTAATATGGTCATTTGAGATTTAAAAAGAACATAATTAATATGGTCATTTCTCATCAATATGGCCATTTGAGTATGAAAAGATTTGAAAACTGTAGTTGGAAAAGATCATGTGCATCTCAAACAGCTAGCTTTATCTTAGTGCAATGAACCAGTTAAGTACTTTGTGGGAACTTCATCCACTTCAACTTCATTTTAGTTTTTTTTTTATACTTTATAAAGTGTGTTTATACTTTAGTTGCTTTCATTAGTAAACTAACAGAAATTTGAGAGTGGAAAACAATAATGTGGGTGAAACATGTTAGGTTTTCACATTTTAGCTCTGGATTAGCATGTACTGAATTTTATACTGGTATATACAAATGTAATTTCATGCTTACCACACAACAGGAGATGTCCAGGAAAAGATAAATGCTTTGGTCATATGCTGTTTCGTCTGAAAAACAACAAACAGAAGATAACGTTATGCATTATAACGCGATATTCCTATTTAATTATAAATTAATTTATACTATTAAAATAACAACAACAGTGATAATCAACCACATTTAACTAGACCAGGGGTCTCCAACCTTTTTGTGAGCAAGGGCTGCCACAATGGATAAAACATGCTGGATGGCTACTTTTTGATATAGCATACTCAAAACGTTTTTGTTTAACTTGTTGATTTTATTTTATTTTATTTTACTTGTTGATATGTTTTAGTATTGTTTGAGGTGTTAACATGCGTAAAGCAAGCCAAGCTTATATAAAAATATGTAATTATGCTCACCGTTGTCTTAACTGCAATTCGCTGGGTGCATTTCTTCAAATTCTTCAATCACTTTTTTTCTGGGTCCTCGGATTGCTTTTCACTTTCACCAATCTCTCTAACTCCAGTAAAGTTATCCTCCGGGTCTTTACACATGACAGGACATCACTCACAGCGGGTTCATGACTGGATAGCAGCAGGCTCTGTACGTTATCTGACCTGACGTAGTCCTATTGGATTTTTTCTCCCAAACTCCATTTTTGAAATAGCGCTTTCTGTGGTCAAAATACTGTGTATGACACAGTTCAGTGTTGCAATGTTCACAGAAGCGCCAAGGTCGTTTCTTCAGTCTTGGGACTTCCATCTTTCAACTGACAGCACACTGTGTTGATATCACACAGAGCTCCCGGCACATCGCGTTTGTTGTTTATATCATACGCATGCGCGCACGTCTCACAAGATTTTCCTTATCTCAATAACCTCGCGTGTGATTGGAGGAGCCCGACAGGCTTCTCGCCTTCATCCAATCGCGTGCGAGGTCATGGCCACGGCTAACACAGCAGTACAAGAGGACCATTAAGCGATGTTTGGTTTGGTGTTTGTAACTCTCCAAGAAGAGAAGACGGGTGCACAATCCCAAGATTGCGGTAAGAATAATTTTATGTAAAAGCATATTTTTAAGCAAGCTAAAAGCCCAAGCTGTGTGTTTTATTGCTTAGAGGTGTTTTTGTCTTGTAATTTTTAGGAGGCTGTACGGCGTCTCTGAGGCACACTGCAGGCGCTTTGAACCAGAGCAAAGGTAACGTTACGATTTAAAGAATATGCTTTTATTCTTGTATACGGAAATAGATACGTTAATAGATCCGAGCTTAAACCCGCACATTTTGTTTTCACAGACTGACGTCGCCTCATAACGAAGCCGTGACCTCCTATTTGGTTGGGGCTATTTTAGCAAGTCCACATTTAACTGCTGAGAATGACGACATTGTTTGTAAGTATAACTTCTAATGTTTTTCCTCATTTATTGTTTAATTGTACCGTGACTCTGTTTATTAATACCAGTCTCATTTAATTGTTTTCCAGCTGCCTGTAAGACGTATTATAAGTCGGTTCGCCGGAGCTTCAGATACAAACAACCTGAACTCGCATCGCGGCGGAAAATGCGAAAAGTTTAGCTCGGAGTCGATACAGAAGAAAAAGGGTAAGATTTATTATATTAGATCAGTTTTTTGTCAATGTGAGTATTTTTCTGGTCACTTATTGTCTTTATTGATTATATTACAGTTGCTGGAAGCGAGACGAAGTGTGCTGGGTGAGGGTGAGATGGACATTTGAAAGTGCGCCACCATAGATCTCATGTCTGATGAAGACGGCATTGTTGACGGGGTGTCTGGATGGATTGTGCGGCCACCGCCCTCTCGCAGCCTGGAACTCTCCGAGCTCTGTGCCACGCTGCAATTCAGATTAGAGGCGATACCAAAGTACAGGGGAACTCACCATATATGCCTGCAAAAGCGACTTTTTTACAACGTTTTTGAGTTTTTTTTTCTTTTTTCAACACTTGATAACTTTGAAAAAGATTTTTAGGGATCTTTCCCGAATGTCTTGGGCACTTTTTGACGTGTTTGGAGGACAACATAAGAGACATTATGCTGCTTTGTACATAGTTGTGTGTTTCTAATTAAAGCTCTTTCTTTGAATAAACAGCTGTTTGTTTATAAATAAACCTCTTTGTTTTCTCTTATATTTCTTGATGGTGTGAATAATGAAGTACATAGCACAATGACATTATTATATAAAAAATTAATATCACATAAATTATATATTTATTATTATTATTATTGGGGTTTACATTTATAATGAGCCAGGGTGCCCAATAACCCCCCTCTTTAGAGTAACGGCCCGACTTGAATTTACTCACTCGGTATTGGCTGAAGCCACTTCTTTTAAACAAGAAAAATCCCTTGTGATTGGTTTGAAGTGATCTGCCAACCATTCACGGGAGATTTTACTTGTTTAAAAGTAGTGGCTTCAGCCAATACTGAGTGAGTACATTCAAGTGGGCAGTTACTCTAGTTTCGCTGCTATTCACATGCTAATTAGACTAGAGACGCTCTACCTGGCCGGCAGAGGTTTCGCTGCCATTCATATGCTAATTAGAGGCATCGTACCCCCGCGGGGCTCTCCACCTGCGTCATGGTTCGTTTACGACAATTTGTGACACAGACGAACGCGACGCTCGCTGCCTGTAAATTGAGGAAAGCTGCCGAAAATTAGGGAGATTTTCGGGAGCCTACAGGCGCTTACGGGGACGAAAATCCCACTTTTCATGCAGTGTTGACTTTTTCAGATCTAACAAGTTCTGCTGCATATATAAGAAGTTATTATAAATCGTTTCTTAACTAACAGTCATTACTATTGGCTCTGATAAAAAAAACTATTAAGTTCGCAGTTCATTTAAGTTGGGTGTGGTTGAGAAAAATGATTACTTCCGATATTAAGACCGATTCATTAAGGACGAGTTCATAAACTCTACACTGGACTAGACTAGAAAGTAAACCAGATTGAATATACAATTGTCATATTCAGGAGCCCTCTAAGCAGATGTAGAAAGTGTCTGTGGGAAAAAATACAGAAAAAGTCCCACAAACTCTCTAGAGCAGTGATCTCCAACATGTTGCGCCCACGAAGTCTATGAATTGCCCGCCAAAGCACATTCTATTAATAGCCTCAATTTTAATATTTATTTATTACATATATTCATATTAGCTTAGCTTCTTTTTAGTATGTTAACATTTTAAATAATGATTGAACATATGAACAAGCAAAACAAATATGTTTTCAGTAAACTTTATCAAAAAAGTAGCCCTCCAGATTGTTTTATCCATTGTGGTAGCATGTTGGAGACCCCTGCCCTAGAGAGTAAAACTTGCATAACACATTTCTATTTGCATACCATCTGCATAGCACATTAAGATATCATCTTTAATAAACCTTTTCAAATGTTCAAAGTTCAACTACTGTATAACTACTTTGAGTGGAAAATTGAGAATTAGGGAACACAATGGCATTCATTTAAGGCTTAAATTAAACTTTAAGCTGCAGATGGATCCAGCACAGAAGCTCATAGTCACAATTATCTAGAGCAGCGTTCTTCACTCCCAGCCCTGGAGAGCCGGTGTCCTGCAGAGTTTAGCTCCAACCTTAATCAAACACACCTGAGCAAGCTAATCAATGTCTTCATGATCACTAGAACATCACAGGTAGGTGTGTTTGATTAAGGTTGGAGCTAAACTCTACAGGACACCGGCTCTCCAGGATTGGGAGTGAAGAACACTGATCTAGAGGTTCATAAAGTGTACCTGACAGAGCATTTTCTTTCTATTATCCTCAACTAACTTCCTCAACTAAGTACAGAGAGTGCATATAATAATTTGAGGCTAAATTAGGGCTGTCAAAAGATTAATCGCGATTGTTCGCATACAAAATAAAAGTTTGTGTTTGCATAATATATTTGTGTGTGTAATTATTATGTATATATAAACACACACACACACATTTGTAATGGTTTTGTTCTGTGTTTACTTGTGTTCTGTGTATTTTTGTATTTTGGACTTTTATTTTGATACTCTGCTCTGTTCGGACTTTTATTTTGATATTCATCATGCCATGTTTCAGTTCACACTTCCTGTCTGTTTTGTATATAAGTCACTTCCTGTACACCAGTTCCTGGCTGATTATTACACATAGTAAGCCCAGCCTGTTACCTGATCCTGTTACCTGTCTGATTCTGTTTCTGTTATTTGTAAGCCTGTTATCTGTATCTGTTCCTGTTTTTTGACCATTGCCTGTATTTTGGATTCTGCCTGTTTTGCTGCCTGCCTTGAACCTTTGCCTGTACTTGGATTCTGTTTGTGGATTACCCTGTTTGGATTTGGTTGCTGGCCCTTTATGGGATTTTACTTAATAAACACCTTTTGCATATGGATTCACACTTTCTCCGCTTTCATTAAAGCACACCCGGTTACAGAATATTCAGCCACAACCGGAATCCAGCAAAGGTCAGTAATCTCCCACCAGCACCATGAAACCTGTTTATGCCCTACTTGCACTCCGTCAGAACCACCGTCCGATTGAGGAATATGTTAAGGATTTTTTGGACTTGAGTTACAAGGTACATTTTGATGACATTACTCTGAAGAACCTGTTCTATAATGCTTTGGACGAATGGCCGCGCTTGTGTATGCCACGTGATATGTCTGCCTGGTCCCTGGAGAGTTATATTGACTTTGCTTTGTTACTGTGTGGCTCACCATTTACTGTGGGTGTTGCGGATACACCTCCAGTGAATTTACACAACCCATCAAGCCATTTCATGCCGGTTCTGCCCAAACCTGTTAAAACCATGCCTGCTCCCAAAATGGCCGCCACCATGCCTGATCACAAAATGGCTGCCATCCTGCCTGTGCCTAAAATGGCCGCCATCCTGCCTGTTCCCAAAATGGCTGCCATCCTGCCTGTCTCTGCACCTGTTTGTGAGAGAGTTACCGTCATCCCTGCACCTGTATTTCAGAGAGCCATCGTCACCACCACACCAGCACTTAGGAGGGCTACTGTTCACCCTGCACCTGTCATCAAGATGGCCGCCCTGCCTGAACCGACGACCACAGAGGTATGTTCCATTGACTTAATACTCCCTGAATTTGCAATAGCCCTGTGGTGCGTCTGGTCTGCCTTCTGCTTTGTTGTTCCCGAGGTTCCTCAAGGCCCTGAATCAGATTCATCTGATCTGCCCGTCTCATCTGATCTGCCCGTCTCATCTGATCTGCCCGTCTCATCTGATCTGCCCGTCTCATCTGATCTGCCCGTCTCAGCTGATCTGCCCGTCTCAGCTGATCTGCCCGTCTCAGCTGATCTGCCCGTGTCAGCTGATCTGCCCGACTCATCTGATCTGCCCGACTCATCTGATCTGCCCGACTCATCTGATCTGCCCGACTCAACTGATCTGCCCGTCTCACCTGATCTGCCCGAGTCACCTGATCTGCCCGAGTCACCTGATCTGCCCGATTCACCTGATCTGCCCGATTCACCTGATCTGCCCGATTCACCTGATCTGCCCGATTCACCTGATCTGCCCGATTCACCTGATCTGCCCGATTCACCTGATCTGCCCGATTCACCTGATCTGCCCGATTCACCTGATCTGCCCGATTCACCTGATCTGCCCGATTCACCTGATTCGCCTGATCCGCCCGACTCCTCTGATTCTTCTGATTCATCTAATCCATCTGATTCATCTGATTCGTCTGTCCTGCCCGACTCATCTGATTCGTCTGTCCTGCCCGACTCATCTGATTCGTCTGTCCTGTCCGACTCATCTGATTCGTCTGTCCTGCCCGACTCATCTGATTCGTCTGTCCTGCCCGACTCATCTGATTCGCCTGTCCTGCCCGACTCATCTGATTCGTCTGTCCTGCCCGACTCATCTGATTCGTCTGTCCTGCCCGACTCACCTGTCTTGTCTGATTCATCTGGTCCACCACCTGGGACATCGCCACCCTGGGCTTTGGGAGCTTTCCCAAGTTTTTTTTGGGGGGGGGTAGTACCCGGATACAGGGAGGAGGCAGAGGACACCAAGGCGGAGGCCGAAGTGTGCTCGGACCCTTCCTCTCCCTGTGTTCCAGGTCTATTCCTGCCCCATGATATAGCTCCTAGCCTGCCCCATGACCCAGGTCCTAGCCTGCCCCATGACCCAGGTCCTAGCCTGCCCCATGACCCAGGTCCTAGCCTGCCCCATGACCCAGGTCCTAGCCTGCCCCATGACCCAGGTCCTAGCCTGCCCCATGACCCAGGTCCTAGCCTGCCCCATGACCCAGGTCCTAGCCTGCCCCATGACCCAGGTCCTAGCCTGCCCCATGACCCAGGCCCGCATCTGCCCCATGACCCAGGCCCGCATCTGCCCCATGACCCAGGCCCGCATCTGCCCCATGACCCAGGCCCGCATCTGCCTCATGTTCCTGGACCATACTGGCCATATGACCCAGGACCTCTCCTGAACTGCCCTGCCTTCGCCAAGAGGTCCTGGCCCGCCCGCCCACCCTCTATTGGACTTTATTATGTGTATGTTGGGCTCCAGGAGTCGCCCTTTAGAGGGGGGGTTCTGTAATGGTTTTGTTCTGTGTTTACTTGTGTTCTGTGTATTTTTGTATTTTGGACTTTTATTTTGATACTCTGCTCTGTTCGGACTTTTATTTTGATATTCATCATGCCATGTTTCAGTTCACACTTCCTGTCTGTTTTGTATATAAGTCACTTCCTGTACACCAGTTCCTGGCTGAATATTACACATAGTAAGCCCAGCCTGTTACCTGATCCTGTTACCTGTCTGATTCTGTTTCTGTTATTTGTAAGCCTGTTATCTGTATCTGTTCCTGTTTTTTGACCATTGCCTGTATTTTGGATTCTGCCTGTTTTGCTGCCTGCCTTGAACCTTTGCCTGTACTTGGATTCTGTTTGTGGATTACCCTGTTTGGATTTGGTTGCTGGCCCTTTATGGGATTTTACTTAATAAACACCTTTTGCATATGGATTCACACTTTCTCCGCTTTCATTAAAGCACACCCGGTTACAGAATTAAAGAAATTTAAAATAACATGTTATTTATGTATATATTTTAAAATGTATATATAAAATAAAATATATCAAAACTTAAATATATATATATATATATGTGCATTTATATATACAAAACAGTTAAACACAGTGCACACACAAAGGCTATACTATGCAAAAACAAACTTTTATTTTGTATGCGATTAATCACGATTAATCTTTTGACAGCCCTAGGCAAAATATATAATAAATAGCACACAAAAATAATATTTATATACTGTGTGTATATTTAATATATAGGGGTGCGCGGGGCAAAAACTAACACGGGGTTAGTTGTAACACGGACTGTTTACATTGTTGCACAAGGTTGAGCGTTTTGTATTTCTAGTATTTTTTCACACTGCCAAAAGACAATCTCCCGCAAATTATTGGAAATTTATAATTTTTTCCAGGGAGTTATTGATGAACGACTGTTTTGAACCCCATTCACACAGACCTCTGGTCCCAGAAAATACCCGTAAAATTGCAAGACAAGCGTCTGTGTGAACAAAAACTCGTTCCGTTAATCTTCTGGGATCGTTGCCGGAAAGAGGACCTAGTAAGATACGCGGGTAACCCTCTGTGTGAACAAGAAGCCGCAAGAATGCCGTAATGGGCGTGTCGAAGTGAGGACGCGCGCGTCATCATCACAACACAAGTAATGGTTCAGCTCCTTACAACGACAGATAACATGCATATAAACATTCACCACGAGAAATGTTGCAAACTAGATTGAAGCAGTTATCAGGAAATGATAAATGAGACGCATTTAACTCTTTAAAATGAGGGATTTACAACATTCACGACGAGAAATGGCAGCAAACTGGACTGAAGCAGATATCAGGTAAGTTAGCTTATTACTTACTGCGTTGAAACGGAGATCATTCAGCAGCATAAAAGAATATCGCGTCACGTGCTCATTTGAGCTATAATAAACGAAAATACCCGCGCGTCATCCCAACAAGATAATATCGTTCAGCTCCTCAAAATGCGGGTTTTTAATGCATATAAACAATCATGATGAGAAATGTCTGAAAAGTGTATCAAAGCAGAAATCAGGGAGCTCGTCAAATATCCATTCTGAAGCTGAGATCATTCACCAGAATAGAACTGTGCGTTCACGCGCTCCTTTGTAGTCTTATCATAAACAAAAATGCACGCGAGTTGTTTCTGGAGAGAGAAATAATAAATAATATGCAAACTTCAGACGCTGCGTAGAAGAGAGGGCGGGACTTACAACAGGTCACGTGTCTTTCCGGGACCATCACATATGCCGGGTTAACTTGGCAGTGTGAATTAATAAAATATCAAGCGGTCCCGTAAAACTCCAGGATGCCTGGGCCGTGTATCTTATGGAATATCTGTGTGAAAAGGGCTTTGGTGGCATGTAAGTAAATTTGTTTTTTCGTTTTCTAAGTTGGGTGTGTAAGATACCAAATCCAATGCTATGTCATATTAATCAGTGTCTTGTTGACTAAAACATAGCATTGTTTTTAAATGTCTGCAGATCTTAGCAACTTTTTTGGTGGGCTTGAAAATATTTTGACCCAGTGGGGTTAATTGTAACGCTGTGCTACAACTAACCTCTCAGCACTTACGATATGAAAACCGCTAACGTTAGCGTAATTCTTGCCATTGTTTTAAATAAGCTACACACGAATGATTGCTGGCTACCAACAAAATAAATGTGCCTGTCTTATCAAAAATCGTGTGTCAAATTTATTTTTGTTCATCTTTAATTTTGATTGAATAAGGTCACGTCTGTAGTATGATTATTACAGACTGGGTCACATATAAAAAATTGTCATAATTGTGCTGCTTTTTCTCACATATTTAGACATTTGTATCCATTTATAAATGAACTATTGTTAGAAAAGGGCTGGATGAATGAATACAGTGTGTATACTTGTCTATTATAGACAGATATATAAACAGTATCCACTTCAAGTATATAGACAAAATAGTATTGAAATATTTGCCTGCAAACTTAATTTTTAGCAAGTGTTACAACTAACCCCCTGCCTGTTACAATTAACCCCACCTATGGGGTAAAGTTTGCACTTCTGTCACGTTTGGTGTAATTGTCCAAGAATGGTAAGTAATAGAAACAAACTTCAAATGTTCATTTGTAGCAGAGATGTGTGTTTTGCGTGTGTAAAAATATAATAATCAAACTCAAATATTTTTGAATGATTGAGCCAAAACCAAAAAGCGTTTTGGTTATATATACACATAAATGAATATATTTTCTGAACTGGAATTTACTGTTTATTCTGAATTTAAAGTCTCTATTTTAACAGTACCTATATTTATTGTTTATTAATGGCCTAACGCAGATGTGTGATGTTCTGACCTTGAAATATATGAAAAAGAGAAAATGCAAAATATGTTAAGGAAATTAAGCAGATGGTCTTTGTTAAAAAAAAAAATCTGTGAATTTTGGAGCCAACAGCTGTTTCATACAAGTAGCATTGGTTATATGTTTATGCTTTTCAGCCCATTTAAAGAGTTCAGGACTATACAACTTCTGTACTTACAGAGAAAAATATCAACTTGTCTAATTGACCTTTTGTTCCTGTGACTGTGGCAATTCGGTATGTTAATCCAAGATCATTAGAGCAAAATAAACCATTCTTCATATTATTGCCTTTGATTAAACGACAGTGATTTAGACACAGAATCCTAAATCATATTAACTGTTGTTTTATGCATGAGCAAAATGTTTTCACGCATCAAAGCACAAGAGCAAAAATATATTTATTGTAGTTTTTTCTGTACACATATAAAGTATAATGAAATGCATATTTTATGCATTGGCCACTGCATAGTCAACAGCTCCTGCAACGTCCCCTGCATGCTTATGAGGACATATTCCCTGGCTAATGCAAATTAAACAACCCTGACTTTTCTCCAATGACACCTGATGTAATTAGTATGCAACAGTACGCGACTGGACAAAGCTGTGACTCTGGACTTTGCCAGTGCTCCAGGTGTCTGGTGCAGTCTCCTGCCCGGCTGCCCCCTGACCCCACCTGGCACCTTCCATATGTGCCCTCTCTGCCACCTTCTGTCACAGTGATCCCACATCGACCACCTTCTTACCAGAAGATATACTTGTGATTCAAGGCATGAAAAGGGCAACCTCTTTATAAAAATATCCTTGTCTACGGTGGAAATGCGTACAGACTGCTTTAAAGTTCACCCAAAATGAGCTTATGTCATTATTTTAGTTTCCCTTAAACCTTATTTTTTCGGAAAGGTAAAGTATCTTTACTTGTGATCTTAACAGTGTTAGCTTATTGTGCCATAGGCCGTCAAACTCCGAAAAGGACACAAATGCCCCACAAATCTTTTTAAACCATACAATACATTTTGGTGATGGACAGGCCATAAATGTTAACCAGCCTCACTGGTTCTTGGATATCTTTCAGCAAAATGTCATGATGTCAGACCTGAGCCATGGGTGCCATATTTGATCTTTAAAGCTGTATAACTTAATTTTGTGCACACTGTGATTACATACACTAAAAAGCTGGGTTATTTTAAATAAAGTGCTAGGACAATAAGAGACAAACCCAACATATTGGGTTAAATTAACCATGTTTATATTTGACGCAACAATGGGTTAAAACAACCCATTGTAACTTTGGCTGTTTGGCATTACAGGTGGCACTACATCAATCTGAAAGCTTCACTAAACCGAACCCATAGTTAATACTGTCTGAAATGTCTCTCGTAGCAATAAGGTCAAGATAGTAAAAGACAAGGATGCACTTCTCAATTACACAGCAATCGTATCATCTAGCTCAATACTGCCACTTTCTCCCGAGTCTGCCGGTGGCACTGTCTCTGGTGGTCCGACTGGAGTTCGGCAAAGCAATTCCTAGGATAATTAAGTCATAAATCTTCCACCAGCACCCGACAGTGCCCGAGCCAGATTACCAGACCCAACTCTACATAATGTAATTCACTCATACAATGATTTCCCCATCTGATAAGGAACCAATTCATTTCCTCAGGTATTAAGCAAAGCCTGACACATGTGGTACCGCTCACCTTGAGCTAATGAAATGAATAAACAAACAGTAGATGCAGCGTATAATGCTGTATGACGCAACGGAGTACGGGATGTAAGCTGGCAGACGGAAACAGCATATGGGTCGGCCGTTTATCTGGGTGTGCCAGACTCTCACGCAGAAAGCTAATGGCCAGGAGCTAATGTTGCCAGGAGTTTGCTGTGATGCAGTGATGGACAACAACTGCTGCGGTCAAAGAGTGCGGTAGACTGGAAACAAAATAGAAAATAAATGAGACCATCTGCAATAATGAAAAATAAACTGTCAGTGACTCACCGTAATTTGCTTTATAGGTGTGTGCTATTAATACTTTAAGTACTTTCAACACTTTGTGTAATGAGAGAAATTGACATAGTTTAAAGATTTAAAATTAGAGAGATAGTAAACTTTCTGGAAATGTTAGAAGTCTCACTGTTACATAATTCTCTTTCTGCATTATTTTTAGTTTTTTATAACAAATATATATATTTTTTAATTTACTATTATATTATATAATATGAATGTTCATTTATATACAGCACTGTGCAAAAGTCTTAGGCCACCATGCTACCATTAGATTAGTTGTTTTTGCAATTGTATAGTATATAATTATTTCTCAGTCTCTTTATTAGAATACAACCAGAAAAGAAATGTGTATGTAGTATTAAAAACTGTATAAAAGTATAAGCTGAAGTGTAAAGTATTTAAAAACAGCATCAAGCAAAACATTCTGGAAAACAAAATCAGAAGCAAAAACCAGATAAAGGTTGATGATGATTTCTGGTTCCCAGAATTCTTTGAATGTGGCCGTTATTGTATAGTTTTATTCTGTAAAGATAAAGACTAGTTAATATTTAAAATTTATTTAACTTTGAACAAACTCTTGCCAGTAAATTGCCAGCTGCAATAACATTGTAATTTATACAGAATTTTTTTACAGTGCAGGCAGCTGCAAGATCTCTTAAACCTAAATGAAATGAAATCCTATTGGGTGATTCTCGCGAAATTAGACTTATGAGGTGTCATGAAACATTTTGATAAAAAAGTAAAAACAAAGTAAGAGTATCAAAATAAGAAGCATACGCTAACAAACATCTCTTCACGTACTATTTTGCACATGGTTTCAAATGACATCATACTAACCAATTTTGTTGTTTTTTTCCGCATTTAAGGGGACAATTTTCATTACTGCAATGTGTCCATGACTGGATTTGGGTTCTTTGACATGGAACATTTATAATTAAAAAATCTAAAAAATAAAAAGCTTCAGTGCATGTTATACTACAAACATTTACAGTAAAGAAACATGTGGTATTATTTGGTGATCATTGGTAAATGTAGAGAGAATAATAAGGAATATAAATGTGTCCATGAAAAATGTTCTCATCCTCCGCAACAATTTTCAATCATTGTTTAAGCCCTCAAGGAACTAACATTTTAAAAAAAAATGTTGGAAGGGACATAATTGAGTGACACTCAAGATGGCTACCAGGTAAGCAGTTTTTAGTTCTCGCCTGAAAAGTCCGCTCCCCTTCTCCCTCTCATAATGTGAGAGGGAGGGTGTTAATGCGCCAAGTCGAAGTACTCCCAAAAGTGCTATTAGGGGAGAGCGGGGTATGTTGTCACACTTTTCACACTGTCTAACATTTACTGAGCACCATACATCAAAATGGTATAAATCTCATACCAAATGAAAGAAGGAAGTCTTGGGCATATATGTTGTATTCATAACATCTTTATATCTTATCTCATTACAGAGTTGTAGACTGTTGAATAGTGACTGTGCACTTGTGACAATTTGCCCCATCGGAGGGTAAGTTGTCACACTAGGGCGGGTAAGTTGTCACACTAGATTATCTAAAAATAAGAACACAACTACTTAATTGTGAATATTGATTTTAATTTTTAAACTCAAACCAAACTGGAAATATAAACATCCGTGCCTGGAGAATCTGGAAAAACAATTATTTCAATCCAAATAATGCACATTTCAATTAAGTGGCAAGACCACTTTACTTTGAACTTTGGTTCAAATGTTCTATGGCTTTCACATAAAACCAGATAACTGAATGGAACGCTGCAGATAACTTGCTTAACTTAACATGTTTAACCTCTGAACAAAACAGATGCCCTGTATGACTAATAGGACTCATCTCCAGAATCACAATTCTGACACACATAAATTGCCTGGCCTGAGGTGCAAGCATCATGGGCCCAATTGTTGCATTTTACACATTTTACCCAGGTCTCCTTTGGACGACTCTTTGAAAATGGCTCTACACAGACGAGGCAGAAGCACTCTTCATCATCTGATGATGACTCTTGCATGATTTTTCTTCTTTTAGCTGCCTTGTTTTTCATAGGTCCAGATTTCTGCTTCCCTTTCTTTTGAAACAGCTTTTTGCTAGATTGAGGCTTATTCTTTTCTATATCATGTTTTCTGAGCATGTTCGATGTGTTTGTTTGTACAGGGGCAAGTTGTCAGATGTGACGACTTGCCCCAAAGTCATTGAGACAACTTGCCCCATACTTACTTGTGTGCTAATGTTGTCTAAATCTCAAGTTTAGCTCATCATATCACTTTAGCTAAAGTATCAAAAGACACTTTACGGTCTCCTCTATTTTGTGCAAAATAATCATTTTAAACATTCACACCTAACAAAGTTGTATTGCATAAAATGTAAAGTGATTTTTTTTTACTTTTTAAGCAGAAAAATAAGAAAATTGTGCTAACCTCAGATTACAGTGATCTTGACCACATGTGAACAGGAAGTTCACTATAGAAGAAGAAGTCACATAAAGTGGCTATTTGATTTTTGAGATAGAGCCTCTAGTGTTGGAGTTATTAACAGTGTGACAACTTACCCGTGTGACAACTTACCCCGCTCTCCCCTACACCATAAAATATAGTTCCTCTTTTAAATCCGCTTAGAAAAGCGCTACGTTTTATTTTGTACCACCAAACTTGCTCGTATAACTACTCGTCTTAAATAGGAAAAACGTTGATGTGTTTGGTCACTTCTAACTTTATCTCTGAATGGTACCATTGAATGAATGGGGCTAAGCTAAATGCTATCGAAGTGTCGCAGCGCGCTCCAGCGCTTACGTGCACGCAGACAGATGATAGAGGGATGTATCAACAATTTTTAGTTAAGGTAATAACATAGTTTAATATTGAAAATGAGTAGACTATTTCTTTAATCTTATATGTGAAAAAAAATGTCTTCAAAAAATTCGGCTTTTATAAAAAATCTGATGCTGGACACCTTCTAAGTCTGGATTTCGTGAGAATCACCCTTTCTAATTTTAATTGAATGACTTCAGGACTTCAGTCTCCTTAAAAAAGCTCACAATGTGTTTTGTGCCAAGAAAGGTCACACTAAATACTGACCGATGCCTGAAGAAGACATTTAGTTCTGAAAATTGTTTTGCTTTTAATTTTGTGTACATATTTCCTGTATTTTCTGTTTGTATTTTAATAAAAAGAGTGAAAAATAAATAATGGTGGACATTAAAACTTTGGTAAAAGCTGGTGATGGTGGCTGGTGATGGTGGCCTAAGACTTTTGCACAGTACTTTATATACATACAGTGCCCTCCATAAGTATTGAGAAAATTCGGGACACTGTACATAAATGCATAAAACCATTCAACACATTTATTTATTTCACAGATATGCTACTTCTTTTAGCACTTTGGTTGGTTCTTAAAGTTTCGAAACTATATACAAATAAACTGAACTTGAACTATTTAAATTATACACACCACCTTTACAGGGGTGACACTTGATATCAAACCGGTTATTTTACAAAATAACAGAAAAATATATGGGATAATCCTACCCAGTCTCACAAAATTATGTAGCTATAGTCATGTCATTTTTTTATTCTTTTTCATGATACTGTTACAAATGTCCGCGTTTTTTCATGATCGTATCACAAATTTCTGTTTATGTATCATTGTCACGTATTGGTTACTCAACTGCTTCTTCCTATTTTCAAACCATTTGGGCTTCGGTTTAGGGTTAGACTTGGTGTTTGTGTTAGGATGTCACTTTAAGTATTGGTTTATACAATTTTTCAGATTTTTTTTATACTTTCTAAATTTTAAAACATTGTCGCCTGGCGTTAGAGTTGGATTTGGTAAGGATGTAATTTGATGTAAATCTAACCCTAAACCGAAGCGACAATGGTAAGAAAATAGGGCAAAACCGTTGAGTAACCAATACGTGACAATGACACATAAACAGAAATTCGTGATAGTATCACGAAAAAGAATCAAAAAATTATGTGACTATAGGTACGTAATTTTGTGTGACTGGGCTGGAAAATCACTTTCTACTACACACAGTCTATTTCTGTATTTTCCTGCTGAGAACCAGTTTGCCAAACCCACATTTCATTGACATATTTCAAAGAAGTTGTCTTTGTTTCAAACCTTGTTTCTCACGCGCAAAAAAACTCTTTCTGGCAGACAATACAGTGTCATGATGAATTCAGAGCATGGAAAAGTATGTAAATTACTGTAGTTGTTATTACTGCAGTGTTATTGTTTTATATTTATATTATTATATTTTTATATTTCTTTGTTGACTGAAGGTCTGTGTCTCTGGGTGGGACAATCCCAGAACTATCACATGGGGTTTTGGACAGCATAGCTGATATTCATCTCTCTGCCCAGGGAACAACAGAAATTTATGTAAAGTGCAGCATGTCTCTGTTTCTCTGGGGAAGAGTGAAGCTGACCGACCCCTTGAGTGACACTTTCCTTGTGCTTCTTATTTTAGGAAAATTGCACATTGCAGGATATCTGTCACACATTGCTCTAATAAAACTTACAAAAGGAGAAGAACGGCCAAGCATATTCTGTCTGTCTGTCTGTCTCTCTCTCTCTCTCTCTCTCTCTCTCTCTCTCTCTCTCCCTCTGTGTGTGTGTGTGTTAGAGTAAAGTGAACGACCCGGAGTCAGATTTGGTTTACTTGATAACTGATTAACCTTCTGTGCCCTGTTGTCGCACAGCTGCAGGGTACGAGAAAGCCGAAGGTGAAGGTAAAAGCTGTTTTTGTGTTTCTGACATAGATGTACACTATTACTGTGGTTGCTAAGAGCTCAAGGCCGTCATTTCAGCTGGCCTCTGTAAAAAACGTGTCAATAAAACACTGTGACTTTCTTCAATACGGCTTTGTTAAACTTGCTGGTGGCCTCTATTGAGACAAATTGCTAAACTTATAGAGGTACAGCAGACTGTTCTGTGCAGACTGCTAAGGGACACCGGCTGACTTCTCTGCTGTTGTCGATTCAGACTCTGCCTTCATCATATTTTAATGTACAGTCGGTCCGGAAAAGTTTTTGGTCCCCTGAAAGCCATATAGGAACTTTATAAATGTCACTGCATTAAAAATTAAATATCCAACCAATTGCCAGGTATTTTTAAGAAATATAGCAAACATTTCACAGAAAGATTTTTAAATGCAACAGTTGGCTGTTCACCAAACGTAGAGAGAAATGTCTACAGTTAATGTGCGTGCTTATATGCAGGATCTTACACCAATTATGTTTAAAAACTTGACATTGTATAAGGTCATGTAAACACATGTCTGTTTACATTAACACTTTTAAGATGCATGATTATATGGCGTCATGGCTTTGCGATCAAAAAATGTCATAATAATGGACGTCAATGGGGCAAAAACAGTAAATGAGGGAGAAAAAAATTAAAACTGATGCTGCACGAAAACTAAAAATGCATCGAAGACAAATTTTTAATACCAAGCTTTGAAAAGCCCAAGACTGTGAAAAGGGTAAAAAAATTTAAAAGAAAAAATTTTCTGTAATTTTGTGGGGTTTTTTATATCAAATTAGTGACACCGCTTATGAACTAAAATCATGGAAATTTTGTAAGCATTTGGTAGTTTTGATCAGTACTGAGGGTGATTAACAGATTTATGAAAAAAAATGGATAAATGGATATCTGATAAATTTTTACTACCGTTTAATTTAGTGGCTTTTTTGTACATGAACAACCCAAAAGGGTATACATTTGCCCACGGTATATTGTTGAGTTTTGCAAAATTTAAAAGCATTTTCTCAAAATATGTCTTAATGTAAGATTTGTCACCAAAAATCACGCATTTGCTGAAACACAGAGAAAGTTGTGGCCAAATTAAGACATAAAAAAATGGCCTCAACAACCCATAAGGGTTTATTTGTGGTACTTCAACAGTTTCTTTGTTGCCTGTATGAACTTGAGACTTTTTTAAACATCATTTATTGTATCCAGCACTCAAGTGAGGTTTAAACTTAAATCTTGGCGGGATCATCTTTAACAATTTTAAAGGTTATTTAAGTCTTTGCTTGTTTTTGTAGAGATTCCTTAAGCCATGAATTGCCTAATGCACTTTTCACAATTTCAACTTGAGTGAAATTTAAATGGCCTACATTTTTAAGTTTATACTGTACCTAGATAATGAAATCATTACAAAAATATAAAATTCCTCTCCACCAAAAAATTGACCAAAAAGGCAAACCAAAGCAAGTTTTCGGCGGATTTACCCTGCATTCCATGTCAGTGCATACCCCAACACCAACCTCATACTTAGTGGGCAGTCAGGTCATAATTCATCAAGAGCTCTTCAAGGCCAAGTTCATAACACTCTCCCCATAATAGCAGTGTTTACGAATTGTTCATCCCTTAATAAGTGTGTGCACAGACAGTTTAAGCCTATGATGTATCATGCTTAAGTATAACTTTGAAGACCGTCCAACAGACAAACTTTTACTGAAACATTTAGCTTTTTTGTATGTTGCTTTTTGAGTCGCGTTTCAGCTGTGTTGCATGTGAGATCATGACAGCGTGAAAAAGCCTGAGAAAGGAATGACAGCAACAGCTACAGCCAAAAACAATGCATGAGATTTGCGCCAAGCTTGGTTGAGAGCTGTGTGCTTTTTAAAGATGTTAAAGTGTGCCACTAAATACTTTCACGGAGTAACTTCTAATTTTTTTATTTGTTTGTTTCTTTTTCAGACCATACCTCACCTCCCGGGCAGTCAGGCTTGAAAATGCATCTAATTAATGCTTGAACTTGGATACGGCTGGTCGTGAGTGTGTACGCTCTGTTGTGAACGCAAAAAGTGCAGGGGAAAGCTCGCAGCCGCCTTTGCTAATGAGGGGTGACAAGATGTTTATGTAACCCCAAAGCCCTCCAATCCAGACGAAATTAAAGGCCTGGTAGACTGACCCAGGCCTCTCAGTCCTAGTGCCCTGTCCCAGGGGGCCCGGCCTGCTAACAGGGAGCTGGTGTGAGTACTTTCACAGCTCCCCCTGATGGAGGTCCGAGGGCTGCTAATCCAAAGTGACAGGCAGAGCAAAGGCAAAACACCCCAACAGCAGACAAGAACCCAGAATAAAGGGAGCATGGGTTACAGCAGGGTAAACGCAGAGTGAAAACATATGGAGAACAATTAAGGTATAAAAATGTATATAAAAGCAAAACTCATTTATATACTAATAAAGATGTTAAATCGTGGAAAATCAGGCCCGCTTTCTCTTTTGAAATAATACTAATGCACTGTCATAGTAGTGACGTCAGCCCTTTTAACATTTTTACCTAGCATTTTCTACAGAACATTAACAAATGAATACGCATTTACATAAAGGATTGTTACAAATCCAATAAACTAAAAGCTTGTATGCATCAAGACTGCTTTTATTACCAATGTTGTAACACAAATGTAAGGTCTGAGTAGTAAGCACAAAGTCTCATCGCTTTTCCAGGTGGAATATATGTGGACCAATAAAGTTTGGCCCAAAAATGCTGCTGAGCTAATTCTGCTAAAGGAAATGTTACCATCTTTCTGTATTTATCTGATCAGTTGATTTTTGTGTCTGAAAAACACTTAAAGTCTCATCAACCAGTTCCCATGGCAGTTTCACAAACTTTCACAAGTCTCCTAAATGTCTCAAGTGCACTTAGTGTAACTGTTAAGAAACTTAATGTAAAAAGTTGAAGTCTTTACTGGATCCCCCTGTCAGTTTATTAGATGACTTATTCTCTTCTGAGACCTCCTTTGTGCATGTTTTGCAACTTTTTAAATTAAAAGTGTTTCAGTGACACTATTTAAGGTGTTGCATCCACACACACATTTCTTTGTTAATTGGATTTTCATAGTTGGCTGCATGAATGAAGGCCAGTGAAATTAGTTAGGAGGAATAAATAGTTTGAGCTTTTATTTGTGATAGTTGGTCGTACTTTTGCACATGATTTTAGGGATATGTTTAAGGAATAATACCTATATGCTTAGATGCAAAACCCCCTAAGTGCATCTGGCATGTTTTCTGGTAAATTAGCATTTTTGTCAACGGGGTTTTATCCTTAGGTTCAGTAATTTCACTTTAACTCATTCCCCGCCAGCTTTTTTTTTATAAAAAGTTGCCTGCCAGCATTTTTTGTAAAGTTTCACAAAATGCCTTCCAGGATTTTTTTCTTCTATAAATATATAAACATACAAATATATGAAATGAAACAACAGACCCTATGCTTTCAAACAATTAAACAAAATGGGAAAAAAGTTTCATCCTATCTTCATTTGTTCTCTTTTTATAACCTCTTAAATATGGGTACACTGAAAAAAATGACAATTTACTAATTTTTTTGAGGTAAGTGGTCACGATTAATTTATTTAAGCTACATTTAAACAAAACATTCGAAATACAAAACAAAACAAAAAAACTTTTGTTTAAATGTAGCTTAAATAAATTGATTGCAACCACTTACCTTAAAAAATTGAGTAAATTGAATTAATATTTTTTTCAGTGTAGGTTTCTTCAAAAATACCAAATTTTGAGGAAAAAGCTATAATAATTGCATTTGTGTAAAGGAATTTTGTTAGAGATCAGATTCAGAACGATTATCAAAACACACACAGAGTTTAAAATTTGTAAAATTAACTTTGCTTCGTTTTTTTTATAAATTAGCCATCTAGTGGATAAGATCGGAATTACAGATAAACTCATCAGGAAAGCGTCATTGGCAGGGAAATGTTTTCTCCTAATTGATGAGGGGAAAGAGTTAATGGCAATGAAAAGCTTATTAGTCAGTCAGTTATTGAAATGCCTTATTTTCACAAATGCCACTTTAGTCATTTTATTGATATTTAACTAATTAGTCTTTTTTGGCTGCCAAACCCTCCAAGTGCATGCAAGCTTTTTTGTAAAAAAAAACTTCCACTTCTAAAAAAACACATCTTTGGACAAGACAGAGTAAACAGTCACAGAGCCAAACTCAATAAATATGCAACTAGAAACGTTGCAAAAGATGAAAGACAGAATGTAAAACTGAAGAAACTAATTAGGGGGCGCTGTAAATTATGTGACTGCCACATTTGGGTTGTATTCACTTCCAAGTACTCACAATGGAAAAGTTTAGATGTGATCCATGGTTGATTTGTGTGCCGTCATTCATCCAATTCATACACAAAGGTCTTTAATGAACTTATAAGACGTGCTGAGAGAATTCGGTTAATATCACTTTGTCATTGTTAACGGCTTTTGCATCTTAGCTCTTCAATGGTTAATCTGCAACCCAACTAACTTTTTACATGGACTAGATAGCTCACATTTAAGTTGGCTTCAATGTAGCTTCTGAAAATCTGGTCATTTCTATTACTCATAAGTCCTGGCAGCGATTTCAAAAAGAATGACATGAGAAACATCAAATTATCACTGGTATGTTGCCATACTAAACAGTGAAATAAACATTTGGGGACTCATTATACATAACTTTCATATACATCCTAATGCAGCCATTGACCAATCAGCGTCAAGTGTTCCAGAGAGTTGTGTAATGATATTGTGTATTTGTTTGTGTTAAACTGCCTCTCTGTGTACTCAGTGTGATGGTTGAATGCAGTCTCTGCAGGCTACTTTATAAAACACCTCTACTCAATTCGCTCTCCCAGCATGCTTTGAGCCAGCGGCCTCATCGTTTGCCCTGATGATATAAACACTCGCAGAATTCAAAGGTACATCTCGCCCACCTCGTTTTTTGCACACCAGACTGAATAAAATCCCCTTTGGAGCTGCGAATACCAGAAAAGACTTGAATTTTAAAGTTAGCAATGTGTCAGAACCAATTAAAATACTTTTAGCTGTTTGAACAAGGAGCTTTACTAGGCTAAACTGTGGATGGGTCTGATGTTCTGCCTGTTGCCAGCATGGATAAAGAACATAAAATAATAGCTGTCTCAGTTTGAGCGCCTTAAAGCTCTGAGCACCGATCTGGCACGATCAGCACACATTTCATACGGACACTTAAAGAACAATCAATGCTGTAGCCCCTCTGAAATAATTGGAACACAGTAATCTAAACCACAATGGCATGAGCGGAGGGGGAAAAAGCCTCCTCCGCCTTTGCAACGACAGCGCCTGATTGTAGTCTGTCTTCCAGCCATGGCCGTTGCTTCAGGAGAGGAAAAACTTTGTCTAATCAGTAGCAAGAAGCTGTTTTTCATTAAAAGTCATCATTGGCTGGAGAGATCCTAGGCTCCGGATAATCTGTCCCACAATGGTTTGGGTTCGATTCAACATGCATCACGTTGAGTTTCTGAGAATTAGGTCTAATCTCATGGTGAGATGGTCCCGTGGTTTGTTTGAACCAGAGAGAGTAATGTGAAGGTAACAAAGTGAGTTGCATTGCTGTAAATCTGTATCTATTAAATCAAACAGTGTGTGCATGGGAATTTAGATGCATTGTGATTCTTTCTCAAACGATTCTTGATGGAGACATAAAGATTTATTTAAATATTATTTTCAAATTTTATTTCAATTTAATACATTTTATTATGGCTCCTATGTAGAATTCAAAACAGAAATTGGTCAAAAGCCATCTTAACTTGGCAGTGTTTCCCCCCACTTACAGAAAATTGAGAAGATTGCAGCAAGAATCGTTTTGGAATCGGACTGTGACTCACAGAATCAAATTCAAATTGATTCGCTTGGTACCTAAGGTTTCTTAGTTACTAGAAAGGGTGATGTAAAAATACGCTGTCAGAAAGAAAGGTACAAAAGCTATCGCTGGGACGATACCCTTTGAGGTACTAATATGCACCCTTAAAGGAAAACACCACCGTTTTTTCAATATTTTACTATGTTCTTACATCAACTTGATAAATTAATACATACCTATCTTTTAACAATGTGTGCACTTAATCTTTGTATAGCGTGTTGTGAATGTGTTAGCATTTAGCCTAGCCCCATTCATTCCTTAGGATCCAAACAGGGATGAATTTAGAAGCCACCAAACACTTCCATGTTTTCCTTATTTAAAAACTGTTACATGAGTTGTTACACGAGTATGCATAGTGGCACAAAACGTGGCCATTTTTTAAGCGGATAAAAATAAGAACTATATTGTATGGCGGAAGAGCACTTAGTTTGCAGCACTTCGACCTCGGGCGCAGTAACATCATCACTCCTGACAACTCTACCTCTAGCTCAAACTTCTGTCAATATTACTGCGCCTGAGGTCGAAGTCCTGCAAACTAAGTGCTCTTCCGCCATACAATATAGTTCTCATATTTTATTCCCTAAAAAAATCGCCACATTTTATTTTGTGCCACCATACTTACTCATGTAACTACTTATGTAACAGTCTTTAAATAGGAAAAACTAGTGTTTGGTGGCTTCTAAATTCATCCCTGTTTGGATCCTAAGGAATAAATGGGGCTAGGCTAAATGCTAACACATTCACGACGCGCTGTACAAAGATTAAGTGCACGCATTGAAAAAGATAGGTATGTATTAATTAGTCTAAGTTGAGGTAAGAACATAGTAAAATATTGAAAAACAGTGGTGTTTTCCTTTAAAAGGGTACCACCCCAGTGAGAGTACCTTTTCTGAGAGTGTTAAATGTCACCCTGTTTGCCCAGTTAAACATGAATCACAATAAAGTTTTCTAAAGGTGTAGACTTACCAGCCTGATTAGTTGTGATGTTAACCGATGCATATTGCGGAGAATAAGGGCTCTGATCCGATACTCCATTGACAGCCTGGACCTCGAAGGTGTACTGCGTGTGGGCCAGTAGGTCGCTTATAAAGACCCGGGTCTCTGTGAGTCCCAGCTGCCGTGGGACAAACTGAACGTTGTCCCCGCAGCGCGTGCAGCCCCCCCTGCCTCCTCCGCAGCTCTTGCAGATGATGTTGTAGACCACGTCGTCGCGACCGCCGGTCTCCCGTGGAGAACTCCATTCCAGCATCAGCGATGTCTCGTTGACGCTGGAGATTACGTTTTGAGGGGCCGACGGCACAGCTGAAAATGCGGAGAGATGTGCGAATTAGCAAAATGGCCTGAGCACGGTTTGATTTTCAAAGTCAGACGGCTGGATTGAATGATACAGTTTAACTGCAAGGGTTTGAAATGTCACATTGTGTATTCTTATACTGCCAATTGCAGTCATGATAACATCACAGAAATCACAGGCTTATTTGGGTCTGGTGACACAGATTATTCACTATGTTGGGAGTTACATGGGGGGGGTTTGCTGTTTCTGTGTTTGTAAACATAATTTGCGTTTGCTCATGAAAAGTAAGTTTGAAGGACAGCGAGGACCCAACAAACAAAGAGCATCTCAGAGACTTCCCTCTGACTGACAGCCCAACTAAAGCTAACAATACCCCCTGTTTATCTTTCACCGGCATGTGCTCCCAATTACACAGGGTGCTCTGCTAGAAGCAAGCGATAATCAAAAAACAACCCAGCGCCCCTCGCCCTTATAAAAAAGCTTTCACAAAATAAAGGCTCCAATTAATTACAGTTATTTACTGCTTTTTTAGCTGTGAGCCCATCAAAAGGCATTCGTGTCTGGAAGTTACGGCTGCAAAAACCTCTGTCGCATGCAAAAACGTTTCTAAACATCCCATTCCCAGGTTAGTGTGCGGTAATGGCTGCTGTTTGATCTTTTTAATCAAGCCAAGGCCCACTGAGCTTCAACTCTGCAACAGCTGCTCTGCTCCCAGGGCCGGCGTTTGAAAATGGCTTTTGTCGAAAGCTCAAATTATCTTTCTGTTTCGCTCCTTGCTTTCCCCTTCTTCTTGGCCCCCGCCTCGCCCCTGTACGCTTCTCTGACTCATTCAGCGAGGGACAAAAACGTGATGCTCACAATAGCATAAGGAGTTGTTTCCCTCTCTCAATTTAGTCTTCGTGGCCTCATCTGTTTCAATAATAGGGCCATGGCTCAATTCTACTCTGCCTGATCTGGAGTCAGTGTGTGAATGAAGAAATTGCTGCTGTTTGCTTGTCATGGTAAAGATGTGTACTGTCTATTTTATGGTGGATGACACAAAGAAAATGTTTGCTGGGATGAGTCTGGGGTTAGATACAATATCGAGGCTTACTAAAGGGCTATCAGTGATAAATGAGGAGTCTATAATTACAAATTA
Source organism: Misgurnus anguillicaudatus (assembly GCF_027580225.2). Classification (NCBI taxonomy): domain Eukaryota; kingdom Metazoa; phylum Chordata; class Actinopteri; order Cypriniformes; family Cobitidae; genus Misgurnus; species Misgurnus anguillicaudatus. The sequence continues at coordinate 23,920,134 of NC_073350.2, read as the reverse complement.
GGTGGAAGTTTTATTAAAGGGGCTGTGTTTATGCTTTGTTTAAAAACACATTATTTTTCATATATTTTACTCTAATTATGCACCCCTCCATCCTAATAATAACAAGCTGTTTAGTTTCTGGATCTATGAAGCCCCTCCCTCAGAAATACTCAATATGCTCAGATTGGTTAGCTGTCCGTGTTGTTATTGGCTGTTTCAAAAAAGGCTTTGCTGTGTGTTCCCGGGGGCAGGGTCTATGTACATTTTGGGGGTTGTGATGTCACTAACCCAGAAAGAGGCTACTTAAAAAGTGATTTCGGTTAAAGTTAAAGTAAATATCTCCCATTGCAGAAGTTGTTTATGCTGAAGTTAAAAAAGTAGATCAGAATCGCAATCAATCTCCCGTCAAATAACAATTGTTCTAGTGTGTATAGGGTCTAATGGTGCTAGATTAGGACAAATAGGACAAGTTATTCACCAATTCACCTATTCGTTTAAGGTACGTATGAAAGGTATACACTCACCTAAAGGATTTTTAGGAAAACCATACTAATACTGTGTTTGACCCCTTTCGCCTTAAAAACTGCCTTAATTCTACGTGGCATTGATACAAAAAGGTGCTGAAAGCATTCTTTAGAAATGTTGGCCCATATTGATAGGATAGCGTCTTGCAGTTGATTTGTGGGATGCACATCCAGGGCACGAAGCTCACGTTCCACCACATCCCAAAGATCCTCTATTGGGTTGAGATCTGGTGACTGTGAGGGCTATTTTAGTACAGTGAACTCATTGTCATGTTCAAGAAACCAATTTGCAATGATTCGAGCTTTGTGACATGGTGCATTATCCTGTTGGAAGTAGCCGTCAGAGGATGGGTACATGGTGGTCATAAAGGGATGTACATGGTCAGAAACAATGCTCAGGTAGGCCGTGGCATTTAAATGATGCCTAATTGGCACTAAGGGGCCTAAAGTGGGCCAAGAAAACATCCCCCACACCATTACACCAACACCACCAGCCTGCACAGTGGTAACAAGGCATGATGGATCCATGTTCTCATTCTGACTTTACCATCTGAATGTCTCAACAGAAATCGAGACTCATCAGACCAGGCAACATTTTTTTTAGTCTTCAACTGTCTAATTTTGGTGAGCTTGTGCAAATTTTAGCCTCTTTTTTCTATTTGTAGTGGAGATGAGTGGTACCCGGTGGGGGTTTCTGCTGTTGTAGCCCATCCGCCTCAAGGTTGTGCATGTTGTGGCTTCACAAATGCTTTGCTGCATACCTCGGTTGTAATGAGTGGCTATTTCAGTCAAAGTTGCTCTTCTATCAGCTTGAATAAGTCGGCTAAGTCTCCTCTGACCTCTAGCATCAACTAGGCATTTTTGCCCACAGGACTGCCACATACTGGATGTTTTTCCTTTTTCACATTCTTTGTAAACCCTAGAAATGGTTGTGCGTGAAAATCCCAGTAACTGAGCAGATTGTGAAAAATTCAGACTGGCCCATCTGGCACCAACAACAATGCCACGCTCAAAATTGCTTAAATCACCTTTCTTTCCCATTCTGACATTTAGTTTGGATTTCAGGAGATTGTCTTGACCAGGACCACACCCCTAAATGCATTGAAGCAACTACCATGTGATTGATTGATTAGATAATTGCGTTAATGAGAAATGAACAGGTGTTCCTCATAATCCTTTAGGTGAGTGTATGTTTTCTTGTTTGTGCTAAATTAAATACAGTTCTGCTGTTTAAAACATCTTGGGTTACATATGTAACCCTGGTTCCCTGAGAAGGGAACGAGACGCTGCGTCTCAATTGCCATACTTCCGGCGTGCCTTTACACCCACTTCAGCTTTCGTCTATCACGACATAAAATTAGCTTTCAATGTACCTACATTTAAAAAAAATTATATCTTCACTGTTCTTTGAAACTGAACTGTATACGTTAAGCAATTTCAAGCATAATTAAAGCTTAGATGAAAGTATGTACTTGTGCAGGGCATCTCCAAGGGGTCTGAATCCGTGCGGTAATATCCGTTTCTGCAGACGCAGGTGGTAGCTCCGTCGTTGGTGGTGCGACTGTTGATTGGACACTGCAGGCATTTCTCATCACCTTGAGCCGTCTTGAAGAAACCCGAGGGGCATGCTGAAACAGAGAGGCAGCAATGAGGAGAACTGAAGGGAGTATACTGTCAACTCTTTAATATCACATGATAGCCAAGGGCTATAACACGGCAAAGAAATAATGGGCCACTGGAGCTGAAACACATGTAAGAGCGTTTCACACATCTAAGAAGCAGCAATATGGCTAAACATAGCACGTTCAGTGTACAGTATGAGCTGAATAATTTAAATTCTGTGCTCTCGCATGACAGCAGAAAACGTTTGCTTTACAAATCGCACTGACATGTGTTGGAACAATGACATATGAAATTACAAAGATACTGTAGAAGCATTTGCGTTTAAGTACTTGTGTAAAGTAGCTCTATCTGTTAATCCACACAAAGATAGCACTGTATAGCTAGTTTAAGAGAAGTCTCTCCAGGTAACACACATTATCTCTTTCTACCTTTATCCAGCATTTACAGGTATCTCTATGGGGAATATCTTGACAGTAACATGTAAAACAGCATTTGTGACCAATTTTACTTTTTATAATGTCATTTATTTCCAATGTAAAACAGAATATGGTGAGAAAAAACTAGTATAGCATTGCATAGGATTATAGTAGGATTATTTAGAGCAGTGTTTCTCAAACTTTTTCAGCCCAAGAACCACTTTATCTTCAATTTTTTTTCTGAGGACCACCTAACAGAATCCCACTCTTAACATGCCCCCAAAAAACAACAAAATAGGAAGGACAAGCCAAATTTAAGTTTAATATGCAACTGTTTCAACTCAAAAACTAATTTTTTACACAAAAGCAATGCTATGTTCAGAAATTATTATATGAATTTTATTTCATTTGAATAAGTAAATGTGAAATGAGTTACAGCTTAATATGAACAACAAACTGCACATATGAAAAAAACTTTTGACTCCTCTTTGGTTTAGCCACCGATCCATTTATTAAAACAGAATGGCAAGAACTGATATCACAGTTTTGCAAGTGCATTAAAAATCTACTTAAATAAGTGACGATTGTATAAACACTTGCCTAGTTTAGGTCATCTTTTGTTGGACCACTGGGGGGGTTTGGCGGACCACTAGTGGTCCGCGGACCACACTTTGAGAATTACTGATTTAGATGTGCCTCACCTAGCCAAACAGTATCCTAAAGCAACGCCTACTGAAATAGCTATCAGCTAACATTTCAGATTTGGAGCCTTCATGCTTTTATAAAAGATTATGTGCAATTTTACGAGTAATATACATAAAAAAACATGCACAATAAGTTGATGATGTATTAAGAAACTATATATGGTCAGTTTTGATTTCAGATTGGCTCTGTTATTACTGTAGGTTTGGTTTACCAGAGAACAAGAATAGATTTTCTTGTGTACAAGCTGGAATTCCCTGGAGTACTTTCGGATCTGGCCAGTTTTCATGTTGCATGTCTCCATACCGAACAAACAAAGCACTTCCCAACCAGTGGGAAATGTGACGAACACTTGGCTAGAATGAGTATATCCCACTACTAACCCGGCTCTGTGAGCAAGTGAAAAAAGACCACAAGGAAAGCGCAGATCCACCCACATCTGGAGGGAGAGGCCGTCTCGGTTGGCCAAGTTTGAAAAACCCGTCACCCCATTCCTAATGGGTGACCTTGCATCCACGCCAAATGGTTTGAACATACCTTCAATATCATTTTAGGGGACCTAAAAGCAATTAAATATAGACGCTTCGGCCTCTATAGTCTTAGCTGGCAATCACAGCAAGGATTTGTGCAGCGTGCCGGCCAAGGAAAATGTCTGTGCGGGTTTATTTGCTGAAAGCAACTCCGGTTGGGGCTCGGCTTCGCTCTTATGTGCAAACACGTCGGACTTCACATCCGCTGAGGTGGTGAGATCATATTCTTACAGCTCAATCACAGAGGGGAAAGGTTAACTAGTGCCCAGTGGTCATTAAATGGGAGCTGTTATTTCGGTAAAACGTTTCAGAAAGAAAGGGTGCTATTCCCTATTTCCTCTCACCTACTCGCTCGGACTGTCTCTGGATCCCATTTCAACACCTCTGTGAACCACAGGCCCGGCTCAGCTACAGGAACACTTCAGACACCCACACAATGACACACACATACGCTTGTTTTTACATTCCCTCATTGCACTCAACACATCCGCGCTTTAATTCCTATTCTGAAAACGCCTGCGCATTTTCTCCCTCTTAAGGGTTTAAGCAAACGTAGTCTTTCCCAAATGCAGCTTACAAGTTCCTGTAAGTCTCCACCACGAATTTGACAGCTCTCTTGATTTTAGCATGCATGCATACACGTGCAAAAGCGCACTCTGCCCGCTGTATCTCGGCGTATAAGCATGGCTGAAAATCCCACATGAACGAGACTATAATAAGTGTTCAGAAATGGACGCAATAGGGCACATTGGTTTAATATTAGCTTTGACATGTTTTTCTTTTCAAATGATTTATGGGAAAACTGGTCATGTGTAAAGTGAAATATGAGACTGGTGTATTCGAGAAATTGTCACCGGAGTACCCGAGACAGGAGCTACTGCAAGTCTTCAGGAATTGGGATGAAACTCAGATTGCTTAACAATGACAGAAAGGTAATCAAAATCAGCAGTGGCAGCGAATACAAAACAGAACGGACCTCAATGCAGTGACGTGGGAAAAGGTCATCAAATGTTCATTTAAAATAAACATTTTTTATATTTGTCAATACTGCTGAGTTTTTTTTTTTTTTTTTGTAAAAAAAATATTACAGTTTACAATCAGGTTATATTTGTTCATCTTAGTTATCTAACATGCGCTAAAATAAATGATACTTGTACAGCATATTTATTAATCTTAGTTCATATTATTTCATCATTTACTAATTATTTATCTTACAACATTTTTAACTAAAACGGTTTGTTTTATTATATTTGTTAACATTAGTTAATGCACAATAAACTAAATAACATTTAAATGATGAATAAAATAAATTGTTAATTTTTAGTTTATGTTATCTAATGCATTTACTATTACTTATGGTAACAAATACAAATTTATTGTAAAGTGTTGCTGAGTAGTAATATTAAAATAAAAGAGTTAAAAGAAAAACTATTGTAAACAGAGAAACAACTTATTAATATTTTTTTTTGGGGGGGGGATATTTTTGTACTTATTTAGACTTTTTGTAAAAAATGTGAGAAATATTTTAAGTTAAAAAAACTATTTTTTCTTAAGAAAAACCCTAATATGTAATTTTGCTTCTTAAGGGAATAGTCTACTCATTTTCAATGTTGAAATATGTTGTTACCTTAACTGGGAATTGTTGATACATCCTTCTATCATCTGTGTGCGTGCATGTAAGCACTGGAGCGCGCTGCGACGCTTCGATAGCATTTAGCTCAGAGATAAATCAGAGAGATAAAGTTAGAAGTGACCAAACACATCAACGTTTTTCCTATTTAAGACGACTAGTTATACGAGCAAGTTTGGTGGTACAAAATAAAACGTAGCGCTTTTCTAAGCGGATTTACAAGAGGAACTATATTTTATGGCGTAATAGCACTTTTGGGAGTACTTCGACTTGCCTGAAAAGTCCGCTCCCCTTCTCACTCTCATAATGGGAGAGGGAGGGTGTTACTGCACCGAGTCGAAGTACTCCCAAAAGTGCTATTACGCCATAAAATATAGTTCCTCTTTTAAATCCACTTAGAAAAGCGCTACGTTTTATTTTGTACCACCAAACTTGCTCTTATAACTACTCGTCTTAAATAGGAAAAACGTTGATGTGTTTGGTCACTTCTAACTTTATCTCTAAATGGTACCATTGAATGAATGGGGCTAAGCTAAATGCTATCGAAGCGCCGCAGCGTGCTCCAGCACTTACGTGCACGCACACAGATGATAGAGGGATGTATCAACAATTCTTAGTTACGGTAATAACATATTTTAATATTGAAAATGAGTAGACTATTCCTTTAAAGGGGATAATTCATGCGACTTTTTAAAGATGTAAAATAAGTCTTCCGTGTCCCCAAAGTGTGTATTTGAAATTTTAGCTCAAAATACCCTATAAATAATTTACTTTAGCAAGTTAAATTGCCATTCTCTCTCTCTCTCTCTCTCTCTCTCTCTCTCTCTCTCTCTCTCTCTCTCACCTTCTCGGCACTAAATTGCGGTGCCATGGTTGGAGATTAAGGGGCTGTATTATTACAATAAGTTCCCTTTTCTATGTCACATAGGGAGCGAAATCTGAATGATCCCTTTTTTCGCAGTCTTGCAGAGAATAGTTTACCAAAACAAAGTTACTGGGTTGTCCTTTTTCCCATTTTCTAGGTTGATAGAGGCACTGGGGACCCAATTAAACCACTTAAACATGGAAAAAAAAAATTTCATGATATGTCCCATTAAATTAAATATATCTTGTTTTTTAAACATTTTTATATTTGATATAGAAAAAAACAGGATGACTAAACTATGTCCTGTCAATCAAAAGGTGTCAGAAAAGGCATTGGACTGTTATAGACTTATAAAGAAAAGGTCAGATATTATTAATCAGATATTGGTATTACCACACACACACATTGTACACTGTAAAAAGTGAAAATCTACTCTTTTTTAACGCTTAAAATTGTATTTTTTACGTAAATTTCCAGCTTTAAGTAAAAATTTTAAGGTGAACAACACCTAAAAAATGTCATCTTTACAAAAAAAAATTAAGTGAGAAAACTATTGTTTAAAAAATCTATTTTTTACCAATTGAAGTAACTTTTCAAGTTTATCCAACTTTCACTTTTTTTTACAATTGTTATTGGACTGCTTGAAAAACCTACTGAAAAAACAAATATGTGCATTCCTACAGAAAAATTTATGGAGAGGGCCGGATCTTCCTCTACAAACCCAGCCAGTATCCTAGAGAGTGTTAGTCTACACCACATTGACGAATAAAGGGGGAGGAGGGCACCGAGTATCCACGGCTGACTCCGCCACTTGGCGTCTGGGCATGACCTTGCTTGTCTCCCTACTTGCTTCCAGATGGTTCCAGCCAACCAGTAGAACTAATGTCAGCCAGAGCAGATCCCTGCTCAAAACGTGGGTACTGTGTTGAACATGGCCGCTGACGCATTCGAGAACAACCCTGTGTGGAAGAATGCAATTTGAGGATGAGGAGAAAAGCAGTGTCAGCTGTAGCCCCAGGGACGAGAAAAACCCTGATTAAAGAACACATCAGGGCTTTGATACAGCATACATCCAGATTACAAACTGTCGCGTTGTTTGATCACAAAGTTTCTCCTGTGCACCCGGCATGCAAAAAATACTGCCTCTTTGTTTTTTTGGTGCAAATTTGAAACCTGTTTGTATAGCAAACAACATGTAAGGATGCTTTTGAGACATCTTGAAGCCATGTTTTTAGGCAAACGTGATTAATTTGCTGTTTTGCAGAGAAGGCAGGAGGTAATTTCGAAATACCACCCCTGCTGACAATACCAGCTCAGATCCATAATCAGATCCAGCAGAATACAGCTGGTAAAGATGGCAACCAGGTTTTTCTGTTGAGGCAGGTTTACCAAGACAGTTATGTTGGTGACCAGATGTGCTAGTCTTTGCCAAACGAACAGATCTAAATTTAAGCTCAAGTTAATTTGCTTCAGAATAGCTGAAACTCATTTACGCCGCGATTGCTGAACAAGAACTTGGTTGTTGCATTTCAACATCTATGCTGAAAAGGAATGAACCTTTTGGCGTTCTTTCAAACCCTCTGTTGCTCGTGTTTATTGCCTTTAATAGCACGTGCAGACCGAGAAAAGGTAGCAAGGGCATGAATAGGAAGCTTAGTGGGCCGTGTGCGAAATCCCATTGTGAGGGTGTGCTCGAGTGCCAGAATGCTAGTCATGTTTTATTGCAGGTAATTTGCTGGTGATTTTAAAGATTACCATAGCATTTCATCCAGACAGATTTACGCCGGTGCTAAAGAAAGAGCTGGAGACTCTGTGATGGCTGCCTGTGTACCGGATTTGGCCGATGGCAGAGCAGGAATGTGTGTTTGTATATGTGCCGGCAAATATGGCGCCACCAGCTGCGCCCACTTCAGGAGCTCAGCGGTGCTGAAGCCAGTAATGCAAATAATGGCAGCGGTGCAGGAAAATCTCTGTACAGATGCCCAGAGAACTTCTCAGTTATGTTTTATTTAAGTAGCAACTTCTTTAGAAGGCATACAAAGACTATTATTTCGATATGTAAAGTGAAGGTAAATACCATGGCCTTGGTTTGTTGGTTTTGGTACTTTGAAGGGAAATGTATGCTTTGATATGATCTCTTTTGAAACTTGAGAGACAGGTGGGTGATCCTCGTAAAATTAGACTTATGAGGTGTTATGAAACATTTTGATAAAAAAAGTAAATGCAAAGAGTATTAAAATAAGAAGCATACAGTTACAAACATCTCTTCACGTACTTTTTGCACATGATTTCAAATGACATCATACAAACCAATTTGTTGTTTTTTCCACATTTAAAAGGGAAATTCTCATTACCGCAACTTGTCCATGACTGGATTTGGGTTCTTTGACGTGAAAATATTTATTTTATTTATATTTATTTATAATTAAAAAATCTAAAAAATAAAAAGCTTCAGTGCATGTTACTATAAACATTTACAGAAAGAAACGTGGTATTTAATGATCATTGGTTAATGTAGAGACAATAATAAGGAATATAAATGTGTCCAAGAAAAATGTTCTCATCCTCCGCAACAATTTTCAATCATTGTTTAAGCCCTCAAGGAACTAACATTTTCAAAAAAGAAAAAATAGTTTGAAGGGACATAATTTACTGTGACACTCAAGATGGCTACCAGATAAGCAGTTCTTATTTTTTCTCTCCAGATGAAAGTTGAAATTTTGTTTGTCATAGTACCTGACAACTTTTTAGTTCTCATTACCGAAACATGAGTTTGTAAATGCATATATTTAATGTAATATCATGTTGCGGTAATGATAATTTTGATAATGATAATCTAAAAAATGTAAATAATTCTATAAGAAATATTTTTTAAATCCTCTAAAAAGGTTATTGTAACTTCAGACCTTAATCTTATATGTGCAAAAAAATTGGCTTCAAGGGCTTTTAAAAAAAAAAATCGGATGCTAGACACCTGGATATCATGAGAATCACCCATGTGAATTTACTTCGATCTGTTTCTCAGGAAAAAAATACTACATGATCAACAGAATTATGACTCTATCTGTGAAAATCCATTTAATTTTTTTGTGATTTACTTCTACATAATACAATCCTGCTGAGTAAGATTATCTCAAAGATTGAAATCAATGATTAAAATTAAACTTTTATGCTCCAAATCTCATATTTAGATTATGAGACTTTAACCAGAATTTTACAGACAGGATCACATTTAAGCAAATATTTAAATTAGCATTTAATCTTATCTCAAAACATTATAAGACAAACATCATCACATTTGTGTTTTTTCTTCCTGTAGCTGTCCATACTGCCATATTGAACACATGACCTGTTCACTAGCACACACACACACACAGACGTGCAATGAACATTTGTATACACTGAGCCATGCACACACTCACATGTCCTCCAGTCCCGACCAGAACAAAAAGGCCCCTTTGTTTCTGGGTGACTGTAGTAGTGACAAAGTCCCCTCCCCTTTTTTTCCACTGCCTTTCTATTCAGCCACTCAAAAGCTGGCCTGAAAGTACTGCATTTAATGAAAGCTGCATTAAAGAGAAGGGACAGAGGTGTATGTGTGTGTATGTGAGTGGGGTTTGTGTGTGCACGTGATATCCATAGAAAAAAAATAGAAAAACGAAGATTCGAGGGTTGCTCTGTTGTGTCAATGCAGCAAAAAAATCTGCTGAAAGCAGGGAAATGAAGCTGAGGGGGTTTTCTGTTTACATGGGGAAGTCCTATTGTGACAGAGGTGAGGAATGGGTTTGATGTTTGTGCTTAATTTTAAAATATTCTTGTTTTAAATGCTGACATCTTTTTCAAAAATGGTGTATTATTTGATAAATGGGGTCTGTGAGATTACATGAAGGTGCTTAAATTAGCCCTAATCAATGTCGGGATAAGGCAACACGTACAGTACTGTGCAAATGTCTTAGGCCACCACCACCAGACTTGTTGTTTTAGAAGTTTTAATGTCCATCCATATTTATTTTTCAATCTATTTTATTAAAATACAAACAGAAAATACAGGAAATATGTACAGAAAATAAAATAATAAAATTTCAGGACTAAATGTCTTCTTTAGGCATTGTCTGTGTTTAATGTGACCTCTCTTGGCACTAAACACATCTTGAGCATTTTTGAGCAAAATGAAGTAAAAAGACTAATTTCTTTAAAATTAGAAATTAGGATTTAATTTTACTTAGGTTTAAGAAATCATGCAGTTTCCTGCTATTGCTCAAGTGGAAGGAGAGTTTACCCTAAAAACTTGACACATCACTTAACATTTTTATACAGTTTTTAATACTATATACACATTTTTCTGTGTTTTTTGGATGTATTCCATAAAAGAGTCTGAGAAACAATTATATATGATTACTATAACATTGCAAAAACAACAAATCTAATTCTGGCATGGTGGCCTTAGACTTTTGCACAGTATGCCCATATCCTTATAATGCACTCTTAGAAATGATGTGTTAATTTTTTAACACATTATGTGTCATTTTATGTTGATTTTGTGTTAAAATATAACACAAGTTGTGTTCAAAGTAACACAAAATGTGTTGTTTCAATAATAACAGAGATGGGTGGATTCTGGGACAACGCATTTATTGTCCCAGAATCAACACTAATGTGTTGTTTTTAACACACTCGTTCTAAGAGTGTGGCAACTTGAAATCTTAATTTTATTTTAATTCATTATTTTACTATAAATTATATATTTTTAAAATTACATTTATTGGACTCTGATTTGCTCTTTATCTGTAGAAAAGAGCAAAACAGTCTTAAAGAGATTAATAAAAATTATGTAATCATTTATTCATCCTCATGTTGATCAAACCGCTATACATTTCTTTGTTCTGCTGAAAAATGTTACCAACCAAACAGATCTGGGGCACCACTCACTTCCATGGGATTATTTTTACTACTATGGAAGTCATTGGTGCCCCAGATCTGTTTGGTTACAAAAAATACATTTATACATGTTTGGAACAATTTGAGGGTGAGTAAATTATGACAAAATTTAAATTTAAAGGGATCTTTAAAGGGACTGTATTTTTCAGTGACCAGATTTAGCTAAAATGCAGTGTTTTTTAGTAAGTAAGGGTTCAATATTTTAGCTGACTTGACTGACAGATATGTTTGGTGATGTGTAGTAGCCACAAACATCAATTTAGCCAACATATTTAATAAACGAATATGTTTGAGAAGGATGATGTGTGAATGTTGCATGTGAATATCAAATTCTGTGGAAATCTGAGCTTTCTACAGACTTTTGCGGTCACAGAGGCCAATCTACACATTGAAGGCGATGAAAAGTTTAACCATCAACATCTTTTTCAGAGGGTGAGAGAGAAGCTTGGGTAAAATAAGAGAGAAAGAACTCAGGAAAGGCATCAGTGGGCCTCAGAATTCAATTATGGTTCAAGGCTGACCAGCTAATTCAATCAAGACTGTGTGAAAGCAATTAGACAACTGGCATTCGCTCACCCTACCACTCGGGCATAAATTACAAATTTATTTCCCTCTGTTGGTCTTCTTGTCTGATGCAATTAACATGCCAGGAACGTGTCTGCCCGACCTGTTAGTGAGGGACCAGGCTGTGGTCCAAGGAATAAAGGACAGTATCAGTGATGTTCTCAAGGTCTTAAGACTCGCAATGTCAACACTAACTCTTTCAGCTCCATCACTCATAGCAGTATGTAACAGAAAAGGTGCTTGAGTTAGACATAGGTTAAGTTGTACCATATGCTACAGTACAGACCTTGGACCACAGTCAGAATAGATGCCATATTTAGTTTGACGTGAAAATATAATGTGGCAGTGAGTGAATGAAAGTGCAGTCCGTTCAGTATGTCAATGTGAAACACAATGTACACTGGATTAAACTCACAGACAACCTGGGTTACGAATATCAAACATGACTGCAAAGTATTGAGTAGAAAGTACTGTGATCCATCACAACAATTAAACGTGGCATGTAAAGGACTTCGCATGTAAAGGTGTATGAGCAAAGAAACTAAAATGTCTTTAAAAAAGAAGGGATTTATGATTTTTTTAACACTTTTTTGCTTTTCGGGTTGCTTTCTCAATCTGCCTCTGAGTAGGTAAGTGTGTTTTGTGTATACGTGTATATGTTTAAAGTAAGCCTGTTGCATCTGGATATTTAAACACATTCCTGTGACTCATAAACCCAGTACTACGTCTTCACAAGACTTTCAGAAGTTTAAACGCCCTAATTTGCGTAAAATTCTGACATGCACGTGCAAACTTCTCATCAGAGATTAGAATATGCATCCCACTGAGAGCGTGTCTATCTCAAGCCCCTTGCAGTTGTCGGTGATGTCTTCAGACGCGATCTGTGGCTCGAATCCGCCCAGCAGGCGCCGCCGCCGCAAATTAAGAGCACCGGTAGAGTGTGTGTGGAAAGAGATTACAGGAAAATGTGTGTGGCACCTGGGAAAAGAGCTTTCTGGAACGGCCGCAACAGCTGGAATGTGCATACGAGCGCGTGTGTGTGCGCAGCATAATGTATGTGCGCATTTGTGTTACTTGCATGCCTTAGATTTTACTTCGACCTATGGTCCCCACATGTTGCAGTCAATAAACATGTCCAGAGAGAGGAGAATCGCAAAATCAAAACTTAAGAGATCTGGCTGGAGTGAAAAAAACCGTACTAATATCCTATGAGTATGTCCATATTAAAAATTAAATAATAATAATTTAAATCATTTTAACTAATGTTTTTTCAAAAAAATTCATACTTTTATTTTGCATTAAATTGCTCATAAACTTCTTAAAAATACATATTAAAGGTTCAAAGTAGTGCATGAAATAGCTTTCCTCTCCTAAAGAAATAATAGACTGATGATTTTCTAGATACATTTGTTTGGCCAGGTTTAAAACCTAAATTTGGCTCACAAGAGGAAAGTGATTTCAGCAGCTGTAAAAAGGCAGTGTATTACGATTTCCACACTTCATTAAGCAGCACAACCGATTTCAACTGTGCTAATAAAAAGAAAGCTTTCTCGTGAACCAAAATTTGCACAGTATGATGATTTCTTAGGATTATGTTATTATAAGTAGTCTGGAGTAACGGCTGCTGAAAACGGAGCCATTACAGGTAAACAGAATAGTCCAATGCATGCAATACAAAAGGTACCAGTAATAACATTTAGTTTTTTTTATTTAGTGTATTTTTATCAATGAATGCTAAACTTTCAAAGAGAGGCATCAATTTCAAAGCATAAATGGTGCTGGTGATTCCAAATGTTTAAATAGTGCTGTAGACCAGGGGTTTTCAAACTGGGGTCCAGGGACCTCAAGAAGGTTCCAAGGGGTCAACAGAAATAAAAAAGTCCACTAAAAAGTCCACTGTGTAGCTAATTATTCAAGTTTGTTGTTTTTATAATATCACCAGTGTTGAGGAAAGTTACTTTTAAAAGTAATGCATTTCAATATTAAGTTACTCCCAAAAAAGTAACTAATTGTGTTACGTCACTTTTTAGCTACTTTTGTGTTACTTCTTCTTGGCTGAGGCTTGATCTCTTTCAGGCCTTGAAGGTGTGTTTATGACTGAAAAGTTCTGCATTCAGAAATTGCAGATTTCATCACAAAAATGTCAAACTCTGGCCTGCTATCTCAGTTTCTGACACAGCAGCCTGGTCTCACTGTTAATACATAGTATTTACACGTAACTTTCAAAAACAAAAAACATATTTTTTGTACGTTTAAATAGATGCTAAAATGTACAATGTAGATGAACGTAACATTATTATGTTTTTACGGCATTTAGAAAAAATTCAAACGTATGGAAACGGAAATCACGGAAATATGTAAATATGTCACGTGGCACGCAAAGAGCCAATGAGCTTTTGATATCACTGCATGTGTTGCAAAGCTTCTTGAGGCCTGATATTTGAATTCAAATTTATATTAGCCTATAACGAACGCGCAATCTGACTTTACGGTTGCTGATGAAACTCGGATCAAGATCCCTGGATAAAGGGCTGAATTTGGATCTGTTCCTCGCGATTGTATGAATTTTAAAGATGTGGATTACAGCAAATGAATAAAAGTAACATCTTTTGTGAATTTATGTTGTATTTTGGTGTAATTACGGCATAGGAGAAAACACGTTTTTGTGTGTCATACTGTAGCAAACAAACTAAATATTAAAAAATAGCTAAATAAATACAGAAATGTTTTAAATTGTTTAATATTGGGAAATTCTCTGAATATCATAATCATTTTATTAGGTAAATGGGTAAACTGACTTAAATAAGTCAGAAAATATGACTGAAAACATGTCATTAATATGAGTAAGAAACACCAATGTCTGCTATTTTAAAATGTATAAATAGGAATAATTTGTAAAGCTGTAAATATGTAAATATTTTACGTATTAGTCCTGTTAAAACGTTGATATACGTTTCATTGTGTTTTAAACGTAAGTAAATGTACGTATGGTACAACCACACTGAAACGTAAAAACACACACATATTCTCATGACATCACGTTGCACACAGGCATGTACGCATAGAGTGCATAATGTGACTATGTTTACTTTAATTCAGTAATTATTTTTTAATCGAAATAATTAAACTAAAAAGTAACTTGCATTACTTTTTTGAAAAAGTAACTCAATAATGTGTACATTTGAAAAGTAATGTGTAACTTTACTCTGTACTTCAGAAAAGTAATATCATTATGTAATGCACGTTACTTGCAATGCGTTACCCCCAACACTGAATATCACAATTATTATTTATCTAACATAGTTTATACTGCCATCATGAAGTTTGAAAACTCCTGGTGTGGACACTTTCTGATCTGACTGTCTGATAGATAAAAGGGCAGGAGGACCCAACAGAAATGCTGGCTCAGCTGCATTATAGGCCTTTACTGTAATGACAGAGAAAAACAGACATCTAATAATAGCTCACTGTCTGAGCTCCTTTGCTTGTTGTCCATAATTTGAAAAAATTGCAATGGGCAAAGTATTATTTTTGAGAGGAAGATGGATTCTGATAATCATCAGTTCACAAATATCTACGTGTTAGTAACAGGAAAACACATCACATGAAAGGAACAGAATTGTAAAGCTATAACTGTAACACAATTTCCTTGCAGAGCCGCATAGACAGATACTCTCTGAATTACAGGAGTTTGAAAAGGCAGCTAAGAAACACACAGAAACGGATCATTTCGTGCAGACGGACTGGTCGACAAAGGTCACAAGGAATGTGTGACTGAAGGTAGATGAAATCTCTGCGCCTCACACACACACACAAATCACACACAAACTCATTTTCCTCACTCAAGTCTGCTGCAGATGGTTGGGGAGGGAAGCTCAGCAGTCACATTTATCTCCATTAAAGATGGATTGTCAATCACAGCAAGCTGTCCAGTGAGACAGAAATCAGCGAGGACGTCCTGTAGGAAGTCTTGGGTTACTTACAGAGCAGTCAGAGAGGGGGCCAGATAAGGAAGCACAACAGACACACGCACACATTTATACGCTTACAAAATCTACACCCTGCAGAGTTCACCTGTCATTCCCGAATTCGACACATTCCCGACCTCATGCATGTTCATTTCTGAAATATTTCAGCCAGAGATGTCTTCAGCTTGCAATAAAAATGTAATACTCTGAGCTCTGTTTGAATCTTTCTTGCAGGATTCCAGAGAGTGTGCATACAACATCACAAGAGATAAAGTCTCCACAATGATGTTCCCAGAGACCATCTTTGAGAAGGTCAAACTACACAAGAATTGCGTATGACTGCTTTCATCATCTATTGATAGGGCACATGTTCAGCTAATGTGATTGGACTGAATAGGCAACAAAGGAAGCTGTTTATGTGTAGTCGATGTCACAACAATTTGCAGCTAAAGGATGGTTCTTTCTTCACCTGTCCTTTCCTTTTGGATAGAAAATAAAGAGATGTGATGATGACTAAAGTAGTCTCTTTTGTGCCCTTTTATTCACTACCCTGTACCCTTGGAAAAAACAAGCCACGCCCACTGATGCACAGTTGCATGTGGAATGAATCTCTTTTGGCTTTCCCGTCAATGCTTGTTTGTGTCTCCCCGATGTAATAATGAAGTAGCCCAGTGTGACTGGAGGCACAAAGGCCAGGCCCCTTATTAGGATACTGGTGTGAATATACCGACTAATGAATCATGTGTTATTTTGAGGCCTTGGATTGTTTCATTATTCAGCGCTAGATCAGTGTGGTGGGTCGCTTTATGAGTTTTGACTGCGCCTGTCAGAACCTTGGCCCCAAAACTCCATACGTGCCCTTTCTTCAAGGACGGGCAGTTGCCAGGGCAACCGCAGCCAGCCGTTGCCATGCAGGGCCCTCCCTGGTTGCGCATGCATCCCATGTTCTGGTCAGAGGCGTGAGATGCCTCATTCAGGAGGAGATGAGGGGGGTTGCTGGAAACCAAGGTGTTCAGAGAAAAATCAAAATTGGTGGGGGAGAGGTGTGGTTAAAGAAGAGACAGACGGCAAACAAAGAAAGCCAGACCTGCCTTATTTTCAAAGCTAATTTTGCAGCTTTCGGTCAGTGTGCATTACAGAGTGCCGAGACAGCATTTATTTTTAGAAAACAATGCTTTTCACCTTAATGCTTAAACTACAAAAATCAATACAATCGCAAATAACTCTTTCGTTAAAAGGATGACGGGTAAATAATAGCTGCAAAGTGGGGAGTCGGCATTTGATGAGAAGCAGGAATATGGAGAAAGTGAGAGAGAGAGAAAGAATTGAGAAAACAGAGCGAGTCAAAGAAATCGTCCGACAGGCAGTGAGACAGACAGGAAGCGAGAGGGCTCTATTGTTGCTCAGCAGATGCAATGTCTAATTGACAGGGACTGTCTGTGTGCAGAGTCCAGTGACAGTGGCGGCCTCAAGGTGGGGTGTAGAATGATAGGCAAGTGGCATAAAAGAGCTGTGTGTTTCCTGTCAGAGCAGACAGCAGGAGAGGAAGAGGAGGGGGCGACTCTGCAACAGAAGATCCAGGGAAAGCAGCTGGTGTCCAATCCTGTTGCTTTCCTTGTGCGATCCCTTTCCTACAGATATAAACAGGGATGCGGACGCACAAATGCATGCGAGCAGTTCATTCGATTCCTGTTGCTCTTCTCCCAAGAGGGTATTTATGTAAGATTATATCAGTTCTGTGCAAAAGTTTAATGAGGCTTTGGGGAGTCTGACCTCGATTATATCTTCAATCTGCAAGAACAACAGCTGCCTAATACCGCTAGACACACTAGCATACAAGTGGACTGTAAAACTATTTGTTTATATATCAATATTACATTATTCAAATATTATATTGGTGACTCATTCATAGCTCAGGAAATATCATTAAAAATTCTCTAAAAATTAAGATGCCATTGAAGAACCTTTTCTGTCTAAAGGGTTCTTTAAAGCACAACATCCAAAGAACCGTTCTGTTTCACTAAAGGTTCTTTTAAAGGGGCCATGCCACAAGACTTTTTTAAGATGTAAAATAAATCTTTGGTGCCCCCAGAATACACATGTGAAGTTTTAGCTCAAAATACAACATAGATAATTTATTATAACATGTTAAATTGACACTTTGTAGGTGCAAGCAAAACTGTGGCGTTTTGGGTGTGTCATTTAAAATGCAAATGAGCTGATGAAATCCAAACACTGATCGCAATGATGGTGGTTTGTTGCAATTAAAACTCAATTGTGCTGTGAATTATTTTCTCTTTCTATCTCTCTTTCTCTCTGCACTAAATGGCTGTGCCGTGGTTGGATAGTGCAGTATTATTATAATAAGATCTCCTTATGACATCAGAAGGAGAGCCAGATTTCAATGACCTTATTTTTCACATGCTTGCAGAGTTACTGGGTACTTTTTCACATTTTCTATGTTGATAGAAGCACTGGGAACCCAATTACAGCACTTAAACAGGTAAAAAGTCAGATTTTCATGCCATGGCATTATAAAAAACGTGACTAAAGGGGGTCGCACACTGGACGCGCTGCTTAGCGCCGCACCGTTCGAGCACTGCTACATGGGCGGAGTGATTTGCTCGCAGCACCCGAGAAGCCCCTGATGAGGAGCAGAGAGTTCGGTCAGAGTTGTGCAAATCGTTCCGCCCATGTAGCAGTGCTTCATCTTCTGAGAATATAGTTCCCAGTTTGTATACTGTTAAAAGGTTGCTGTGTCTCATATCACCTTGTAATTTGTACATGATGTGACTATACAAATCACAACACATAAATAGGAAAATGTTCGCGTTATTTTGTCACTTATTAGGAGCAGTTTGCTAGCTGGAGCCATTCACTTCCAGACTTTGTGCTAAGCTAAGCTAGCGGGTGCTGCGTCAGACAGAGTTACAGCATGCACGGAGATGAGAAAGGTACGTATGGACTTATCTAACTCTGGGGGATATGGTGAATAAGCTAAATTCCCAAAATCTGGGCGTGTTCCTTTAACATTGGCTGCTAGCGTATATTTTGCATTTTGAGATAGACGCTATCTGACGAAGCTCGCTATTTAATGTGCACTTCTGGTTTATGATACCTCTGAGTTGTCCTAGACGCGACATGACGCAGCGCTGCGCTGAGCTGCGCGTCCAGTGTGTGACCCCCTTAAAAGGTTCTTTGAGGAACCATAAAAGGTTTTAAGCACCTATATTTTTAAGAGAACAGAATAAATGGAATAAATAAAAGTAGACACAAGTGAGAGTTGTTGAGTATGAAGCCATTAAATTCATGTTGTGTGGCTTCAAGCAGAAACGTATTCGTGCATTTATCGCCTGCTTCCCTTAGGCATCCGCACCTGCGATTTCCTGGGTGCGTATTGTTCGGCAGGGATTCATCTGAAGGGTTTAATGGTGGCCATTTAGGGTGGAATACATTATAGGTGTCAATCATCGAGGCGAAGAGAGGTTGCGCTCCTTGAGCGCATATGCTTTATGTGCATTGCGTCAATTAATTAGCCTATAAATTATGTGTTTTAGCGAGAGAGAAAAGCACTTGCCTGTGTTTTGCTCTTCCCCAAATGTCTTCCCCTTACCGCTGTCTGCTTAACCCTGTTACAGAGACTCAGAGATCGGCTCTGCGCTCCCGCATTTGTACCAATCAATGGAGCCTGTTAAAAGCAGACCCTGGGGGTCAGAGAAATTAAGCAGCTCTGCTTGTGTGGAGAAGGGGCCAGACCAGCACGAGGTGTTTGGGGGGAGATGAGCAATAGTCCTCTGTTGCTATGGTGATGGGGTGCCAAACTACTATTCATCGTGCTCGTCTGTTTTGGCTGACCAGGCTTTGAGAACAATGGCATCTTCATGGCATGGGGAAAGCCATTATATACATGCTGGGTGGAAAGCGTGTACAAGGAATTGGGATTTATTTAAAAAATGTTTTGTTATGTATGTTAGAAATATGTCCGTATCAGATATAAAAAGTGTAGCTGCTATAAAATGTATGGGTTAGTGAGTTGATCTAAGTATAAAACAAAACAAAAAATAATGATTCAGTTAGTTTCTGGGTCAAATCAATGATTCCCAAAAGGACACTTACATGCAGTTTATTATTTTCAGACCACACACGCTGAAAGCATGGACTGACCTCTTAAATTCAGTTCATGTTGGAATGAAATATGGGACAATTTTTCCTCAAAAGATAATGTGTGTTTGGTTTACTGTTGTCTGGGGGCCATATCTCACAACAAGACTGATGTGCTGTAGCATTTTCACACACACCATTGTGTGCTTAAAATCCCATCTTAAAACAATGATCGGCATTTATTACCACAACATGGATCTTTGAGCGTGAGAAATTAACTGTTAAATTTTATAGACGCATAAAGAATACAGCACTGCATTGAATGTTTAAGCATTTTCTCTTAAATCCCATTTTACTACACACAAACAACTACACTCACCTAAAGGATTATTAGGAACACCATACTAATACTGTGTTTGACCACTTTTTGCCTTTAGAACTGCTTTTATTCTAAGTGGCATTGATTCAACAAGGTGCTGGAAGCATTCTTTAGAAATGTTGGCCCATATTGATAGGATACCATCTTGCAGTTGATGGAGATTTGTGGGATGCACATCCAGGACACGAAGCTCCCTTTCCACCACATCCCAAAGATGCTCTATTGGGTTGAGATCTGGTGACTGTGAGGGTCATTTTAGTACAGTGAACTCATTGTCATGTTCAAGAAACCAGTTTGAAATGATTCGAGCTTTGTGACATGGTGCATTATCCTGCTGGATATCAGAGGATGGGTACATGGTGGTCATAAAGGGATGTACATGGTCAGAAACAATGCTCAGGTAGGCCGTGGCATTTAAACGATGCCCAATTGGCACTAAGGGGCCTAAAATGTGCCAAGAAAACATCCCCCACACCATTACACCACCACCACCGGCCTGCACAGTGGTAACAAGGTATGATGGATCCATGTTCTTACTCTGTTTACGCCAAATTCTGACTCTACCATCTGAATGTCTCAACAAAAATCGAGACTCATCGGAACAGGCAAAATTTTTCCAGTCTTTAACTGTCCAATCTAGGTGAGCTTGTGCAAATTGTAGCCTCATTTTCCTATTTGTAGTGGAGATGAGTGGTACCCGGTGCGGTCTTCTGCTGTTGTAGCCCATCTGCCTCAAGGTTGTGCGTGTTGTGGCTTCACAAATGCTTTGCTGCATACCTCGGTTGTAACGAGTGGTTATTTCAGTAAAAGTTGCTCTTCTATCAGTTTGAATCAGTCGGCCTATTCTCCTCTGGCCTCTAGCATCAACAAGGCATTTTCGCCCACAGGACTGCCACATACTGGATGTTTTTCCATTTTCACATCATTCTTTGTAAACCCTAGAAATGGTTGTGCGTGAAAATCCCAGTAACTGAGCAGATAGTGAAATACTCAGACCGGCCCATCTGGCACCAACAACAATGCCACGCTTTAAATTGCTTTAAATCACCTTTCTTTCCCATTCTGGCATTCAGTTTGGAGTTCAGGATATTGTCTTGACCAGGACCACACCCCTAAATGCAATGAAGCAACTGCCATGTGATTGGTTGATAAGATAATTGCATTAATGAGAAGTTGAACAGGTGTTCCTGATAATCCTTTAGATGAGTGTAAACGTAAGCTATTTGGATTGGTGACAAAACTATGTGGAGACATTATTCATTAATCATGTATATCATTTTAAATAATAAAAATTATTACATCATTTATTTTTCCAGTTTTGTTAAATGCTTCACACCTCTGATTCAGACACAGGTACATCATGCAATGGAAATGAAAGCCCCAAATTCAAGATTTCCCAGCAAGACACGTTATCCACCGAAAAACAATCCTGTGTCCAAAAACACCACTGCAGATTTGTGATGAAAGCGTTACCGTGGCAACGAATTCCAATGACACCTCAAAATTCAGAGGGGTGATTAAGGCTGGCCAATTAGGACAGGTCCAGCTGTCAATCAACCTAAACTGCAAATCCATCATCAAGCAAACACTAAACTCACAGAGCCACAAATCAGACGTTCCGAAAACAACGTACCTGTCATATTCGCACAGACCGGTGCAGAACTCAACACTGGGTCTGTGACAGCTCATTACTGTAATTTGAGTTTGCCAGCAGGTCACTTCTATGCTCTGCGTGAAAGGAGAGTGTTTATATATGACTTTCACATATATATTTATTTCTTTGCACTTCATTGGTCGCCTGAGGAACTTTAGCATAAGGACGAGCAGTTGAGTAAATACTAAGCACGTGCCAAGTAAAACACATATGCATTGGTGCCTGTATGCACAGCCACGTCGACATGCAAGTAAATGCATGCATTGGCATGATTTGATTTTAAAATCCTGTATTGTGACCGCAGAAGGTCGCTTAATCTAAATGAAGTGTAATGGAACCCTCAGAGGTTCGGCTTGGAGGCTGAGTGAGACTGAGAAACTAGCTGGATTAAGGTTTCTGCAGCTCACAGGATTAGACTACAAGGTCGGACAGGCCTGGTTGGACAGACACACTTTCCAATGATGTTTCGATCCCCAGTGTAAGAAAGACAGTTGGATGTTTCTCAGCCGGGTCGTGCTGCTTGCCAGAACTTACCACTCACGAGGCTGCTTGCCAATAAAGTGGAAGGGAAACAAAGGCGAAACAAAATGAGGCAAAAATGCACAAATTCGCATTTGTGGATGATTTAATGGATGCTTTCAGCAGATTGCATCAGCGAACTTCTACAAGTGTGACGGAATTTAATTTGGGGTGGAACGTTTCATCTGAGCTATGGCGAGTGATCTGCATCCAAGTGAGGCTCTGGTCCACTTCGAAGCACATGCACGCTCGAGAAGTGTATAAACACCGAGGCCTCCATCATGCTTTACAGTCTGTGACAACATCCACGGTCTCCGTTTGGCTGGACTTGCTGCTTTTAAGGTCCAGTGACACCAAACTGAACTGCAACAATTAAGGAGGCGCCTACCGTTGGAGGCACGTGGTGTTTTTAGCTAAACATTCTAAGTGAGTCTATTTTAGGTGAGCTTGAAGCAACTCGGGGGTCCCAAAGGGTCAAATACCTGCTTATCAACACAACGTACAGGTCATGCCCAGATGGGTTCAATTAGCAAGCACTTAGCTTTGTATGGGCCAGCCACGCACTCCGTATCAACAGAACCAGGGCGTCAACTGACAGGCACAGCCCACAAAAGCCTGATTGTGACCTGCAGTCTAAAGTGAATAGGAAGAGGTCATGGTTTGGATGTGATTCGCTACTGCATGCCAAACGTAACCAATATAACAGTAGATTATACTGATAGGTTGGACTATCAGGCTAGAAGTAAATCAAAACATTTAAGTTTTCTCATGTTCCCTCGAACAATTCTCTGACAAATGCTCCCCTGTTCATACAGTGAGCCAACAGCAAACCGAAAAACATGTTTACAAAGCTTAGCAATGAACCTGTGCCTGGGCTTGTGTGTATCTAAGGCTTCACAGGAATTTTAATGTTTATTCTAGTTTCTTTTCCTTCATTTTTCTAAGTAAAAGAGCCAAGACAAAACAATTATATTGGCACGTATGTTTGATGCCTTGTTGGAAGACATCGCCAAATGTCTGCTTACATGACTACTTATTTTTACCAGTCTGCTAGTTGGCAGGTCAGTGTTTACCTCATGTAAATGACTTCATGCAGTATCGGCAGTCTTTGTTTCTGGCAAACCCTATGCTGTGTTAATGGAACGTGTGTCAAAAAAATCCCAAAGCAGCTGAGATGACGCAGGTAAGAAAATTACTTGCATATTGTATCTCTAAAGCTAGCAGGGTTTTGGCAAAATGCAGATTTTAAGAACTGGGTCGTTTTTACAAGATGCTGCTTTGGAATTTTAATCGGAATGATTCAATCGGAAGTGGATTCTTACACAAGATATTTTTTAAATATAATGAAATGCATACAAATGTTGTACAGATGACATTTTAATCTTGATTAGTTTTTGTCTGTATTTTTTATTTAAGATTGAATTTCTTTTTTAGAATTTTCTTTTCAGCTCATTAAAATCTTTTGGGCAATGAAAATGTCAACATTATTAGGAGATTTATTATGAAGTTTTTTATTACCCAAAGTTTTTAAGCACTGATATCTTCAATGTCAATATTTGGTGGATCAAAATAACAATGCAACATCTTGGTTAAAGTTTTTTAGCATTTTTTTCCTTAGTTAAGTAAATGCACATTTTATAATGGGCACGTCCTTAACAAAGAAATGTCCTGTCCATAACCCTGTTTCTTCCTCTTAAATGCGCATAAAAAAATTGATGTGCATAAAAAATAAAAAATTGTATGTTATCTGAAGAACAGTCCCTTCTTATTTGATGGGAATTATTGCTTCTGGTTTGTGACTTTTAATTCACAGAATTCCTACAAAGTATGTTATCTCCCAAAAATGTATCTCCTTTTTGTAACATCCCCAAAATATGCATGTTAAGTAAATCTATAATGCCATTACAAATTGTTCAACATTCGGCTGCTTGGATCATATTTCACCCCCCTTGACTGCGCAAAACTGGCTACCAATCAATTCTAGAATTTGTTTTAAAAACTTTAACGTTTGTTTTTTAACTCTTTCCCCCCATTGAATCTGATCTCTATCAAAAGTCCTTAACAAAAATGAAATTATCTCAACTTTTTGCTCAAAATTTTATCAAAATCAAAATTTTTAACTCTAGTAAACTTGGTCTCCTTTCTGTGCTCAGATTGAGACTTCACCCTTGAGGTAATCGAACTTTCACTGTCGTGGATCCAACACTATGGGCTAACTTGCTATTATATATTAGAACTGCATCTTCTCTTCCAGTTTTCAATTCTCAGCTCAAAAGATATTTGCTGACTGTTAATGACCTCTAGCAGAAGTTTGTTGACCATGGTCTTTGTCTTGTTTCTTATTGTCATTGTATTTATTGTCGTTTTTATTTATGGAATTGTATTGTATAGCTCTTCAACTGCACGTATAAATAAAGAAATATGTTTCTCTCATCTAAAATAGAAATCTTGAAAATATTTGTCTGAACTCTATTATCAGGGGTTTAGGAAAATATAAACAGATGGTTAAAAATATTTGTAATAAATGCATTTTCTGAGAATCTATAGTTCAAGATTTGACTGCAAATGCCACATAATGCTGAAATTGCTCTCTTGCTTTGGTTACAGACTTTGGTGTTTTAGCAAATCTGACTCCAGTTTGAGACAGTTGAGAAACACTTGTGAAACGCTAGAACAAGTACACATGATTTTGGGAAGTCATTTCCTGGTGTTCCTGTAGTTTAACCAGTAAAGCACTGTGTTAGAGGCGCAAAGGGTTGAGGGTTCGATCCCCAGGAAACACAGATATATATATAATATTATTAAATAAATGTATACCTACTGTAAGTTGCTTTAAATAAAAGCTTCTGCCAAATGTATAAATGTAAATATAAGTCTAGGAGAAGTATTTGAGATTTTGATATATGAAGAGTTTCGTTGCAAAACGAGATAAATCCATTTTTTTACATTTTTGTCAAAACATGTTTATTATTATGTCATCATGTTATTATTTTGTTTTATGGTGCTACTTAGCTGTATTTTTTAAGTTATGAAGGTTTAAATCAAAACAAACCAACTGCAATTGCATTGAAATTACTAGGAATGCACAACCAAAAAACGAGATTTCTGAACAATTAAAAAAACGGTGGTTATCTCGTTTTGCAACGAAACTCTTCATATCTTGATTGGTCAGACATATCGTTTGTTATTTTATTCCCATGGGTCGTTCAACTGTTGCTAAGCACCTGATGAAATTCCTTACGTCCATACACATCTACAGCACACATTCTTGTAGACTTATTGTAGTCTTTTGTCACACAGCACGCAAGGAATCTATCTGAATGCTTGGATGCCATCTGATACACTGCTGTGAGCGGAACTTAAAACTTTCACAGCAAGATGTTGGAGAGGGAGGGACCTGTGAACATGTGTTGTCATGGGACCACAATGTATTCATTAGTGGGATTAGGCGAGCATAAACAGCCATTACTACATAAAGAAGGCATGTCCGCTGCTGTTAAAGGAATCATTTAGGAGCTTACTGTTGTTCCTGTTCGATCATACAGTGCCAGTGGGCTTTTTGTGTGATTGACGTAAAGTGATCTGTTGGCAAAATAGGTCACTGTGTGAAACACGTGTCATGAAGGAACTCTTTCCCCAATCAATATGTGACATCCTATTTATGGTAACAGGGTCATGAGGAGGAGCTGCCATAGTTGTATAGGGAGCGAGTGACATCATCAAGACCTTACGAGCTACACATTCATTATGTGACTTCCAAATGTCTCCTGAAGTAAAGACTTCTTTCCACTGAGAGTAAAAAATCTCCCCTGTTGCTTTCGATTGTGCCAAATTCCACTCAGGGTGTCAAAGTCATCCATGTCTCGTGCCGCTCCGAGCACCATTAACGCTGTGAATTTAGGAAATTTCAAAACAATTATGCACATTTCTTCAATGCAGCTTGTGAATAAGACCACAAAACGCCAGCCAGTTTAAATAAGATCTGAATGGAGGGCACATAGAGAGACTCTTTGATCACCGGGAGCTGGTCAATAATGCTAATGTGTTGTCCTGGAGCCAGCACAGCCATTCATCACATGGACCTATTAGACTGGACAGCAACATAAAGCGCAGTCTGCCCCGGCTTGTGGGCTGCCCAAGAAAGGATACAAACGGAAGCACTTGAAAAGTAAGCAAAGGAAATCCTTAGTGGGGAAGATGGCGTTAAGATTTTTATGTATCTTTTTGTTCGTTTTAACAACATCGTTAAATCGTAATTCTGTCAACAGCAGTCTGAGAAAGAGTGTTAGCGTGCAAAACCAACATGAACACTTCTGTAAGCAATGTGTTGGTTACTCTACCAAGCTGAAGTGTTTTTCCCTATCCAGCTTTTCCTGTGGTTTCACCAAAAAGCCTTTACGACAGCTATATTTCCGTACATAGTCTGCAAAATGCCAAAGAAACAAAGAAAGTCATTAATAATGGGTTCTAATCTATTCCTCACGTTCTACATGAAGATGTCTGCCAGCTTGGTGAGCCACTGTGGTGCCACCACATAGTCTGCTGGCAAAAACTTGAGAAAAGCTAGCCGCATCGACAACTAGCACGTACAGGCGCCTCCTCGCCCTGCCCAAACCTCGCCAAATACCACCACAGTGCCAGCGGCCTTGAGTCGGCAACATTGGATGACAGGGGATATAATACGCTTACTTCCTGCTGGGGTTACTGACCCGAAACGTCTCCATATTGGTAAGCGAACATGAATGTGTTTAACCTTCCTACCGCAATCCACATTTATTTTAGTGTATTTTTCCTCGAATGAATCCAGGTTCCTTTCCCACCACAAGTATAATGTTCGCTGTTTTGCATCAGCTTCCTCAGCATCCTGGTACCTGTTGAATGTTTTCAGGTCAGTGCGACCATTGTGCGGCCTACTTATAGAATTCCTGTCCCATATACTGACAATCTTTCCAAGCACCTCGCAATCCACAAGGCCACTATTCATAATTGGAGATCGTCCAGGCCTCACTTACCACCCCACATTCTCTTCCATCATTAGAAACCGGGTATTATCGTATTAGTCTTGGAATGTTCCCTTTCATGAGAACAGGGTTGCCAGTTAACCATCCACCACTGTCCCAGATGCACAGAGAGATACTGTATATTCAAATGATTCAGTCTGGTCTGAATATTAAAGACACTAGGCATTGCCAATGAGAAATTGAGTCGTCTGTTTTTTTCATAATATCCGGCGTGCACTGTCCGGTTTGCCAACTGTAGTCCACCAGGAGGCTGAGAAATTGTGTTTTTCAATTCATTAAATGCCCAAAATCTGCTAAAATGAAAACAAAACCCAACATTTATTTATGCGCAGTGTGTTTAAGCATTACTCTGCAAGAGAACTTAAAGAGGGATTACCTGGTATTTAATGCTAGTTTACAAGGAACATAAGACTATTCATTATGCACAGTGCTTCAGAAGACTCCAGAGACATGCTGTGCAGACCACACAGCTCTGTATTTCATTTTGTTCGTACACACAAGTAATCATTATTGGCTATTCTTTCTCGAACCAAACATGGATGTTAGCATCTCGTGTGATATAAGAAAATCCGCCTCAAAGTACACAAAGGAAACCATGTTTTATGATGCTCATAAAGTCTTAAAAAGGCTTTATTAGTGCAAATCTCTTAGATGTAAAGCTCAGTGTCTGTAGGCGAACGCATAGAGTTTCAGTGATTAAACCAAGTGCTATTCTAGAAGACGTTGAGGGTGCCAGATAAAACCGCCGACAAGTGAGAAACAAATAGTTTGTCAGGAAAGGATGAATTTAGTGTCCGCAGAATGTTGAACTTGGCAAGTGTTGACTAAAGAATTCATTTAAACTGAAATCTGAATTAGTTGTTGTATATTGACTTTAGCCATTCTCAAAATGGAGTTGTGAGGCGACTTTATATTTAGATTTATCTATCTCCAAGCAAACAGCAGGTGAGTATGTCATGGTATCCTCTAGATGAACTTCTTTTCCTAAACAAAGGATTGTACAGGGAGTGTTGGGAAGATATCCATCTCTCATCGTGAGGCTCTAGAGCCTAAGAATAGCTCATTAGATTATGTAATTTATTTGCTTTGCAGCGCTTCGGGCAACTAAAATTCACATCCTTAAACTTGCGTAACAAAAGAATTTACAAGGCTGTTTTTCATCAAATTACTTTCTATCCCAAGGCAAAGTTGTTGATGTTTCAATAACTTCATCAAGATCAGTACAAGATCCAAAAAAGATACATTACAAGTAAGTCTCTTGGAAATATAGAGATGATATAAGTTACTACATGAGTAGTTCCTTCATAAATGTAAATTCTGTCATCAATTAATCACCTTTGTGTTGTTTCAAACTTACATGAGTTTCTTTCTACTGTTTAACTTTGGCAATAGATCTTCTAAAGCTATACATGAATATCAGTCATGTGACCTTTTACGCCATCCGCTCTTTTTCCAGCTTACTGCCGCCATCTTGAGTAGCTATCGCGAGTACCAGTAGGCTACTGACACGCATTAGCTAGCTTGCTACGATTTACAGATTTATTATATTTTACTGTTCGTATTCGTACAGATACAGTAAATGGCTACGAAAAACAGCATTTCGCACCTCGACTGTCATGAAAAGAAACGTTACTTTCAAAAAATATAATTTTTAATTTTTAATTCTACCTGATCCTTGATGCGTTCTTTCCGTTCCGCAGTCGGTGCTAATCCGGGTTAAGAAGGCGCAACACGACATGAAACTTTACTCTAAGTTTTATCTAAATCTCTACACATGAACACGAGCATTGAGAACATTGTTTGTGTACACAGAGTTTACTAAAAAGAAAGGTTTTGAATAACTGACTTCGGCTGTTTTGGTGTCCTCTCGCCATCTTTGCCAGACATTAAGAATCGATCTCCGAATGCGAATGAATGAATCTTACATGAGGTTCCTTTTTCAAGGTCAATATTGTTTTTCACATGCAACAACCCTATTGAAAAATCCAGCTAAGACCAGCATAAGCTGGTGAGCTGGTTTTAGCTGGTCCCCAGCTTGGTTTAAGCTGGTTTTGCTGGTGTAGGAAGCTGGTTTTTCTAGTGTAGCAAGCTGGTCTAGCTGTGTTTTGGTCACATTTTAAGCTGGACTTAGCTGGTCATGCTGGAATACCAGCTGGCCCACCAGCATGACCAGCTTTGTCAGGCTGGATGGACCAGCGTAAACCACCTTAAACCAGCTAAAACCAGCTACCAGCTTATGCTGGTTTTAGCTGGATTTTTCAGTAGGGAAAACAATGAATTATCTGTGCATTTATATGGAACTATGCTTTAGGAGCTATCCATCTTTACTCTCCTCCCTCCTTACGATGCATTCGGAGATCGATACATCTTGACTGGCAAGATGGCGGCAAGCGGACACCAAAACAGCCAAAGTCAGTTGTTCAAAACCTTTCTTTTTAGTAAACTCTGTGTTCCATGTTGTATCAAAGTATCATGTTGTGTCAAGCCTTCTTAGTGGTGTAAAAATAGTGATTTTGATGCTCACAACATATTGAAGGCATAGCTTCTAGTTATTTTGCGACCACTTCAGGTACTCAAAATGGCGGAAGACAAGTTTGAGAAGTGAGTGACGTCAGCTGATATTCATGAATATGATAGCTTTGAGTGACAAGCAGAACTTACAGTAAATATAGTCCATGATTCACTAATGAATCTTTCCATATCACCTACAGTACCTTTTATATCGAATCAGTCCCGTAAATCCATACTTGCTGCATCGCAATTGATTATGACAGATGCACAAATCGCTGATTTTGAGGGCAACTATACAGTGAACATTCTCAACTGTGAAGTTTTAATACCTGAAATCATAGAAAAACCCCTCTCTACCTGTGAACCCTAATCTGAGAAGAGTTCAAGTGTAAGGACAGAACTTTAACACAGGCTGC
Organism: Misgurnus anguillicaudatus; assembly: GCF_027580225.2. Lineage (NCBI taxonomy): Eukaryota > Metazoa > Chordata > Actinopteri > Cypriniformes > Cobitidae > Misgurnus > Misgurnus anguillicaudatus. The sequence continues at coordinate 23,889,794 of NC_073350.2, read as the reverse complement.
TGATCATGGAGTAATCTGACAGTAATCCCTGCAGGTGTGTTTCTCAGAGATATCCCGCTAAACTCGACAGAGGAGGCTTTTATGTATTTCAAACTAAAATTGCAGTTCTGTAGGCAACACTGGAGTTCCTCGGATGCAAATCCCAAAACCAACATTGACTGTGTAATTTTGATTGTTTGGATGAACCATGCAGTGGGCTGCATTCAGATGTGTGACTGAATGTTGACCGCATGTTAGCAGACATAAACACAGTGACAGTATCAGCGTATCCCAGAGCAAACATTATTTCGCTATAGGCTGTTTGGCAGCAACTAAATAAAAGAGTTTATGCCATTATTGCACACTAAAAAAATGGGCTGTTTATAGCATCATGTCTCAGTTGCCAGAATTTGTAGAGTATTGTTTATTTATCAATATTTGGCCATTTTTCTCCACTGTCTCCTTTTATAGCACACTTTAAACAAAAAAAGCTCAAGGAAATAGCTCTTTGGAGAGCAATCTTCAAAAGGAAAGACCTGCATCGTCTGGAGGGCTGAATGCTGATATTAGCACAGTATGTCATCTCAACTATGAGGCGTCCATTACCGATGATCCAGTCAAGGGGTAAGCACATGCTCTTATCTTCTGCCCTTCACCCTCTTTCTTGTTTAATCTTTAATCACCATGAGACAGGGGCTGGAGACATCATGTAGAGACCTTTTGTCACCAACGGTTTCTTATTTTAGAATCCATTACCAACCTGCAAGTGAAGGAAATGGGCATGCCTAGAAGACATTTGTCTCGCGTTTGTGAATCTGTGGGTCTTACCCACCTCCAAGTCATTTTTTGTGGTTTATTTTCATTCTTTATTTCATTATTAAATAATTCTTCATTATATTCAAAATTAAAGAAATATTACAATTAAGAACGTCTACAAATAAGAAGTGCAGACGCTAAAGCCATTAAATGCCACATCTCTTAAAAATGATATTAACCAAATGCTCTCGGCAGGTAATATATCGTTCATCAAATAACTTTGCTTCAAATCCGTAAAATTACTTAACCTAAACATTAAAAATGCTGATTTACAAGAAAACAAGTATGACGGACTGTACTGCATGCGTGTGGAATACAAACTGAAACAATAGGGATAAATGGTTTTGCATCATTTAAATTATACAATATACTAGTATGTGTAATGTAACTAAATAGTTTGTATCACAGTAATGAGAATTTTGGGGAAAATGTGCTGAATAATATTAATAATAAATCCTAACGCAAAATATAATTTCTTTTCTTTGGAAAGTACGGTTCCCACGAGTGTTGAGATTTGGCGCGCATCACGCCAAAATACCGAAGACCTTAACATACACTGTAAGAAGATCTCATAAGTGATCTTTGTAAGGTCATTTGACAAGGGAAAAACCAAAGTCTTTGTAGTCTGCACCCCTCTGTGCATGGCCGGGGGTCAACAGAGTGCGAACAACTGGAATCCCCCCGCAAAGACATTCGCAGCGTGACACAGATAGCTGTCCTAACCTTACGCTGGAATGAGAGCCATCTATCAAAACCTCCTGAAAAGGCTTGAAGTGTAACAAATTCCTAGTCCTCTACTAACCTCAAATGTCACTCAAGGTTAAAGAATCGCAATTTGTATTAGCTTGCATGTCAATTGAATTCATCCATCACTCGTTGCTGTAGAGACGGCACAACAGCTGTACTGCAACCTGAGGATGATTTCTCTACCAGAATTGAATGGTATTTGTGGCAAAACATGATTCCCTTTCTGCAGTCCCTTGTTTCATATTTGCTAGCGTTTAGCAGGCTCATATCTCTTCAGCGGACATATGCTCATTTTCCTTTCACTGACCCATGAAGAACTGATACTGTATCTTGTGCAGGCCTTCCAGTGGCACATCTGTCAGAACATGAATCAAAAGAGATGAAAGAGAACTCTGGCAACCCGCGGATGATTGGAAAAAAGGATCCGCATTCTGACGTCTAAAGAGATCAAACCTAGAACTGCTTCTCCACCTTGGCCTAGTTATGCTGAAAGAAAGCATTTCATCAGCATATAGCTCTTAACCCCTAGATTTTGGTCTGCCCTGAGCTTAGATATGTGTGTGAGATGTGAGAACCCTCAAGGTGTCCTTTGAGAAAGACAGACATGAGAAAGGCTTCTAATCGGGTGAGGAAAATATCTTTCGCAAAAGTAAAACTAGACACAGATGAGACTTACTGCACTTATTCAAATTTAGTATAGAAATGGAGCTCAGTGTGGATACAAAGCCCAGATAATTCGGTTTTGGAAGAAGTCGACGTAAAATGTTAGAGTTCATATTGAACTAACCTTTGATTGGAGGTTTTGGCATCTTGCTAATTCAGCAAACAGCTGGAGACGTTGTTAAGATCTTCTCTAAAACCCTTCAGAACACACATGTGAACGATTTTTCAAGGAAAAACCAAGAGACGTAACCTAAAGTCGAACCTTTCTCTTCATTTACTCTTATTGTCATCCAGGAAACACAATTTAGATTCTGAATAGATCTCATTTACTGTATGCTTTTTCTTTACTATAGGTGAGACCTGAGAACTTCCAATGGTCCTAGAATGAATAACATGCGTGAGAAACCCCTATAGCTGGCCAATGATCTGAGCCACCACAAAATAGTGATTACTGCTGCCGAGGATGGGCCGCCAACACGTACAATCCCAGCGGAGATGTGAGCTAATGACTGGCTGCTCGGAGATGCATGTGGAACAAGTTAACACATCATGTTCCCTAAGCTCTGGGCCATTCCCAGTCGTTTCAGTCTGGCGTTATCACTTTCAAGAGAGTGATGAATGTGCTGAGAAGAATATGACAAGCGCTCTTTAATATGTGGACGGGTGTGTGGGAGATAGCTTTAGCTACAAAAATGTTACATCCATTATGCTTCAGAGGATAAAAAAGAAACTACAAGGGTGAAAAATCCTGAAATCTCCAGTACAGCTAAGCAATACGAAATAAAAGTATATCAGAACTCCCGTGGGTCTTGGTACGTAGGTAGACAACTCCTATGGTACTTGTGCTCCTAATCCTTGGCTAAAGCAAAGGAATCTTTATTTTCAGGCCACATGGTTGAGAGTCGTAAGTACTTGAATTGTTGGCTTTGCTGTATATCTACCATCACCAATGGCACTCTGAGTTGTTTGTCATACTCTTGCACCCACGTCGGCCTTTAGAGCGAACAGTTTAGTTCAAGCGGATTTAATTTCACTTCTTAATGTTCTTTACTTTCCCAATTAGAGCCCAGACTTGAGGGTTGGCAGGAGCATTGCAGTTAGTAGTTCAGCCATAAAAACGTGCCATGAGTCACATGTGGATTCAAACTGTATGAAAATGGCAGCAGAGCGGCCAAACTCTAAGCGCTCACAAAGATAAAAAGAAGGCCGAGAGGTTTGTGTTACACTGTGAGCGTGGTTATTTGAAATGCGTGTATGTGCCTGTCGGCATGAGATAATTCTGAAAATTGTGTGATCAAGTGTTGAAGGGCAGCTGTGGTAAGAGCCCACTTCAGTCAGACATCATTAGAATCCACAAACATGAGATTATATCAGCTCGTGCTCAAACACTTTTTCGGACAACAAGCATTTGTAATTTACTGTCGGCTTGGGACAGAATGAGCACTATAGCTGCACCATAAAGCTGTTTATCAGTCATCTTGATAAAATTTTAATACAAGTGTGATTTAAGTTTTGCTGAGTTTCCAATAGAGCAAGGTAAGTTAGGTAACCTAAAACAGTTCAAAAAAAGGATTTCCATTTTGGAAAACTGCTCACTAAACACGAATGTGTTTGCAAATAAGATACTTTTGGGAAAATGTTGTATCTGAGCGATAATCAACAGAAAAAAACTTCTTACTGAAAAAGAATTTTAATATAGATACTTCAACCTAGAGGAAAATGTCTTGTCTGAGTTGCTTCTCCTATAACACTGCTGTGAATAGTACAATTCAGATAATATGCATGATCCCGAAAAAAAATAGTCAAAATATGTACCCCAGCTATCACTGGGGCGATACCCTTTTTAAAAAGTACAGCTTTGGACATAAAGAGTTAATATAAGTCAATATAAGTATATGTGGTACATATTTTTACCAAAGAGAGCTTATTAGGTCCTCAAAAATACACATTATTATCTCAAAGGTACATATTGGTAATGTATACATATCTGTACCATATAGAGGTGTAAAAATACATTGATATGGATCGTTGCATTGATTAAATTACTAACGATACCATGCATCGATGCCACACATAAAATATCAATATGAGGTTCCTTTATTTTGACACTCTCCACATCCTCATTCCTTGAAGTAACGCATTTCTGCCAAAACAGCATTTTCGGGGGGTTTTCACGTGCTAGTGTCAGTAAGTGAATGCAAAGCAGCAACAAAGCGGCTGTAGCAGCAAAAACACAGCGAAAGAGGCAGAAGACATGACTGCTCTTGGATGCAAATCGTGGGTTTGGAAATATTTTGTATTTGGAAAATGGATTGGACAAACAGATTGGCAGAAAACCTTTGCCAGCACCAGCCGAAACACTAAAGACTTAAGACTGTTGCCATCATAAGCTTGATTTTATGTGACATTTTTCCCTCACTATTTATTTTTCTTCGATAATTGATACTGTATCGTATCGCAATGAATTGTCCATTTACACCTCAGTACAAATTGTAAATCTTAGGATCTTTTTAAAGGGTACTACCCCAGTAAAAGCTGCGGTACATATTTTGACAATTCTTTTCTGACAGTGTGTTAAAATCTGCTAAGATTTCTCCTGGAAACAATACATGAGGAACTGAAATGCAAGAGAAAAAATCTGAAAAGTGGAAGAATTACAATAGGGAATACTTCTAAAAATAAAGGCACTACAGTACATGAGAACCATTTTTGGCCTTATGGTTCTATAAAGAATCTTTACTATTTGAAGTTGTTCTTTGGACTATAAAAGGTTAAAAAATAAATGGTTAAAGCTTTGTCTGAATGGTTCTACAATGGCATTTTTATATTAAAGGATTAGTCAATTTTCAAAAAAAAAAAAAAAAATCCAGATAATTTACTCACCACGGTGATGTCTTTCTTTGTTCAGTTGATAAGAAATTATGTTTTTTGAGGAAAACATTCCAGGATTTTTCTCATTTTAATGGACATTAATGGACCCCAACACGTAACAGTTTTAATGCAGTTTAAAAATGCAGTTTCAACGGAGTTTCAAAGTTTGACAAGAAAAATAAAAAATGTGCACTTTTAAACCACAACTTTCGTCTATCTCCGGTCCTGTGATGCGCCAGCGCGACCTCACGCAATACGTCATCACGTCAAGAGGTCACTGATGATGTATGCAAAACTACGCCCCAGTGTTTACAATTGACGAGAAAGAGGAGCTTCCGACGTTGTTGTATGTGGAATAATAATTATTAATGTCTTTGTGTCAGTTTATTGTTTAAAATGGCACACAAATGTGCGTTTCATATATGTAACACGTGACCTTTCCACGGCATTAAGCAATTACGTGAGGTCACGCTGGCGCATCACAGGACCGGCGATAGACGAGAACTCTAAGTGCATATTTTTTATTACTCTTGTCAAAAACTCGTTTAAGATCGTTTAGACTCCTTTGAAACTGCAATTTTAAACTGCATTAAAACAGTTAAGTGTTGGGGTCCATTAAAGTCCATTAAAATGAGACTTTAAAATTACATTAAAATGGAATGTTTTCCACAAAAAACAAAATTTCTTCTTGACTGAACAAAGAAAGCCAACATTTTGGATGACATGGTGGTAAGTAAATTATCTGTTTTTTTTTAAGAAAATGAACTAATCCTTTAAGAACCTTTTGTAGCACTTGAATTGTGTAAGCAAAAGTTTCCATTTGTTCTCACTTCTCACCTCAACTTTTCAAAGACTTTTATTTTAGAATTATTGACTTTATTTAAAAAAATATATTTAAAAAAGTTTTCTTTTTAATTATGTAACATTACAGATGTCTTGTGAATGATTTAAACCAAACATTTATTTCTACACTTGTGTGGTATTCTGGACATATCACTTTTCATTTAATAATGCAAAAAGATGATGGGAACAGAGTTTATTCAGTTATAATGTCTTGCACTGAGCCTCTGGGATTTAAGGCTGGCCAAACGCATCACTGTGCCCTACGTTTGCTGTTAGCCAATTAGAACTTTCATTAAAAGCAGCTGGACCATGGGAAATAAGGCAAGCAACAGCGGCGTTTCTGCGTCATGATGTTTTTTCTCCAAAGCTTTCTCCAGATGGAAGGTGGCCAGGACCGAGAATTCAGAGGGATACTACTGTTCCTGTTTACTGTCAGTACCTTCCACTGTCCTTTACTCTTTTCCTCAGCCTCTTATTTCATCTGGTCATGGTTGTCTTCAACTTGTTTTATCTGGAATTAGTTTAAGACTGCAAAGCCTCGTACTATAATCTTCTGGCATTGAATGTGCCATCACTCAGCTGTTTCTAACCAACATTAAGACTAAAATTGCGGTGGGTAGGAAGAGTAAAGTCGTGAGTTATAACGTTGTTATTTATGTTCTGTCCTGCACCAGAATCATCTGCTTTAGCATTCTGCTATGAACATCTTTGGGGGATTTCCTGTTTATAACGCATCTAAAATCTGAACGCCATCAATGTAATACTCACAAAAAGAAAGATATTTTATTCTGAGAGTTTTGGTTTTACCGTTGCAGAGCCATAAATTGTTATGGATCTGGAGTGCACGACTACATTCCTGAGCATGCGAGTTTACTGTTAAATTTGCTTGCACAGTATCTTAACAGTACTGTGACAGAAAAAAACCCTGGCTGTTCCTTTCGGACTCCAGCGCATGAAAACTACTCAACAGGTGGAGGGTCTGCAGTACCTCAGTCAGCAAGTGCAGCACTTTATCTTCGCTGCTATGTATCTTCGAAGACTTTCGTCAAGTTGTCAAACTAAAAGAGTGATTTGCTGAAGTTATGCTGCATATGTTTGTGTTTATCTATAGACATGTATGTTTGCTGGGCATGCATTGTAGTACAATATATTCAATGTGTTTTCTGTCCGCTTTAGTTTGTAATACTGTGGTATTCACATGGTTTGTACTTTTAAATGAGTGTTCTGTAGAAATGAATGATCAGATTACAATATGGAAAGTAAAAAATATTAGGGAGCTAAAGCCCATGAACATGTCTCCCATTATGCCCTTCTAAGCGTTCTGCTTCTATTTCAAACGAACACATTCTGTGAACAAGATCCCGAGTGTCTCCAGAGGGTCCCGGTCTCATGCAGCTCGAAAAGAAATTAGATCTTTATAAAGGCCATTTCTGCTAAAGGAACCTGGCTCGCTTCATTTACTTCCAGTGCCTCCCTGGGAGGAAATTTAATATTGTTAGCCTACTAAAACAATCTGAATTCACTGACAAGAAGCCGAAGCCATTACGAACATAAACAAATTGGTATGTCGTCAATATTTTGACAGACATCGCGTCGATGAATAATTATCTGTTGAAAGCATTGGCGAAGACTTAATTGAAACATGCGTAATTACATGCTCTGTCATAGCGAGGTGTTTGAGAAACTGTTAGTGGGGTTGCGAAAGTGGCTGTGCAAGATGTCTTTCATCTGCGGATCGTATGATTTCTTCCTGACCTCCTACAACCTAGTACGTAAGGGGACACCGCGGCATCCCGGCGCAAACATATTTCACAAATCAATTCATTACGCCCAACTCTGGGCACTTGAAAAGCCCCTCTTTCTTGCATCAACCCATCCCGACCGCTGACCACAGTCCTGACATTGTCTCACGCGGCAGTATCGGCTTTCCTCTGCCACACAGATAAATGGCTGGATGAATTGAAGGCAGACCTCGATCAAAACTGCTTATGTATAATAGAGTCAACCACCATCAATAACCTTTTTCATCTTTAATGATTTTATATTGTTTCTTATTATGCATTCCGTCTGACATCTTTGTCCTTTCTGCTTTGGCCGAGCATCTCTTGACTATTGAATGTCTTTATTAAAAACAGTGAGTTTATGTGCCACCTTGGCACACCATTTCTTCTTCAATTCCCTAAAGTAAATGTAAGGAGGACAGTACTGTCAATAAAGCAATGATGACAGACATCCACTGACAGCGAGCAATAGAGGCCAGACTATGCCATACTCTCTCAATAAAGAAAAGTGCAATGGATAATGCAAAATGACACATAAACATAGTCAATGTGTTATGGTCAACAGGGTGCCTTTTAAATGCGACAGTTTGCAAATGCAAATACAAATCTAAATAAAACGCAAATGTATGCTAATACCTGCCATGTTGAGAATGCAGTGAGTGCTTGAGTTGCATTGTATAATGAATTTTGACTTATTTCTGTATGTAGCAATGCATAAAATATTGCCGAAGACGGCATTACAGGGACGCAGGAAGTATGGCAAGGAAGACGCAGCATCTCGTTCCCTTCTCAGGGAACAACAGTTACATACGTAACCCGAGACGTTTTCATTTGTCAAACTATGCAACTACGCAAAAAATATTTTGGTTTGAATCAACATTCGCATACAGAAGATATAAGCATTTAAAGCGAACAGTTTAGCACCTGTGCTTAAAAAGTCTTGAATTTTTATGATATTATCCTACACTACACAGGGAATAATTATGGATTTTTTCCAGAGAACTTCTTGCATAAAATAAATTCAAGCACTTTCAATGATCTGTATCTATGCATGAATATTTTCAAAAACTTCCCAGGGCCTTGAATTTTTTCCCCAGATTCACGAACTTTCAAGGATTTCAAGTACCCATGGGAACCCTGTTTCTGAAGTAACAGAGTGCTGATCCACTCTTATTTATAACTCCTCAGCGATGTTATTCAGCACCTAACAAACAGCAATATTGGAAAAATGATACTGTATCAGCACCTATTTCTGTGATTTGCAATTAGGTACTGCTGTTGTAAAATGGGGTACAATATTGCTCAATTTATTAATATTCACTAAACGCTCAGTGATTATGATCATTCCCCGTCATGAAAACATGGACTTTAGTATTGTAAAAGCTCTATCAAGCACCTTTTCAAGGCCTATTTGCATTAGTTGCTGCCATGTCAGCTGTTTTACAGAGACACCTTGGACAAGCAGACCCTGGGGATATTCAAATTCATAGCAACTAGTAAATTACAGGTAGGTCAAAAACAACCAAATGTGCATAATTACACAGGCTCTTCAATTTGAAGATCTACGTGTTTTTTGTTATCGACAGGTGCTCCAAAGGGAGGATTGTGACCCTCCTCATTAAATGTCATTGAATGCCTATCGGCGCAGTGCCGCCCCAGGAGTGTCTGCGATGAGCGGCTATTATCACAGCTCATCCTGGCCTAGACGGGGAGCCGGTAAGGTAATTACAGCCAGGCTTACGAAGAGGCTGCACGTGTGTGTGCGTGTCTGTCTGTGCGACTGGGTGCGTTTGTAAAAAAGAAGGGGAGGGGGTGTCTGACACACAGGTGGGCGTTTTATTGTGTCGTCTGTGTCAGCATGGAGCCTGTCTGCAGGCTGGCGTTGCCGTGGGAACAGGACCCGCCGTCGGGCGAAACGAGAGCTCCTGCTGCAGAGCGAGTTGAATTACAGGTGAGGCACAAGGAGCGCTGGGACTCGAGTAAAAACGATCAATATGTTCACATGCTGAGAAAGGGCCAGTTTACATCAGCCCTGCACTGGGATACCGTGAGGGGAAAAACAGCCGTGCTAGCCACATCAATGTGTTTGAGTTGCTTCGGACTGCGCAGCGAAACCACAACATCAATAGCGGGCCATTTCTTGAGCTCCAGCACTCTTAAAAAATGAGCTGGTAGGAAAATGCACATAGCTTGCAGGTCTCTTTACAAAACAATGAGAAAGTTAAAAACATGAGGACTGATTAATGCCCATACTTTAGAGGATTTTTTGGCAGTAAGTTTTTCCTAATGGTAGATCCAAAGACCAACATGAAAGAATAGCTTCTGGAATGTCCCATGTGTCTTAATGGTGCAATAATGTAATGCATTTCTTAACCTTATTCTAGTCTGTTTTTCAAATTATTATAAGGGTGGTTTCTTATTCACATATTTCTCTATTTTTTCTTTTTAGTGTATATATATAATTGTTTTGCATACTGTGGGACAAGTGTTGTACAATCATACTGTGTATGGATATACATGAAATGGAAGTGTGATTTCTAAGCATTAATACACAGATTTTAAACACAAGTACGTTCATACACATAGCTTGTATATGAGACCCAGTGTTTCTTTTTGCATTCAGGGTCATCAGCAAGCATAAGAGACTGCTACACATTAGCAAAAAAAAGAGCTTACCTCTGCAAACAGTCCCATTGTCCACAGCCTCGTGACCAGCTTTACACATACAGCGGCCAATAGGAACCATCCACTCTCCATCTCCATTACAGTACAGTTTAATGGGAACATCAACCTCCTCTGCGTTAGGGATGCACACTCCTCTCGCTGCCACCAGTGAGGTGCTCTCCGCCCCTGAGAGAGTCTCCTGAAATATCGCTCCGTTCCGTATCGTGCGAGGGCACTTCCGGTAGAACACTCGCACGGCGATCAGCGACATGCACCCGCCGTAGTCCTGGAAAGCTAGGTAGAAACCGTTGCGTGAGACAGGGCCAAAACTGCGAACCTCTGTGTTAATCTTCATCACCCGTCCGCCCAGGTCCACTTGCGAAAAGCTCTCGTCGGCCGCAATGGTGTCCACCTTTATCCAAGGGTTTTCCATCCAAGGAGGGAAGACTTTGGTGGCCGCGTCAGCATCCGATTCGTAGTAATAGAGGTTGAAAGTTTCTTTGCATGAACCCGGCACCCTTGGGATGCTGCTACAATCACGCACTGAAAATTTCATCTCCACGTGAATGCGCTGCGCCCCCCTTCGCCGGATGTACTTGGTGCGCACCCAGTTGTTTTGGTTGGCGTCGAATACGTTACACACCTGATAGGTGCGAATAGTGTTCATGTTTTCATCGTAGCCACTCACTTCTTCCCACTGAAAGAGAAGAAAATGAAAAGAAAGGGTTTACAGAATTGCTGAAACACTGGCATGTAAAATGCCACATATGTTTGTGACCAGCTATGCTTTTTCTTGAGAAGGGAGATTATGGATAAGAGAAAAAATGAGGTAGGGAAGAGGGTAACATTCTTTTGCTATTCTGCCAAACGGCTTTGGCACTCTATTTAGAGTAGACTGGCATCAGGCTGTGTTTTCTGGTGCCCCTGTCAGACTGTGCCAAGTGATTCTGGTCTCTGTTTTTTTAGTCTTTTCCTCCCCCCATTTCTTGCTTTGTAAGAAAAAGCATTAATACAAAATATACCTTAAATTGAGACATAGAACAGGTGATACACTTTGATGTTTACACACACATTCATTTCTTGCTGCGCTGCCTCTTTTCTGTCCTCAGGCGGCATAAATTGGAACCATCATTAGCATAATTCAATGTTTCCCCTCATGCTAGACATGGAAAAAGGAACTGAGCGCAGTTTGGTGGAATTAAACAATAAACACGCTGACTTGACAATAACAATATAACTATTCTGTTTTGTTAGCTCAACATTGTTAATTTTTCTTATGAAAATGGCAGTGGTACTAGTTTGTACAAAATTCACAGCCACAATTGTAGCGTATTATGGGTGGTTGCCAGGGCGTTGATATGTAGTTGCTATGGTGTTCTCGGTGGATCAGTAATGTTGTTAGGTTGTTGCTAATCATTGGCGTGCATTGGTACAGTATGTGGTTACTAAAGTGATGGAATAGTTAAGAATTGCTATGCAGTCCAACATCAATTGTCTGTTTTCTGGCCTTTAAATGTAATGTTGTACTCTTTGATGCTAATTTCATAATTTTATAATTCACTATAATTATATATGTGACCCTGGAAAACAAAACCAGTCTTAAATCACACTATATATTTGCAGCAATAGTCAACAATACATAATACAGTATGGGTCATATTTATCTTTTATGACAAAGATCATGTTCCATGAAGATATTTTTTTAATTTATTACCAAAAATATATCAAATATATTAAAACATATATTTGTGAGTGGATGCAGTTGCTAAGGACGTCAAGATTTCTCGATTTTTTGCCTCCTCAGATTCCATTTTTTTTTTAATAGTTGTATCTAGGCCAAATATTGCCCTATCCTAAACCTAAAAAAATGTTTACTCTTATGACTGGTTCTGGTCCAGGGTCACATATTCAATTAAATTGTATTTATATAGTGCTTTTCACAATTGTTTAATTGTTTCAAAGCAGCTTTACATTAATAAATGCAGAAAACACAGAAAAATCAATGGATAACATAAGCAGCAGAATACAGTGGCTAAGATTAAACCGTACTAGCGAGCGTAGTAATAATGTAACGTATAGAAGAGGGTGCTAAGTTAAGCCAATAGATGATTCCCAATTCAAGGGCTGCAACCTTATAAGCATGCGACCTTTAAAGGTGAGCACTCTGTCTTTCAAGATGGAAGCCTCCGAAGTCTGCGAAAAGAACTGAAATGAGACGGTCTAGCCTTCGGAGGACCATAATTTGCGTCACTTGCTACACGCGTCCACCACGCCTGTCAGCAGGACACAGCGGAGACATTTCTGACACATTAGAATAAATATGGAACCAGAAAAAATATTAATTTATTTTAGAAAATATATGACACGTTGGTGTAGATTAAACTATTCAACAGTATATCAAATTAATCAACCTTAGAAATATACGCAACATTAAAAGAATAATATTAACACAAAACATAAATGATAATACTAAAACAGTGACAAGAAAAATTTTTCTGATAAATACACTTGTATTTAAAGGAACAGTATGTAGGATTGTGGCCAAAACTGGTATTGCAATCACAAAACTTGTGGCCAAAACTGGTCCTGCAATCACACAACTGGTGGCCAATACACAAAATGACAACATAAACATCAGTTGAGGGCTGCAATTCCACTTTTTAAATGACAATATCCTGGCCAGACCACTGTTGTCAGTGATTTAAGTATTTGAAATGAAAATGATTTATTAATGTCTAAGAGCCATTTTATAATTAATTAATATAAATTTCTTACATACTGTTCCTTTAATAAAGGTTTTAATTGTTTATTTTAGAATATTCAGCCATTATATGCAGCCGTTGCGGGCGCGCAATGACTCTTGGGATATCCTCGGCTGTTAAGGATCAATTCGTTCTATCCTTAACAGCGCAGAGAAATGAGGACACATTTTGAGGCTACATTCTAAGCATCCTTTGAATTGGGACGGCCTTACTAGCCTCAAGTCACGCTGCTGTGATGCAATCAGTCTTAAAATACGTCCTTAGAAGGTCGCAGCCTTTGAATTGGGACACAGCCAATGTCAGCTGACTTCCCAGGGGTTGAAATAAAACCCTAGGAGAAAAACCCTCCTGGATTTATACGTCACTATAATTTATAATTCATTTTCAGTTTTTTAATGGAAATGCTTTGAAATATAATAGAAAAAAAATTCTTAACAAGCAACATAGTTTGAGATATTTGAGATATTTTTCACCTTACAAAATTTGGGGTAAGGTGTTTGTTCAGAAACATTTAACATTTACGCATTTGGCAGATGCTTTCATCCAAGCGACTTACAGTGCATTACAAGTTAAAGATTTTTTTCAGCATGTGTGTTCCCTGGGTTCGAACCCATAACTTTTGCGCTGCTACTGCAATGCTCTACCACTGAGCTATACAGCAGCAACATAATCGTAACCCCTACGGAGAATTTACTTTTAGCTGACCTCATGATAATTAGTGCAGTAATGTCAGCTCATATTGTAAAACGCATAAAAATTTCATCCCATGAACATTACAGACCTAAGATAATCAGATTATACGGACGACCCTTTGATAGAGTGAAAGAGACGTCTTGTAAAGTTTACAAGTATATACTGTGCACACTAAAGCATGAAGGATACATGCACCAGGGACTTCACTACTTGGCCTAAAGTGACTCCAGATGACTCTATTGTGGTTTCCAGCCAACTTGCCTGTGATCAAGCCACAGGCTTTCAACACTAAACAAGCAAAATACCAACCACAGAAGTGAGTCAAAGTCTTGACCTTGTCCAATAAGGAAAGCCTTTTTCTTCACCTTAAAAGCTCTTCGCACCCTGACCTCAAAGCTCAAGAAGCCTATGGCCAACACACCCTTAACAATGCAACCTCCCCCTGAGGTTTTTTTCTCTTCACTTAACAGCTGACATAATTTCCCAAATTAGTTGCTGCTTAACAAGGATTTTGACAAAGTTTTGACAGGGCTGGGGGAGAAAGTCAAGCCTGTCCAAGACCTCCATTTCATCAAACGGTCTTGAACTAATTAAAAAAGCATTCTTTTCTCACAGCTTTTCTTCTATATTTCCATGTGCCTGTTATTCAAGACAGAACTAAATGATTCTGGATAGAACTGTGGCCAACATTACTCTTAGTTATTTCCTTGGTCGTTTCCCTAAAGAAACAGTTTACCAAAACACTGTTAAAAATCTGTAGTTGATTTTCTTCAGTTCTTCATACAATATTATCTTTTATGGACCAATAATGATGCTTTTATCATCATTTTGGAGCTTGAGATCGCCAAACTTTTTATTGCTCCAGAGAAGTCAACTATAACTTTTCGTATAGTATTTTAATCACATACTGAACTTTTGTCCGAATAAAAATAAAAAATATTTTATTGCCATGCTAAAATCTTCTGAATTTTCACTTGATCTTAAAAACAATGCTTTTGACTTAATCAAAACTTAATAATTTTATTCCCATAAAAGACTGGGGCTGTTTCCCAGACAGGGTTTAGATTAATCCAGGACTACGCCTAATGCTGGGTACACACCATAAGATTTTCAAAATGTGACCACAAACATAGGATAAAAAATCCTAGATTTAACTGTTTTGTTCCTATAGTGTGTTGTGTGCCATGATGTGGCAAAGACAGCACATCACACACAAACAGATTTTCAACTAGAATCTCGACTGTGAACACAGGAAATCTTGCGAGACTTCAGAATAACCATGGCGGACAATATGCAGGAAGAAATTTAAATAATAGTTTTTGGAATAATTTCCACAGAAAATTCAAGGGACAAAAAGAAAAGGGTTTGGGTGAAGTCGTGGAGACAGCGGGAACATGGTCTGTACAAGTTCACTTTGTGCTGCGCCATGGTCTTCCATCATCTCACTTGTTGATTGGATATTGTTTTGTTTCACATTATAATCTCAAAATAAATCTCAACATCAGGATTTCTGATTAAACATGTTTAATATTTATGATTCACGATCGGGCGGCTCCGACGTTCGAACACTCTTCACACACCTCACACAAAGGGAAAATCTGAAAAGATAATCTGTAGAACCATCAAGATAATCGGGACATAGCTAGGATTGTCGGAAGGTGGTAAATCGGCCTAAAATCAGTCCCATTAACGTTTGGTGTGTACCCAGCATTAGTTATATTAGGAAATGTAGGTATTTTTTACAAACAAATCTTACAAAAAACAATACTGGTGTGCATCTTGTTAGTACAATATGTTTTTTTAATAAGGGCAGCTCAAATATGCATTTTAGTCTGGGACTAGGATAAGACCTGGAATAAGACTAGGATAAGTCCGGGAAACCACCCCATTATTTTATTCCCAAAATATTATGACTTAATTCTCAAAATTACACCTTAATTCTTGAAATCTTTTACTATACATTGATGCAACACTATAACATCAAAGCATAAACTTTTGGTTCTGTAATATCACAGAACCACAGTCGCAACAGAAAAGTATCTGATATCCAAGCGCTTGTCCTTTCAAGCAGTCAGATATGTCCTGGGTCATTGGCAGCCATTGACCTTGCCTCTTTCCCTAAGGATGACCCATTCTTCAACTAAACACAAAGCAGTGTGGAGATGAAGGGTTGTTAAACAAGAGAAGACAGGGTGTAGCATCTTCTTGTTTGTTGCCTGTCACACTGACTAATCAATTTAGAAAGAATTAAAAAAGCAAGGTGGTTGCTAATGAGAAATTGAGTAGTAGAGGGTAGTGCATATGGGAGAAAAAGAGGAGTGGGTTAAAGACCCTCCATACAAACAAACTTTAAAAAAGGCCTCCCTTTGTGCTGTGTCAGCTTCTCTGCCATTCTTTCATAAGAGGCAAAAAGGAGAACCAAATGAGAGATAATAAGAGGCAAGCGATCAAGCACTGAGTGTGAAATTAAAAGAAACATCTTTATTTTATCAGGATTCTCTCAAAGGGTGTGTGGCTAAAGGATGACCATGTGTTGACCAAAATGTATAAGGGAAATTCAGCATTAAGCATTTATTGGGGTGTCTAGCCCTGATTTAGTAAAATGTCAACCTAGAAAAGATTAAACTTATTCCATTAATAGCTGAAGAATATTTTTATAGTTATCATTAATAGTGTACATATTATGACTGTAATGACCCAAATGATGAGCCCTCTTTTAAAGTCTATTTTAAGAGGTCAGAGCCTAACATACACTGTAAAAAAATGGAGCATGAAGTTTAAACAACTTAATTATGCAAGTCGATTCAACCTACTTTTTAAAGTTTTGACTTGTGATTGGTGTTACATAACATGGTGAGGAACTTTAATAAAAAAACTGATAATACACGCGACAGCAACATTCAACAATAGCGGAAGAAGACTGGGACAAAGGCAGGGGAATATATACACAGGGACTAATGACAACGAAACCAGAAACAGGATGATTAATTAAACAGATGAGGAAACGGTGATGATAATGACACTGGGGCAAGATTGTGACAGTTAGTTGACATAACTTAATTTTTTAAGTTAAAGTAACACAAAAATATAATTTGATATGATATATTTTTAACAAGTAGAGAGGCCTTTTAGGGGTGGTTCACAATGCTATTTACAAGAATCTAAACAGTGGCAGCCGGTGACTTCTTTTTTCGCGGGCGCTCGATGCGAAGTTCATCACATCATGTATGTAGCCCGTCGTGTGTGGTTTGTAATTTTAAAATATGTGCATCACGTTTTTTGTTAAAATAAGTGCCTGCTGCAGACGAGTCTAAATGAAAAAAAAAAAAAAAAAACGTTTGCGTTTGCCAGATACTCGAATAATCTCATGCGTAATCAGAGTTTACTGTTAAGGAAGTGTCTTGCATGTATTGTGTGAATGTGAGCGAATGGTTTTGACGCGTGTGCAGCAGGCACTTATTTTGACAAAACACATGACGCAACAAACACATATTTTGAAAACGCAAGCAACACACATAAACACTTATTTTGAATTCGTGCCCCTCGGATGAGCAGTCACGAGCCGCCACTGCACTTAAATACAAAAAGCACCAACAAAATTATGGTGCCATTAGGTCTAAGGCCAGGCTATGCTTTGAGGGTCACAATCAAACATAAGAACGACAATCACAAAGACTGCTAGTGCAGAACGCAGATCTTCGGTCCATTGGATGAGAACACAACCTGGGCCCCATATGGTCCAGATCTGGTCTTTTATGATGACAAAAAAGACTGAATGTGTCCTCTTTTCTTTTTTTCTACTGTCTTAAGAACTTGAACTAGACTGCTGGCTGTGATAATTAGTAGTGCTTGCAAACACAAGAATCTCTTTTACAAAAGTTTACATTTTTGAAAGTTTTGTGGCTTGTTGAGGAGAGGTGCCCTGTTACTTTCCTAAGCAGATGTAATATATTTGAATGAATTCAATAAGAAGCCAAGCCATAGAGTTGCAGTGAAGAATGGAGTGGAATATCATTAAACACAGGCTCTTTTGAGAAACCGAAAAAGAAAAAATCCAAATGAAACTTGCATTTTTTCATAAGTTGCAATGGGAAAAGGGGCCCTGTGATATATTACACAATGTTCTTCTAGAAGAAAGTTCAGAATCGATAACTCCCCAGCCACCCAAGAAGAGAGAAAGTTCAACTGAGCCTTAATCTATAAGTCTCCCAGACAGAGACTCGCCCTCGGTCCAGCCGTGTGGAACCGCAGCGAGCTCGCACTGAATTATGAAGAAGTCTAGCTTCGGGGGACAGAGGATCTGGACGTGATCAAGAGTTCTGTTTTATTAATTGCTCCGTTATGACACATCTCTGAACATGTATTTAGACCTCAGCGTCTTTTACAAATAAACTGTCATAACTTTATGAAGTTTGCATGAAGCCAGCAATTAAAGCTCTCCCAGGGTTATCGTTTGTATTACAGCATTTGTAATGTCATTCGATGATATGTGCTGACTTCACATCTCATTGCAATGTAGATGGGCTGTGTGCAAAGCGCTCCTCGGACTGAGAAATACATCATGGATCTGCGTAAATAAACAATTCATTCTGAGACGAGGGAGTGTGCCTGACAGCTCCTGAGGGAGAGTTACCCAATTTGCGTTGTGGGATTTCTGACAGATAGAGACACGTAGAGACATTTGTCCTGAGGGGACGTGCGAGACAAATGACATCCAGATATTTGAGTTAAAGTGCAGTGGGATACGACCCCAAGCGAGGTAGAGAGATCCCCACCATCAGGAGTGACAGGGACAGGAAGAGTGATTGAAAGAGAGAGAGAGAGCACTGAAGACTAAAAATTGAGACCCGACCTACAAACTGAGCTGTCTTTGGCAGTCACTTTCAATTACCTCCATGCACTGGTAATGCACAACATGTGAAGTTAGACAAACAAGCTTCCTATTGCTTCTTTAACCCTTGTCCCTTTCCATCTCCATGTGGATCATGTTTATATCTTTCTTCATATAAATCAAGGACACGACAAAAGAGTCCAGCTGCCAGGGGCTGCTTGTTTAAATCTTGACATGGGATTTGATTTCCTGATGAAATGACCCCAAAATGCTATAATACTCTTTATACACCAGCTTTAGGTCATTCCACAGTGGAACCGATTTAGGACATCTCCAAGTGCTTTTAAAGGGACATTCAGCTGATCTCCGGGTCTGGCGGTACCACTTTTAGCATAGCTTAGCATAATCCATTGAATTCGATTAGACCATTACCATCATGCTCCAAAAAAAGAGTTTTGTTTTTTTCCTATTTAAAACTTGACTCTTCTGTAGTTACATCGTGTACTAAGACCAACGTAAAATTAAAAGTTGCGATTTTCAAGGCCGATATGGCAAGAAACTATACTCTCATTCTGGCGTAATAATCAAAGACTTTGCTGACGTACCATGGCTGCAGGTGGCGCAATGATATTATGCAGTGCCCGAAAATAGTCCCCTGCTATTGAAAGTAACCAAGGGCACTACGTAATATCATTGCGTGTCAAGTTTTAAATAGGAAAAATGTCGAAACTCTTTGGTCATTTTTGAGCGTGATGCTAATGGTCTAATCAGCTTTAATGGATTATGCTAAGCTATGCTAAAAGTGGTACCACCAGACCCGGAGATTGGCTGAATGGATTCCAAAACGATAAAAATCAAATGTTTAACCCTAGGGAGCTGGAAAATGAGCCTATTTTCAAAAAAAGTGGAGTGTCCCTTTAAGGTGGTTGGTAATAAATTTGATTTAGTTTATCAAACATTTTAAGCTGAATTTTTCTAACTTACATTTTCACTACCGTGATTACCGATGACCGGCACATGTCTACTTACAAATGTGTTATCTTGTGTTTCAAGGCAGGAACACAGTCCCACTGTACTGGTTTGGAATGACATGAGGATGAGTAATTGACCACAGAAATGTTAGTTTTGTATGAGCTATCCCTTTAACTTTTAGCACGTGTGGCATGTACCGCAGATTCACATTCGCAATTACAGCAAAACCCAGTCAAATTTCATGTCATTGTTTATAAGAACTAGCAAAACAGTCATTAGCATGCAAATAAAGTCACAGCTGATTAATGAGCGTGTTTTGATCTGGACCTAGAGGCAGTCGGAATACGACCACACTACAATTAGTTACACAAATGTACTGCCTCATTTTCATGTTCTGCACCAGTAAGCAACAAGTTAAGATGCATGACCAACCGTGGGTTTAACATTTATAAACATCTGTGAAGTCCCTGTAATGGTGTTATCTAACTAAGCCAGTAATGGTTTCATTTGTAGCATTAGGGTGAGAATACGCACACACCAGTTACAAATAAAATTCACTGTACATTAAATGTTTAAAAAACCGAAGTATTACCACAGTATTTAAAAAACCTGATGCACAAATATAAACTTCAGAATTTAACTCAGTCTGCTTTAATGAGTTTTCTGACCTCGACATACGTAGTGGGAACCGCCTGTGAGATGAACTGTGAAGGGGTCTATAGTATTGAGTTCGGGTTATATCCTTTAATTCACAAAGAACATGTTTGCTTGGTCATTGAAAACATTAAGTTGTAAAGTGTTCATATTCACAAAGCAAAACCATATTCCTCACCAGCAAAATTGCACTTGACACATTATACCACATCTTTCACAATCAATTCCTGGTTGGAAAAGGAAATAAAGTATGAGTTTTAGAGAAACTACGCTCTTAAAATAGTTGGGTTAAAACAACACATTTTATGTCAAGGAAAACACCACCGTTTTTCAATATTTTACTTTGTTCTTACCTCAGCTTAGACTAGGGTGACCAGACGTCCCGAAAAATTCGGGACAGTCTCGAAATCTAAGCTGCTGTTCCAAATCCGAATCCTGCTGTAATTGTCCTGAAAATTATACTGAAGCAAAATCTTAATCCTGAATCCCACTCTAATTGTCCCGAAATTATACAGAAGCAAAATCTTTAGTAGTTATTGTCTGATAAAACATGGGCAAGGAGGTTAAGTCATCCTGCAGCCCTCGCCGGCTGCTCATTGGCTGCAGCATCTTGTTTTTTTTATATATACTGCAGGCGCGCATTAAGATATGCACTGATAAGGCACGGGAGTGCTGGCAGCAGTTAAAACCTCTGCGAAATATGCTGACGTTGAGCCTCCACAACCTCGGTAGGCTATAGCTCAAATGTGAATTTAAAGTTGTATTGTTTCTATTCATTTATCTAATTCATCTATATGCACAAAGACAATAGGACCTTTTTGTCCCCTTTTTGTTTTATAGAGTAGTGAAGGAGTCAGACTAGTCGAGGGCACGGTGTTCAAAAAATAATAATACTTCTATATGTATTATATACATTTATATGCATATGTAAAATTAATAAAAATATGATTGGTTTAGTAACTTCAGTTTGAAATTCATTATCTTTTATTATTAAATAAAATAAAGAAAACTATTATTGGATGATCTAACTATTATTGGATGAAGTATAAAATACGTTTTATATCAATTTATTTATATGCATATGTACTTATATTAATATGATTAATGATATGGTTCAGTTTGAAGTTCATTATCTTTTATTATTAAATAAAATAAATTAATTAAACTATTATTGGATGATCCCCCGTAACCTCTGCGCCCCAACGCGAATTTCAGCCAATCTCATCTGGTCATCCTAGCTTAGACAAATTAATACATACCTATCTTTTTTCAATGCGTGCACTTGTAATCTTTGTACAGCGCCTCGTGAATGTGCTAGCATTTAGCCAAGCCCCATTCCTTCCTTTAAATAACAAAAAACATATTGCGCCATTGACTTTAGACCAGGTTTTTGTTGGTGAATGGCGTAGTCTATTTTAGTTGCCTCAAAATAGCTTAATCACTTAATCAACGTGGCGCTAAACGTGAAAATGATAATTGCGCAGGGTTGAAACTAGCAGAAGACACTAGCGTTGCGCATTGCGCTGCATGCGCCGGGTGTAAGATAGAGCCCATAATGTGCTAAATAGCATAGCACAAAACAATATGTGAAAATATCATAAGAGTGCAGTTTAATTCACAAAGAACATGTTTGCTTGGTCTTGAAAATATCAAGTTGTTAAGTGTTCATATTTCACAAAGCCAGTAGCCTTTAGCTAACGTCCTTACCAGCAAAACTGCATTTGACACATTATACCACATCTTTCACAATCAATTCTTGGTTGGTAAAGGAAATGAAGTATGAGTTTTAGAGAAACTGACACATTGGTTATTATGATTAGCTAATCACTATTTCAAGTGACTAGTGATTTACTACAACAGAAAATTATACTCGCATGAACACTTAATGATCATATCATGTACTGTACTGTAAGTGATCTATGTTTTTGGTTCATTATTAAACAGGACAGAGTTTGGCATTTTAAAAGCCACAAAATCCAACTTTTAATTTCTTGGGGTTTTTAAATTAGTGAAAGAGTTTGAAAAGGTGTGCAGGTCAACACAAGTCTCAATGCAGAGATGCGGAGTACTGGGTAGAGTCAAACATAATAACAGCAACAAAAAGCACACAAAGTATGCATCTCTCCCACCTGCCTGGGAAAACGTTTTCCATAAATCTTTCAGTAATGTAAGTGTTAAGCTCCGTAATTATAATCTTCCATATATTCCATCTGCATAACATAATAAGGTTTGTGTAAACTCAGGACATAAGCATGAATAAATGCACAAATAAATGAATGAATGAATGGACAAATGAAAAAGTAAATGAAGAAATGATAGCACAAACAATTCACATCTGGATTTTTTCTGCTTGACAGTTCGGCAACGGGGGTTTGTTTTGCAAAGCTATTCAGTGCCATGAAAGGCAACTGTTGATAGAGTGCTCTATATTTTGACTGACACTGATACTTTAGTTAAGCCCACAAGGCTCTGCAGGGGTGTAAGACAATAACTTAAAGCCTTTTTCTCTATAACGTTTACAGAAACCCACCTGTTTAGCGCTGCTGCAGGGGACCACCATTCCCTGATACTAGTTAATGCGTGCTGTGTCTTCCTAAAGACTATTCACTATCTCGTTTCCTTCAAGTAAATGTATATGCCTTTAAAATATGTGGTGTCAGACTGCAAAATTAATGCAAGTGAAAGTTGGACAGATCACCAGCATTCCTCGCTGAAAAATTCATTTCTTCTGAGACAGTGGGGCCATTTTGGAAATCTAAATTTTTGAATGTGTCAGAATGGAATATAACTTTTGTCTTCAAACTATGTGATATCACATTTCGCATTCATCTTTGTTTGACGTGCATTGGCATTGCCATTAGCTGTGGTATTGAAGTAATTTGACTTTTGCAGTTGTTTTGTTAAACCTTTAGAGAAGTAAAGCCAAAAAAGATGTGGTGATGCAAAGCATGTGTAATTCTCCTTCTTTTGTAAGAGAGGAAGAGGAGAGGTGAATCTTATTCCGCACAGATTGAATCCAGAGCCTGAGATCTGGAGACACCGGACCTCTTTGTTCTTTTATATTGATTGCTCCAATCAGTTCGGAAAAAAAGCTGCGTGCCCTCAGGTTCGAAGAGAATATGGTGAGCAAAATTATATCCGAAAAACTTTGAAGTTATACAACCACATTGTCAGCCTTCTATCCTCTTTTTTCCGTTTCCCCACAGTTTTCCTTTTTTATATAATACTGTTTCCAGACACACCGCATGGTATAATTTAAACCATCCCCCCAAAACAGACACAGAAGCATAAATAATTGAATAAAACAGGGAGTGGTTTTAGAAATACACCAGCAAATTACTCAGGGATACATTTTTCTTCTTCCTGGACCACTTGGATGAACATAGATCTTCATATGTGAAAGGAAACAATTAATTACTATTTGACCAGTGGGTGCCGACCAGACATGTGCCTAGATGAAACCCACGCTTTGGTGCCCACTCAATCTGGGAGAAATATGCATTAAATTACGGCTTGAATCATTAGAGAACGGAAAACAAAAGGGCCGGTAAATATAGCTAATACAATTATATCTTGATATGTCAATATCTGATTTATTTTGATATACTATAAAGATTATGAAACAATATTAGAAAGGGACCGTTTGGGCTACGATATTGCTGCTTAATTTATATCACCAGCAAAAGTATAATGAATGTGTGAATATAACGTCCAGACTCATTACTAAGGATGAATCTTAAAGGTCACGTAAAAAAGTATTAGATGAAAAAACTACTCAAGTAGTTAGTTACTCGTTACTTCTGATCTGATAGAGAAGTAGCGCAAAAGCACTGAATTTCAGACTACTTGGAGGGTTTTCACAAACCTCTCCTTGAAAGTCTCATTGTTCTGCTTATACTTAAAACCAGTCTATCTCAGTCCTGCAACATCACATAATGTGTCATTTGAGAAAAAAATCTCAAACACACACACACACACACAGATGTTTTTCTGACGGTTAACTCTGTATTTATTTTCATGTTCACAACACAGACTTGTCAGCGTCTGCCTTTAAACATGCAAACAGTAAACAAAAAAGAACGTGTGTGTCTGTTTGTTTTCATGTTTTTATATGAATAGGTTATTTTCATTGCCATTAAAGTGCAATTACTGAACATAAACAGGAGCTTAATAAAAATGATAATTTTAGAATTTCATATGGAACTTACAGTATCTGTTTTTGCAAATCATCTCTACATTTATTATTATATATAATACATGTTTCTTTCAAATCAATCTTTATTCTTTTATTTTTATTCATTCATTTTTAGGAAGGATTTAAATAAAATACAATCCCGTTTTTATTTGAATGTATTTTCTACACATTAGTGAGGTGTCCGGATTTGTGTATAAATGCAGTCATTACATTATGCTGTTAAGTTTGTTTAGTTGTGGGGAAATGATATGGAAATGTGCAGATGTGAACGTGCTGTTTGTATGGTTTAACTTACATTAGGATTTGTAATCGCTTGCACAACAGTGCATATGGCAAAAAACTCGGACAGTGTGTGAAATGACCATTAATACTGTTCAAATAGACAATACTGTGACACTTACTTCAGGTTGGATCTTGAATTCCTGTACACTGAGATGTCAGCTCATTTATTGAACAAAGCACGCATCACATTATGAAACTATTCTTTTTGACCTCTTGGAGTGAAAACATAGACCGAACTTGAAGCCACGTATGATCTGCCTCCGATAACTTGCACAACGCACACGCGCCCTCATCTGCTTCTCCTATCATCTACACGGCCGCGTGGTCGCGCGCGCTAAAAGGGTGACCGCGCGGTCGCGCGCTAAAGGGTGACGCAGCCTGTTTCGCACAACTTTCGAACACGCCCTATAAACTTTAAAAATATATATATATTCATTAATTATTACCATTTGACAGTAGCGCAGTAACGCCGCCGAATGTAGCGAAGTAAAAGTACAGTTTTTTCACTAGAAATGTACTTGAGTAAGAGTAAAAGTACCCATCCTTAAATTTACTCTAAAAGTACTAGTTACCCGAAAAATTTACTCAAGTAAATGTAACGAAGTAAATGCAATTCGTTACTACCCACCTCTGAGCGGTATACAGATAAGTAATAGTGTGAAAAATACAGCGTTTTTTTTTTTTACGTGAAACATGAACACGTATTATATTGCGCACTGTAAACACAATCAAAAACACAGGAAGATTGGGACCTTTAATAAATTGTGTGCATGTCAATGGATGTGAAATTGCATTAGAAGTAGACCCAGGTTAACACAGAAACACACTGAGAGTAACTTAAACTTACACTGCTGTCACTTGTCCCCGAAACAGGATATACTGTCCAGCCCAGCTCTGCGGTTGCTGTGGTGGAGTCCATCAACATTTCTGTAAAAGTGGAAGGAAATATATAAAGGTTAAATTGGATATTTCCAGGTCATGTTTGTGTAACAGTTAATGCTTGTGAGCACAGATTATCCATAGCATGTGGTAATTTATTATCTATCATTAATAAACAGCAAGGCTCAACAATAAGGATGTCAAGCGTTGTCTAGTTTTCAAACTGGGGTCCGGGGCACTAGCACAATCAGACCAGAAGAAAAAATCCTTATTGCTGAGCCTTATACTCAGAATTCATTGCATCCTTTAGTTAATGTTATCTCCTGTGTTACTGAGAAGTTCCTAAATTACAAATAAACTCAGAAATGAGATTAAAAGGACTCTGACTTGACACAAAATATCCAGCTTAATAATTTTTTATCCTCAGCCCTTGCCTAAAGGAAATGCTGCAGAGGTATAATAAGCTATGAATATTTCATATCTTACAATGCATTAACATCATTCTTTACCCAGACATTTATAGAAGCTTGTGATACCACTTAACTAACTGCTACATAAAATACTATCAACATGTTTGACACAAATCAGCCTTAAATCTACTTTGATATTATAGCCTCCTCCAGTAGTAAAGATAAAAGTGCTGTAAAATCAGGATGGGAGAAGGAAATAGTGGGTTCTGCCTTCCCGCTGTGTGATTGAGCCAAGACATTTTAGAGACAACAGTCTACTATCTGACTCCGCAACTGCTGAGCTATAGTAACACTGAATTCAGAATGAAGTTTAGCAGTTGGGCAACGATGAGATAACCACTGGAGACATTTTCCAAAATAGTATAGCAGCATATTGATACAGGAAAAGGCTAATCTTTCAGAGACAGTTTTATTTTTCTTTGCCTTTGTGAGCAAATGGGCATGAATATCCACAAATGTCCTTATTGCACGGTTTAAGCCAGATCCATGCATGGGAGACACTAAAATTGTGTTATTGTGATTGACTTCACTTATCGCAGTACACAGTTGGTCCAATCCCATTTCTCTGTCTTACCCCTTCCCCTTACCCCTACCCCTTAGTTTTGCACGTTCACGAGAGTGAAAGGGCTATTCCAATTGGGCCTTACTCTCGTGCAAAACTAAAGGGTAGAGGTAAGGGGAAGACAGAGAAATGGGATTGGGCCTTAGTCTATTTAAGGGTGTACACAATTCAACTATGTGGAAAGCCGTGCAGAATTGAAATTTGAGGTATGTTCATGCAAATACAGTAAAGAGTGACTTTTAATTTGGTTCATTCACATTGACTTTTAAATTCTAAAACATTTGCCAGCCAAAGCTCGAAATGATTGTAACTTTGTTTTTCCGAAGTCCTCCACATCCAGAAATGTATTGCATTTGTTTATAAGTGTGCACATGTGAAAGAAATGCTATAAATTGCAAATGCTTCAACCACTTATCAAAACACTCAGCGTGTGTATAAAAGCCTTTAACTCACATCTTACAGAGCTTTATAAATAACTCCTATGTGTACATTTGCATCAAATATTCATAAATTCTTCTTTATATAAAACATACATATTTTATATTTTCTGGAAATGGCAAAGAAAATGAAGGTTGTATTGAATGGAAAAGAGCAGTAAAGAAAATTAATCAGACAAGAAATGTCTGTTTGGTTAAAAAGTAACCGGTTACTGCTCCAATAACCTGAAATAAGTACTGTAGGGTACTTCAAGCAATTCAGCTGTATGTCAGGTCAGACCTCCAAGCAAGGGGATAAGATGTTTTTAACCACCATCTCTGTGGTAAGACTGGGGAAAAAACAGTAACTGGAGGCCAGTTACTCTTTCCACTTCTGATTAGTTGATTGTAAAGAAGATCTCAAGTAATTGGGGTCAAAGAGAATAAATTCTGCTGTTTAGGTTCCTCGGAGGCAAAGAGATGATGGTTCTCTGTTCAGAATGGCCGTCAGTCATCCCATGTGTATAATCTGTGTTATCGCATTGATGACTTAATTAATTTCCTCTAGTAATTAGAAGAAGACTAGGTTCTTAGACTTTTGGAAAGAATTAGATAATGGGGCTTGATGGAAATAGAGGAAGTCAGGGCTTTATCACAGTGAAACACAGCTGTTTTGATTTCCTTTTACAAGCATTAAGAGAGTACAAAACATCTTTTAGAATCTCAGCTTGAGGCCAACATAATTACTAGTCTTAGCTATTGGAAATTCTTATTCATTTACAGACTTTTCATTAATCTTGCATTAGGCTATTTGATCATTTTAAATGTGCTTTAGAATGCTGGTTGCAATTTAGACAGAGTCTTAAAACGACAGCGATTTTGAAGAAAAACAGTAAGTCTACTGTTTAGGGCTGTGCTGAGGAATGCAGCATTTTGGGCATGTCTATATATTTCAGATGCCCTCTGAATTTTGTTCCGGGGAAAAGCAAAGGTTTCAATGAACAATCTACACGTGCGTCCAATTTATTTTTAAGGACATATTGAATCTCTAAGGCACACTAATCTATGCAAGCACATTACGCATTACATTTGATTATTACTAAGCCTGAAATGTATACTAAGACCAATTACAGTGAGTTTGTGTAACCATTGACAATAATGTAAAGTGTGCATCTGGCTTCAGCTGGAAGGCGGTAATATTAAAATCCAATTACAGGCCATAATAAACAATAGTGATTGAAAACATTGCAAAATAGCAAAGACATACTACAGTATATGGTGCCCTTTAATGTTAATTTTTTTTTTAACTAGTTGACTAACTTGTAGTTAAGAAAGTCCTTTATAATAAGGCTGGTCATGCAGTATTTGCAAGATGTGTTCATGCATTCAGAAGCAGGCTATTTAAATGTAACACAATTTTAAAAATGTTCAAGGTGCTAAACACAATACAGGGCTCAAAATTAACTTTTTTATTTGGTAGCACTGGTGCTCCCAACTTTAAAGAGTTAGGAGCACCAGCAAAATTTAGGCGCATCCATCCAAAAATTAAAAAGCACCACAACTACAATGTAAATGTTAATAGATTTATTTTATTAAAAATAAAACACCACCACCGGGCTTTACACGTCCTATGGCCAGCATTTAAAAGTTGGTCTTCTATTTTATTGTATTTTATTTTTTGCTGCATAAATTCCTAAATTAATACTCAAATGCTGTTGAAATAGTATAGCAGCAATAATAATTTAACAATTACAGGTAACATGATTAAGATTACATAGAAAATCTAGCAAACACGTAAAACACTGATTAATTGTGACATTACAAAAGTGACCCTAATATAGAAGGCTAATATATATTGGTATTGATAACTGCATTACCAGGATGCTTTTACTACTAAATAGGCAATGTTTTAAAAAATACAACAAAAACATACCATCAGCATTGTCGTATTCCACAGCAACATGGACCACAAGGATGTTTGTCGAATGGCCATTCACCAGCGCATGCGCACATACACCATTAAACACACTGACAGACAGGTCGGTGTCTCCATCAATAATAAACACATTTACCATGACACGTCTTGTGTTTTTGGCACTTTCGCCATGTTTAAGCAAGGTAACTTACGTCTGGCGCTTAAAATGTTTTGATAACGCCATTAACGCCGTTTTACAGGATTTACAGTAAACACAGTAAGTAACATTTTCATAGCGGAGACACTCAAAATCTTTAAGCCACTCTCTCTGAAAGGTTTAACGTCAACTCGTATTTTCCGGTGGTGGAGTTACATTTGAATCCGGATCGTCGTCAAAAAATACATTAATAAACTTGGCTGTAATCGGCTCGCTCTCGTCATGCTCGCGACGCGTTCGTCTTTTCACATTTCCGCGCTTCACGGCAACAAGGAATGACTGACGCTCATATTAGCCAATCTGCGGTCTTCATTAAACGCAAGAACTTAATGGTGAAATTTGATTGGTTATGTATCGTTGGAGAGAACACTGAACCTGGGACAGCGCCAGCATGCAGGATCACAATCAACTCGCGTCACAACAAAATGGGCAGTCGCACAAATGCTCCCAAATATATTTTAAGGTCGCACAGATTAAATTTCGGTCGCATATGCGACCAAAATGGTCGCAATTTCGAGCCCTGTAATAGCCAAGGACATTCATCTGAATATGTATAGCTGTGGCAGCAAGGCTTTAAAGGTGATGGGCTTAAAACTACCAAGGTTTTACCATGCAAACTGTAAAGTACACTGTGAGCATGCTATTTAAATATAAAACATACTAATCGACTAGCTGGTTGTGCCTATACTCCCTAAAGCAGTGTAAGAGCATTGCCTAGTGATGAGATAAACATAGATTCTTTCCTCATTGCTCTTCCAAAGCGCCTGCACTTTCATAAGCTTCTGTTTTTTTTCTACAGCGTGGAAGAGCGATGTTTCTCCTCTACTGTGCAATGGATAACCTCCCTACCAGAGGCCTCGACGCACGCAGAGCCAAGCTTGAGATTTACGACTCCCCGCTGTTACGGCTATACCTCACGACTACGTCTTGTTTCCTGCTCTTCATATTCTGTGACAAGGTAAACCAGGGGGTCCGTGTGCTCCACAGGATTCTCCTGTGGACTATTTTTGAGGAGAGTTGTGGATACGGCACTGCGAGGATTAACTGTGTTTACACACGCATCGTGTCTGAAAGTGACAACACATTCCAGCTCGGGCCAATGAATAAGCCTGAGCCATTGGCTTTCTCAGCACAGCCATAATTCAGCCTTCATAAGACTCAAGAGAATGTAAATTTAAGCTTTTCAACAGAAAATGATTTTTTGAAGTTGTGCAATGCTCCCTAAAGTATCATGAATATGCAATGATGGGAGGATCTTTTAGATGGACTGCAGGAGCTTAGTTTGCTACAGCTTTGCGAAGCAAAAATGTGTGTTTAATGGTGTTGTTGAGGTAGAAGAGGAATTTATTAAGGATTTAGGTGTATTCAAGAGCATTCTTTGCTTAGCAAAACTGCCAGGAGCCAAATAGCTCCGGCTGGGTTTAAGAGCACTGTGGCATTTCAGATGAAGGTTAGATAGGCCAGCTGTTCATTGCAGGGCTGTAAACAAAGGACGCCTCTGAACGCCAATCCACGTTAATTGATAGGAAACAGGATCTTCTCAAGCCAGGGATTACTGCTGTAGAAATTGATTGGTTAGCAGCTATGCTCCTGAGCCAGAAAAAGTGGCACCTGTTAAAATTGCTACTTTTAAAAGGCCACGGAAAGTTATTTGGGGAACGCTGCCGTGTAAAATGGCTGCACGGATCATTAACTGGAGGTCTGTTTATTTGGGGAGGTGATTAGGGTTTGGGCTGTAGACCACAGAATGCTACACACACACACACGCTCGTGTTACACAGACAACACTGGACTGTGTACCTACACCACACAGTGATAGATATACATTCTGAGCTAAACAGTGACCTTGAATCTGGGCTCATTTCCAAATCTGCATCCAGAAATGATGACTTGGAATGATAAAGGAAAGTCTGATAATCCCAGCGCCCGAGAAATCCCAGAATCTTTAATACCTGTGTCTGATTTTATATGCTCTCCAATGGATGAAACTGGCTGCACTCACTGTAACTCAATTATATGGTTGGTGGGTGGGCTGCTTATGACAGAAGACTATGATATTGTTCTGCTAAAACTTGCAGTGGTGGACGTGAAACGACTTACTAAAGCTTTTTGGCAATGACAAACCTAAAAGAAACAGACCTTTGTGAAGCTGATTTTAGACCATTGTTGACGATCATTAAGAGTATAGAGCCATACTGTATAACTTTTATTATTGTATATACAGTACTGTGCAAAAGTCTAAGGCCACCATGCCAGAATTCGATTTGTTGTTTTTGCAATGTTATAGTGATCATATATAATTGTTTCTCAGTCTCTTTAATAGAATGCATGCAGAAAATGTGTATATAGTTTTAAAAACTGTATAAAACTGTAAATTGATGTGTCAAGTTTTTAGGGTAAACTCCTCTTCCACTTGAGCAATAGCAGGAAACTGCAGGATCTCTTAAACCTAAATAAAATTAAATCCTAGTTTCTAATTTTAAAGAAATTCGATTTTTTTTATTTCATTCTGCTCAAAAATGCTCAAAATGTGTTTAGTGCCAAGAGAGGTCACACTAAACACAGTCGATGCCTAAAGAAGAAATTTAGTCCTGAAAAATTATTTTTTTGTACATATTTCCTGTATTTTCTGTTTGTATTGTAATAAAATAGATTGAAAAATAAATATGGATGGACATTAAAACTTCTAAACCAACAAGGCTGGTGGTGGTGGTGGCCTAATGCTGCGTTTACACCAGCAGCTGTAGAGGCTATTCGCGCGACTTTATTAGGAAATTTAAGAGCCATTTGTGACATTTCTGAGATCTCTTCCAAAACTTTAATAGAGACTTTAGATTTTTTTGATCTCAGGAGAAACATCAGAGAAGCAGAAGGGATGAGCAGATGTTTTTATTTGCTCTGAGTTTAATCTCAAGACTGCATTGGAGAAACAATGAGCATTACAGAGCTGTCAGTTTTCTTTCTAGTGAGATAAACTTTTGTTTCTTATTAAAGTCTTACAAATTATTAGTGCATGTGTCTCATTTGTGTGTCATTTTATTTCTCATGAGAAATCTTATTCAAAACAGCTTAATACTTTAAATGAATATAACTGACAACTCCGGAGTAAAATACCTTAGGTATGAATAAGAACAATGAGAAATGCATTATTTCCTCAGGGTACTTTCAACAAGTGTTAGCTTCAAAATAAATCCACATCAGTGAGTCACAAACCAGCTTTTACTGCAAAAGCACGTTAGATCCAAACACCAAGCTGATTCTCAATATCCACAATTTGTTTTTAAACACAAAAAGATAAGAAATGATTAAGATTCTCCTTCCATCACACCGCGATTAAGAGTATGGCTCACTGTGTCAATTCGGCTTGAAACGTTTTTAACCATTTGTAACAAAACACGGTGTGCGAATTGCTTTGAACAAATCTTTTGATATCAAGACATTTTCTCATTAGCAGCAGCAGTATGTGTCCCTCGCAAAAAAATGCGTGCCTGTAGCAGCGGGCACGCATTCAAATGCGGATTAAAAAAGTCATCTCTATTATCCAGCCATTTGCTCCTTATGGGCATGTAACCTCACGCTATTCTCTCAGAGAAACACCTGAGAAATTAAAGCTATTTTCTTTTCTTAAACCCAAAAAATCACTTTGAAAAGAGTTGTTCGGGCGTGTGAGGTATAACCGCAATGCTTTTACTGCTATTCAGTTCAGGCAAATACTTTCACATGCACGGAAAGAAACCACAAAAGAGGTAATTAACACAAGACCGATGTAACACTAGGATCCTACTGCAATTTACCGAAGGGTCCGTGAAAATCATTTTTGAAGAGGAGCATGTGTACGTGATAATGCCGTTCATATGTCAAGTCAAAGGGCAAAAGCCCATGTGGTTGGAATGATGAGTGAGCAGTGTTGCAAACCACTGACGCTCCTTAGCCGTCCAGAAATCTTTCAGCACAACAAGGGTCAATTAGGTGGAGCGCACGTAACCGCCACATTACAGAATGGCTTTGTATGGTAATTGAGTCCGTATGCCCTGCACCCAGAAAGTGCTTAGAGAGCAAGGCTTTAATACAGAAGGTGGCAGATACCCAAACCCCACCAGCTTTATGTTAGGCCTCCATAAGACCAAAACAGAATCTGCTGCATATGTCCGAAGAGATCTCACTCTCTCTAGGAGATTTAAGATTGGTTTGAGATTACTGTTATGCTACTAAATGCTGACTTTAGGGGTCAGATGATGATGTAAGGATGTGTGGAGTGACATGGCAGGGCAGGCCGAAGGAAAGGCGACTCGGCCAACACAGAGTATCAATGTGTTTTAGAGGAAGAGGAAGCAGGCGGTTGATTTTGGCAGTAGACGATTCTTTGTGAAATATGCTACCACACAGTCAGCAGAGCGTTCCTGACTGCTTGAGAATATGATGTAGCTTCAAATTCCCAAGGTTCAACGAGGAAATGGCTTCGGTTTCTCTCTATTCTGCCAGAGCGAAAAAGCACATCATTTAAGAAACGTGTCAGGGGGTGAAAATGAGTTACTGCAAAAAAGAGCCAAAAAAAGTTAAGGAACGTCAGGAAAATACTGCACACTTCTTATCTCCATCCTCCTAAACCATATTGGAAACAGCCCTAGGCACACACACACGTTCTAAACAAGCAAGACGTCCTTGGCTACTCTTTAATTTGTGTCTGTCTCAAGGTCCGTCTCCTAAATCAACCCCAGCTCTCTTAAGCAGCTTGTTTAAATGGCTTGGTGTTTCTTCAATGAAAAGCTTAATTATTTACTTTGAATGAGCCTCACAAGGGGAGCACAAAATGGTAATTGCAAGCTGGGTTCGCATTTACTGTCTCTCCATTCCTTTAACCCCCTTGGATGCGTAAGGATCCAGCTTTAGATGATCGGCTGCATCTGAAAACACAGCGAAGTGCAAAGAGACCCACAGCTTATGCTGACAGACCAACCGATAGCTGTTCCAAAGCCCATCACAGCATCTTGTTCCTCATATGTTGAAACTTAGATCATTATGGGTTACAACATCTTATTCTTTTTGCCAAACATTTAGAAAACCTCTGGTCTTTCCGTACTTCAGGAATATGTTTTCGCTGTTAAAAAGACTTGGTGGTGTGCTGCCAACTGGTAAGATGCTAAGAGGCCTTGTGCTTGGAAAGAACACCTTATTTTAAAAGCATTACAGCTGTTGCAATGTAAATCAGGGGTCATAAATAAAGCTGTTTTGTTGTGTGCAAAGAGATTTGGAAAATAATGTTCAAGGTCCGGAACAGGGTGCATCTCAATTTTTTGACATTAATTGATTTTGACAGATTTGCATCATTAAAAAAAATACCTGTGAGGGAAATAACATCGCACAGAACCATAAAACATCAACGTGACAGGTTAAGAAACATTACTGAACATCCAGTTGATGAAAATGATAATTCCCAACATCCTACTTCTTGCCCAAAGGCCAAGGACCAAGCAGTGATGATTAAAAATGTGTACATTGTGCATGCATGAACACAGACCAATACAATTCGTCATGGCTGTGTGGTTTGGAAGTTTGCATGACATGTTGGTTCTTTTCTCCTGGCTGAGCTCGGTAAAGGTTATGCCTGGGCGCTGATCCACAAAGCCATTGAGCAGTGAGAGCTTCTTGTACTCCAAAAATGTACAAATTCTTTTAAATCTCAATAATTAATGTCGAGAGATCCGCTCTGTTCTGACTTAATACCCATTGTGACGGCAGTATAGAGACACTGCATTTTGAATCTGGAAAAGGCGCACACATGGGACCCCTTTGCAGGTTGACCTATGTGCTGAGTAATGTATTCCAGTTGGACATCTATCTTTTCAATTTCATCTTGTGTTGCTGAGTTGTGTGCACTTCGAACAACCCCATCTGGGAGCACATAAAGATAATACATCCAAGAACTTATTTTTTTCCTTCTTTCTGGATGTTTCTTGGTATCCAATGAAAAGCCCAACAGCACCCAATTTACTGTCATCTAAATATCCTTCAGAAAATAAACCTTCTCGCCTCTATATCTGTGTGATTACATAAGCAGTCAATTCTGCTTCCTCATGAACCTGCCAAAGCGATGTGGTTTACTACCTGCTTCATGAGTTTAAAGAGCCTTTAATACAATCAGTAAATTTTGCTAACGCTGTAATTCTGCGCTAAGCTTTTCTCATTGATACGGGATCCCCTGGAACCTCTGCGAGTCCTTCATCGCATTCAACACGAGCCAGGAAGACTCCTTTGTGGAGGAGACTACAGATGGGCCACTCGTGAGCTGTCAGAAACTAATGCTGTAGTACAACGCTGTGCTATGTTCCAGAACGACTGCAGATGGATAAATATTCATAAGAGTATGCTAGACGTGCGAGTAAGGATTTCCTATCTCGGATATCCTATTGAATATTAAGGTCCAGTCATAAGGGACTGTGTATTTTTACTGAATGGGCAGGGTTAACCTCAAACAGGTTTGATTTCCTTCTGTCAACTCTGGACAAAATTGCAGAAAAATTACTCTGCAGACTCGACAGATGTGGATATTTAAGACCATTGTCCGAGCAGTGTAGGTAGGTGGAATGCATATATTTTTATTATTTTACTCTTAGTCTGGATTCAGGGTTGGCTAAGTTTCTAAAGAGGCATTTAAATAAGTTAAAAACATTGTGTGCACTATAGGCAAAAATGGACGAAAAGATATATGTGTTTTAATCTTGACATAAACAATTAACATTATTGCCACTAAAATATAAAAATTCCTTTGCTATATCAAAAAATTTAAAAATGAACTTTTTTATATCATGACTAGTCCATTGTTGGCCATTTCTAGTGCAGTTATGTGCAGTAATGATTTTTGAGAGAATGCTTTGGATGGATTTGTATTATGATAAATAGGTAAAAGGTCACATGTCTACGCTGCTCTCACCTACAGACTGCAGCTCTGTCACTAAATAATAATGAGTAGTACGCGCTTGTTGAATAGGCCCTATGGCAGTATTACACATCAGAGATTAGACTCCAAAAATAGGAGGGGGGGCATTGACATCATTCCAACCAGGATATTGGTTCATGCTACCACAGCAGCCCTGGACTGCATGCAGATTTTGGGGTTGCTATACAATACCATGCACTTTAATATATGCTAGCTACTGCATCTGTTTTAGTCTTAATGGTATTGTTAACTTAAAAAGTTATAGTTTACCTAGAAAGAAAATGTTGTCATTAATTACTCAGCTCCATAGACAACAATACAACTCACAATGCAAGGAAAGGCAATAAAGACATTGTAAAATTAGTACATATGACTTTGTGGCAGACACATCTATGGAGTGGTCAAATAAGGCATCTACTGTATGTATTTATATTAGTACTGGGCATAGATTAATCTAGATTAATCTCATACAAAATAATTTTTTGCATAATATATGAGTTTGTGCTGTGTGTAATTATCATGTATATTTAAATACACACACACACACACACATTCATATATATCTATATATATATATGTGTTTCTTACAGCAGAAACTCATATATTACGCAAAAAATTACTTTTATTTTGTATGAGATTAATTTAGATTAATCTATGCCCAGCACTAATTTATATACATATATTATTAATTACCAAGGCCATTGGTTTTTGAGCAAAAAACGTATTTTGGAAATGAAGATTGAACCACTGTAGTAGTAATATGGACTATTTTAACAATGTCTTTTCTGCCTTTTTTGGGCCTTGCTAGTTTTGAGTTGTGTTGCTGTCTATGGAAGGACAAAAAGCTCTCGGATTTCATCAAAAATATCTTAATTTGTGTTCTGAAGTAATTAATGACAAAAATTTCATTCTGGGGTAAATAACCCCTTTATTAAAAATAAATGTCTGCTCATATCTTATATAATTTGTTTATTTCAAATTAAACATCATCCGAAATTATAGTAAGTACATTTGGGTAATGGGTTTAATTAGGTTAAGATGTACTCATCTAAGCTGTAAGAAAATGATCTCATATCTGCAATTACGATGGATGAAGGTAAGAATTATGGTACTGTAGATGCTGAAGAGTACCTAATTTACTAATATATTCACATGCAATAACTTCACGTATCA
Source organism: Misgurnus anguillicaudatus (assembly GCF_027580225.2). Taxonomy (NCBI): domain Eukaryota; kingdom Metazoa; phylum Chordata; class Actinopteri; order Cypriniformes; family Cobitidae; genus Misgurnus; species Misgurnus anguillicaudatus. Next base: position 23,852,472 of record NC_073350.2, on the reverse strand, counting down.
GAACGCTAACAGTGTAAATCTATTAGCATAAGAGTTACATATTAAGCATGCTTGACCACTCTTTCCTGTTTGTTTTTTGGTATAATATGAAACGCTCAGATTATTCGATTTCTGAGATACAGTAAGTCAACATCTTGGGGGTTTTCTAGCAGCTGTGTGCGTGAGAAACAAAGTGCGTAGTGGGGACACTTCATTAGCCCTTGCTCTTGTTCGCATTAAAATCAGTGAATTGAGCACAGTGTTTTTCAACAAGCACATACAATGGACCGCACTACAAAGAGTTTTGAAATACAATAGTTTATAAAGAATGCATAAAATGGAACTAATGTGGGTCAGATTTTATTTAGAAAACATACTTATTAAGTTTCTTATTGAACACACAAATCAAAAATGCTTGACCAATCGAAAAACCTTTTGAAATTGGAAATCACACCCCTAATTAGGGTTGGTTTAATGCATTAAATATTTTTTGATTTATGAAACTAGCGTTCCAATTTTTTGGCGCATACAAACACAAATATCTTATGCAGAAGCCTGAATGAAACAGACAATATATATAAAATAAAATATTTATGGGTTGGGGTTATCCAACTTTTTTAATAATATTGTTAGAATTACAAGGCAACTAGCCAAAACAGTATTGGCATCCTGAGAATATGGCACATCGCACTAGAAAATAAAGTCGATAAAGAAGTCACGCACTGATTATTTTGAACATTCAGTACACGCTTGCTCCAGTATCTGATTGGAGTAGGTGGCATCTGCTTTCGGTTAAAAGGGGTCATCATCACTAACCGTAGAGGAACAAGGACCAAAGCCAAATATTAAACAAACAATGAAGCTTAAGACTCAAAATATGAATCAAGAAAAGCATCTTATTTCTGCAAGCATATGTTCCTTTTAGAGAAACACGGTAGCTGACACGAATACTTAGCATAATTATCGCATGCTAATAAGCGCTGCAATTCAAAGGTGTGATGAGAAGCCGTTTAGAGTAACAGCTTTTCATACCTGATAAAGAAACATTAAAGTGTGACCTGCTGGGCTGGATCACACCCTCAAATTACCCCCCTGAGTAATCCCTAACCACTTCCCAAGTGCAAATTATTCAATCTGCTACAGTACAGAGTGTGCTGCTAACACCCAATATGTTCATAATGCCACGTCCTCATTACAATGCAGGCCCATCCGGCTCAATTTATTACCTATGCAAGGGTCAAAGCTCGGGCTAGCTGTGATTATGAACTTATCCTCATTAATGGCAATCCCGGGGCTTGATAATTGGTAAGACCGTTTAGAACAAGAGAAAGACCTATGAAAGACACAAGAGTAGATTTTCTTGTCAATACATTTCGCAGAGGGATGTGCAAAAAGGCATTGAACGAGAGTTTTAAGGGGTCTGACACGACAAGATGATCTCCTGCCAGTCGATGAAACTTGTCTGCCAAAAAACATTTCATTGATATTTGTCAGCATGTAAGCTAGGGTTTGAGCGTATAATCAATAGCAAGCTTTTTCCCCGCTATCCGTTGTGGTCTGTATTAAACCATAGATGGACATTAATAAAGAAAAGGAACACTTATTTGTCAACCGTGAGCTTTAAAGTGTGACAAGGCGGCTGTGAGCCCGGTAGAAAAGCAGTAAGGAAACAGAAACCGTATTTAAGATAAGAATGATAGCCCAGGACAATTATTACTAGTGGCTGACAGAAGCAGTCCCTTGAACTCCTATTCAGACCACAGACTGATGTTTCTTATCTCCCAGATCTTTTTATGGGTGGACCATATCAGCTGCTGCTTCATCATGCTCCCTGACCCGAGGAAAGAACTGGCATTACTCTTCACACCCGTGACCACTTAACCAACATCCCCCCCATAGTGTCGTAGCACATTTAGGAGAAAAGAGAGAACTGGTGGAAAGAAAAAGTGCTGTCTGGTTGCAGATTCCTGGCCTGTGAGTTAGCTCGCTTTGCAAGATGAGTTATGACTCCATGTGGTCCTATGGGAACTATAAACAACAGCCTCTGGGGTCGCCTCCGCTGCAGACTGCATGCATCTGATCATTATGCGTCCACTAGCCCATTGCACCACCCAGACGTCAATAGCCAAACCCAAACACAATTCAGGAAACGAAAGGCAAAAATGCTCCAGGCTCCAGGTCATTAGTGTGACCTGTAACGCCACTTTGCCCCGCTGTATTGGACGGAAACTAGTTTTAACTTTGCTTAGATACTTGATCCCAATGATAGAAAGTTTAAGCCCATTGAGGGCTCTTATATGTCTAGCCCTAATTCAATACTTGTGGAACAGAAGTGAAAAAAGGGGCCCATGAGTGTGCCTGATTTCTGGGATGGACCTAGGTGCAGCTGCAGGAAGCACTATATGTAGGACAGCCAATTTATCAGAAACTTTCCTTGGAAACCTTTTAACTGATGAGTCTCAATATATAAACTCCCCCAGACTGAATTACTAACAGCTGAGGAACCCACGTGAAACCTAAACTCCACAAAAATGTTTCAATATCACAGAAGTGTCATCCAAGACAAACTGCGCTTGTGTTTCTGTAATTATGTTGGACTTGCAACATAATAGTTTGAAAACAAAGACATCCCAGATGAAGAGAATACCTCTTGATCTTCAAGTCGGAGACAGTTAAAATCTAATCGGTTGTAAAACTGATGAGCTCCATTGCTTATCTAATGGCATGAGTCAAGCCCTCGGATAGATCTTGGACACAGCAGACACCACCATAATTCAAAATCCATGTTGGAAATCTTTGATGGCTGGAATAGACCTCCTGCTCATAAGGTGAAGGGGTCAGTCAAGTGCACTTAGATTCAGTACTTCTAAGCCATCAAGTTGACAGGGGTTTTAAGGACCTTTCACTACTCCTGAAGGAGACTTGTGGAGCTCAACTGCTTATTCAGAGGGCAGATTTAAGCTCAGGCAACACTATAATATTGCAAGTTGACAGAAAGCTGTGCAAACAAAACAGGGTCTCAAAATACTGGTGCGATTGATCAGTAGGAATGGCAAAAGTTTCCCCTTGAGCAGAAACAGGCACAAACCTGCCCATCAAGCCACTTTGTCAGTTGAAATTATCCTGTAAAAGGGTTAGCAGAGAGCAGACTTAGCCTTCGACATTGTAATGCACATAAACATTTGCTTAAGACCTGCGTAAAGCGCAGACATTGCATGGCTTGTTTAAAGTCTAGAGTCTGGGTCTTTTTTGTTCTGTTGCTGGGAACGTCCAACGACCCCTCGTACACATTCTTCAGTGTTTGCTCTTGGTTGATTACAGTCACTTAAGGTGATTTAGAGGTTTGCTGTGCTTATCTACTGACAGACAAGAAAGATATGTGTTGAATGCTAGTTGCACCTTAAGAAGCATCATTTCAGTGTTTAGCAGTCATGTTTACTTCTCAAACACAATTAATGCCCATCTTTCAAGTCCTGGTTTAACAACGCTTTTTAAAAACGGTTTATGTCTTCAAAGACTATAGATCATGGAAGCAATCAAAATGTATGCTATTAAACAGATTAGACAATGACACTGCATGCATTTTCATTAGGATGTTTTTTTATTTGTACACACTTTTGCTAATGAAATATGGACCATAATAAAATTGTCAGTAATGCCTGGCAATAATAAATGGCTGACAAAGTCATCCGAGGAGAAAAACATTGTTTTGGCAAAGCAAGGCATCTCTATTAAATAAGGTGCTTTATCAGACAAAGCAGTGGAGAGAAAGGTTATCTGAGTGAACATTGTGCTACAATTGTCAGGCTAACGAAATAAATATTGTTTGCCAACCTGTTTAACTACATTCTAGCCATCAAAGAGAAAAACAAAGTAAAAATGTTTTATGTACATTCTAGACAAATCCAACTTCCAACGACATTATATTCATAGGTGCGTGTCAATTTAGTTTACGACTCATTGTAGTCTTAATGCATTCTGTTTGGGAACAAGTGTTACAAGTTAAAGCATTTTTTAGAAACAGACAGGCTGCCAGTTGGTTAATCTGAATCAATTACAGCTTTAAAACCAAGGGGAACATATAGTGGATTTATACTACCAACAACATTTTGCAGTTAATGTTTATTACACACTTCTAGCAGCATTTTAATAGAGACTGTCTCTGAAGCATTAAAGACTGGGCATTAAATTGAAATTGAGCGAGATAATTTCAGCTCATCTTTAATCCAAGAATAAATGCTTCAGGGCTACAAATATATTTGATACAAGTGTTTTTAAGTTGTGCCGTTGTTTTGGAAAATGCTGATACTAAGGCCTTGTCCACACGGACACAGGTATTTTTATAACTTTTTTTTACGCGGTTCGGCCGGTTGTCCAAATGTTGAACATTTTTGAAAACCCCTACCGGGGTTTTTGCTTCTGATTAAGGCTTCTGATTGACCAACTTGGCTTTACGATTAGTGTTATATCACTGCCTGCTGGTGTGGCATGCTCTTGACAGCGCGTGATCACATATTTTTGCGTGTTCATGTAGGCAGAGATTTCTTTTAAACCGAGCATGTGTGGGGGGATTTTTTTAACCGCAGGAGGACTAGGCCTAAGTCTGCATAAATTTGCATATTACAGTGTTATATTTTACAGTATAAACATTTATTTGATTTATAATTTAGACAGTACCCAGCAAGCAATTTTGCATTTAAAAGACGTCTAATAGCTGTCCAAAAACTACGGAGCCCCTAAGGGGACATGGAGCAAAAATTAAATTAAGTTTAGTTTCGCGTGAGCACGCAATAGTTTCACATGCGCGCTTGAAACTAAACTTTATATAATTTTTGCTCCATGTCTTTCATGTGCTCACGTGAAACCTTCACGTGCTCACGTGAAACTTTCACATGCTCACGTGAAACTTTTATGTGCTCATGCGAAACTTTCGCTTTCACATGCGGACGCGATATATTCACGTGCGCGCGTGAAAGTTTCAAGTGAGCACGCAAAACTAAACGTAAAAAAAATTCTGCACATGAAGGTTTCGCGTGAGCACATGAAAGTTTCACGTGAGCACTTGAAACTAAACTTTAGATTTTTTTTACTTCAATGTCACCTTAGGGGCTCGGTAAAAAACAGCCTAGATATCTAGGCTAAAACAAGGCAAAATTTGAGAAAATTTAATAGACATCTAACCATAGCTCAAAAATAAATAAATAAATGAAACCAAACACCTGAACAACTGTTGACTAAATAATGGAATATCATATCTCTACATGTTACCAAATTTATTATTACTCAAGTGATTTACTAATATCCGGACTACATCGGGTATGTAGTTAATCTAAACGGTGAAATGACAGCTATTGCTTGCTTAGTGTAGTACATTTATGTTTTTGTATAAAATAAAAAAACATAAAAATGAGAAAAAACTAAAAAAAGCTAAACATACAAAAAGCAGCCACATTTTCTCTGGCTTTTCACCACCCAGTGCTCTAAGCCCCACCTGAGAGGCACATCTAGTAGAAAAGATTATTGTTCAGTCTTGTGGCAAATTCCCATATCCACAGAGCACTGAACAATAGCCCAGAGAAGTGGAGGAGCATTCTCTGTGTTTCTAAAGGACACAAGGGTATGGCCCTGCAGCCTTTTAAAGAAATAGTCATTCTTAAGAAAGTCTTCAATGCCAACATTCAATGAATGAGACGAAGACAGGAAGCGAATGAGAAAAGAGGTTGGAAGTGTGTGGGTGTGTACAGGTTTGTCTATAGTTGTCACGGCCACATTTGTGAAAATGTCTTTACAAATATAGTAAAAAGCAACTTGGCCAAAATTGACCAAAGCGTGAAGGTCAAAAACGATAGAAAACGTCATTAGCCTGCAAAAACACCTGTGTACCAATACACAATAAAAACCGCCCAGATATGCACACGCATGCGCTGTAAATGCCAGAGCATTGGCCCTATGCACAATGCCACATAAAGCTGATGAGTGATTTATGCCCCTCAATTGAATATAATGAACCTCAAAAAGAAAGACAAAAACAGGCCCAGTGTAGAAAGCGGGCAGTGTGACTGAGCGATTCAGTGCACACATATCACGCCCAGGTGCATGCGGTCAGCTAGACAGAGAAAGAACAAGGGAATAGAAAGCAAAGAGAGAATTTGCGACAGAGGGTTCGATTCACTGGCTTGGCTGGGCAGTGGCCTGGGAAAGCCTGCGGATTGGCATGCAAATCAGGTTCGCATGTGGACGCGCTGGGCTTTGAGAAGGCCGTCATTTACCAGCGTTCACCTCCCATTAATATCACACGCTGTTAATGAGGAGCTGTGGGGGTGTAGTGGAACAGGTGTCGGAGCAGCCACAGAATAGGGAAAAAGGGGGCAAGGGCAGTGATCCGCGAGGAATGCCTGTGTGTACTTGGACTGCTGGGGTGGGAAGGAGGGGGCGAACCACAGGAAGTTTAAAACTTAATAGAAATGCATCCTGGATGAGACGGGTGGCTGCATGCATATTCATACATGCAGTAATTGGATATGTGCACATGTGCATGTGATGATGTGTGTGTTAATTTACAATTTGTTTTGATTCTTTTATTCAGTTTAGGTTTTAAAGAAAACCTTTTTTGGACGGCTGTGGCTGCTGTGATATAGCTGATCACGTGACTTGTTTCCCGTGGAACGCAGAGCCATCTTTGGAATAGGAGCTAGCACGCAGGATGCGCTGTAACCATCTGCTATTTACTTGAATTGCAAAATTAGTAATTGACTATTATACAGAACTATACGACATCCTCATGGCGGAAGCGGAAACGTGGTCAACTGAAGTTTACGTCCACATAAAAGGCCCAATGAAAACGGCAAATGTTTATTCGCTTTTAGAAAATCTGCTTCAATGTCTTCCGTGTTGTTTTACCACGTTTACAATGAAACGCTTCACAATTTACAGTCTCTGCTGTGCTAACTAGACCGCAGTCTATAAACTATGCTGTAAATCCAAAAAAAAACAATACAAAACTGCTACATAAAACTTGAAATGGGACTGCCAGGCTTAGACACACTAATTTGATATCCCCTATAACAAGCATCCTTGGTTCACCGCCCAGTCCCTTGCATTCCTTTCGTGACAGGATGCACACGGCTGGAATACAAGATGAGGATTTGGGTGCCAACTTCAGGATGAGATCCTTAAAGAGACAGGATAACTAATCGAGAATCTCAACTGCAAAGAATTTGACAAAAGTGAGAATTTCCAGAAATCTCACTATCCAGTGTCTATTGTAAGCTATGTACTGTAATGGTTGATGGTTTAAATCAGAATGTAAACTATTTAAAATGCAAGAAACCACAGACCCCAACACAAATGGATGTGGTGCTCAATGCTGTGAGTATATGCATGTTTATGTTTGTGCATCTGTGTGAGGTTGTTTATGTAAAAACAAATACATTAATCACAGGATGTGATAAAACAAGCCACGGCTCCTGTATGACAAGCATGGCTAGACGTTGTCAACGTTCAGACAAAAAACTGCCGTTCTGTTTATTTTCACTAAGAATATTTTTGTTAGGATGATACTCAAGTGGTAAATCATGATATCGGTGCCTGTAGTCTGTGCTCCCGCTATTCCAAATTAATACTTCTCTCTACATCAAAAATTTATCTGCCTGCATCATCTTGACAATCATATAATAGAAGCCCACCCAACCAGAAAATCAGCCCAGGGTCTCGAGCATGTGGGACGGGCATGTGGGTTGGTTTCATCGAGCATGTGCCATCACACCATGTGCTGGTACCTCTCCCTGGTGACTAGCAAAGGTGTCTGTACTGAATAGCCACTGACAAGCCCAGGATTGAGATGAAGGCTAAGAGGTTAATTGAGTCTATGTGCTGTGCCTTCCTCTGTGTAATTTACTGTGATTAATGCAGAAAGGTTACGGTCAGACTCATTTTTACAAATCTGCCAAGACGCTGAGTAATTAACTGCGGTGGTGCAAAGCAGCTACAAACTGCAAATGCAGTTATATGAAAACATTCTACTTATTATGTCGTTCAAAGCAGATGTATGTCATTTGTGCATCAATAGCATCACCAACTTGAAATGCAAAATTGCAATTGTTTATGCAAGTTCCTCAAAAAAATCTATCACATTTTTAAAGGGATAGTTCAGCCAAAAATGATATTAAACCCATTATTTACTTCCCTCCAAGCCGTCTGAGATGCATATGTCCATTTTTCAGACTAACACATTTCAGTTATTTTAGAAAAATGTCTTTGATCTTCCAGTCGTTAACAGTGAAGTTACTGTGTCCACGTCCTTCAAGTCCAAAAAATGTGCATTTATCCTTCCCCAAAGAAATCCAAACGGCTCCAGCATTATAAACAAATGCCTTCTGAGGGTAATCCATGCGGTGTTGATGTAGAAATATCCATATTTAAAACTTTATAAACTAAAATAACAAGCTTCCGATTATGCTGCCATCTTAGCCTCCTCTGTATTCAGGACAGAGTCTCAGCATAGTGTACGTACTTTCATTAGTGACGTATGACAAATGCGGAGGGCAGGGGCACAAAGCAGCAGCAGAGTAACCTCCGTAAACTGTGTACGCTCCCATCTTGAATGCGGATGCGACTAAGATGGCGCCGTTATTGGAAGCTAGTTATTTTCGTTAATAAAGTTTTAAATATGGATATTTCTACAACAACACCGTGCGGATTACCCTCAGAAGGCCTTTGTTTATCATCGTGGAGCCAATGATTTTGAGCCGACGACATTTTTTAGACTTGAAGGACGTGGACCCCGTAACTTTACTGCTCACCACTGGAAGATCTAAGACATTTTCTAAAATAACTGAATATGTGTTTATCTAAAAAATGATGGACATATGCATCTCGGACGGCTTGGGGGTGAGTGAATCATGGGTTTATTATCATTTTTGGCCAAACTATTCCTTTAAGCCATCTTGGTTTAAATAAGATACAGCTCTCATGGAAATTAACTTGTAAATGGAAATCAACTTGTAAATGGCTTACAGTACATATGTATATCTATACTGTATGTACAGGTGTCTGAATGTATTGGTGGTAAGTATTTTAAAATTGAATAAAATGACACGTTTGAAGAGAGATATCTTGACATTCCTTTTCAACTTTTTGAATTGAGTATTGTAAAAAACTTATCAAGGCTTTTGACTGAAGTAGCATTCTTTTTAAATTCTTGGGCTTTTTCACCTCATTAAATTTCTATAAAATGAAGAAAAGATAATTGGAAAGAGAGAGGAGGAAGAGTGAGATGAGCCAGCACCTTGGCTCACCGTGCCTGGAGCAAAAACACAAAGTCAGTGCACTGTTATACCAAGGCTATTTGCTCTTCGCTACGAGTATTCTCAGTAGCAACAATGACTTTGTTGGGTTTTCTCATTATAGTTTTAGACCAAGCCTGTTGAGTAAGTGTGCACATAGTAAAAGAAACATGACTGGCTTTAAACTTAAAACTACAGAGTAATGTGGATCGTAGGGGGCCAATATACAATACACACTGATCCATAGTTTTCAGTTCACAATTTCTGTAAGTTGATTAAAAAGTATTAGTAAACTAAATGTAATGAATTATCAGTTATACGCTCTATTAAAAGCTGGGTTATATTTATCCCAGCGTTGGGTCAAAAAGGGACAAACCCAACCGTTGGGTTAAATTAACCCACACTCTAAAAAAAATCCGTAAAAAAACGGACAAAGAACTGTGTAAATATGAAGGAATTTTCCGTATTTATGTTTTACAGGCATTTATCCGTTTTTTTTATAACATGTTGCATTATGTGTACAATAACCCCTGCTGCAATCTTTCACTTTTGCCTCTCTATCACCATCTCTGTTTGAAACCTAAAATTACAACTTGCTTGCAGAGTTATTGTCTAACATGGATGATGTTTAACTTCTAAACAAATGCTGTCAGAACAAGATACAAGTGTTAAACTATTACAGCATCAACACATGTGATTTAGTAGACAAATCTTCTTTCTGACGTGACGTGTAAGTCAAATGGATATTTACCACAACATTTATCACATTAAATCTATAGTTTGTGTTTGTTTTAGATTCATTTGAAGTCACCACTATGGTGATTAGTGTTTCCTTTAGTTAAGGTTTTGTCCCTTGACCTTACAGAACTGACTCTGCTCTTTTAACATTGAAACAGTGTTTTTGCTTGTAGCAATTTCAACTTGTTTGTTGCTTGAGGCAGAAGAATTTTCTATATAAGCTTAGTTGTTTTTATGTTATACTGTCTAACATTTAAATATGAAATGATAAAATAAGAATAATGAACTGAAATGTATAAGAGTGAGACTGTATGCTGATCTAAAAACACAATGTATTGAATAAGATGGCTGAAAATGTCTCAGCTGTGGTTTTTGCTTCAGAGACATCAATACTTTGGATACAAATCTAAACAATGGTGAGAGTAAATGTTAAGAGAGTTTTCTACAATCCTGGTACCCAGCATGCATTGCGGCATGAAGCTTTGTTGTTGATTGTCACCATTGTTGCATTTCATAGGCAGATTGAAGTGTCCCTAAAGGCTACGGAAAATGTTCTGAAAATCTTCGGACAGTGTTCTATAAATCTACAGAATGTTCAGTTTTTAAATAAACGGAAGTGTCTGTAAACATAACGGAAAAAGTGCCGGTAATTTTCTGCCAGGACATTATCCGTTTTTTTACGGATTATTTTTTTAGAGTGCAGAAAATGTCTATATTTGACCCAACAGGGTGATTCTCGCGAAATTAGACTTGTGATGTGTCATGAAACATTTTGATAAAAAAAGTAAATGCAAAGTAAGAGTATCAAAATAAGAAGCATACAGTTACAAACATCTCTTCATGTACTATTTTGCACATGATTTCAAATGACATCATACAAACCAATTTTGTTGTTTTTTCCATGTTTAAGGGGAAAATTTTCATTACCCCAACGTGTCCATATTGGATTTGGGTTCTTTGACATGGAAATATTTATAATTAAAAAATCTAAAAAATAAAAAGCTTCAGTGCATGTTATACTATAAACATTTACAGTATAGAAACATGTGGTATTTGGTGAGATCATTGGTAAATGTAGAGACAATAAAGGAATATAAATGTGTTCTCATCCTCCGCAACAATTTTCAATCATTGTTTAAGCCCTCAAGGAACTAACATAATTGACTGTAACCAGGTAAACAGTTCTTATTTTTTCTCTCCAGATCAAAGTTTAAACTTTTTAGTTCTCATTACCGAAACATGAGTTTGTAAATGCATATATTTAATGTAATATCAAATTGCGGTAATGATAATTTTTGATAATGATCATCTGAAAAAAAATTAATAATAAAGGAAATATATTTTTTAAATCCTCTAAAAATAATGGTTATAGTAAGTTCAGACCTTAATCTTATATGTGCAAAAAAAATTGGCTTCAAGGGCTTTTTTAAAAATCTGATGCTGGACACCTTCTAAGTCTGAATTTCGAGAGAATTACCCAACAATGGGTCAACAAACAACCCAGCATTTTGGGTAGAAACAACCCTGCATAGGTTAAATTACAAACCAATGGGTTGGGTTCGTCCTGTTTTGATTCATTAATGTATTCTTATTTTTAGATTTATACCCCTGTATCTAAGAAACACACTGGACTGTGGATTTGGGAACCTCTGCTAAAAAAAATAAAATCTCTGGTATAATTTTTGCAATAGGAGACAGCAAAAAGCTAAAGTACTGTATGAAAATACTTTGGACATCATCTCAGATTAACTGTGACTGTAAATGCTGAACAACCTTTAGGATCCAGAAACTGTAAATGCTGAAGATTAAAGACGGAAGCTACTACATTTCTGCTCTTCATCCTGACCTGAGTAAGACAACAGACTGCTGAAACTTTCCACTGGAAAACTTCTCTAAGCAGCTCATACTTAACTTTAGCGCAAATCTCTGAAGGCGCACAGATCACAGCTCACTCATCAAAACGACCTTCCTGCTCAACAATGCGATTTCCAGAGCCAATGTTTCAAATTTCACTATAGTTTCTGCCAGATTGTGTTGCCCGTCAGCATTTTTCTTGTAGCTTCTCTGTCTTGTCAAAAAAAACTGAACGAATGCTAGACATAAATCGTCGGAAAATAAATGGGATTCGGGTTGCTGTTATTCTTCTGTTTTTTCAAAGCCACCTGTTTAAGTTTTCAAAGCTAAAGTACCTGTGCAAATTCAATTTCGTGTCTGCCAGGCCCATACACTCCTATCATTATCTTTCCCCGATGAATATAAAGAGAGGAATAACAAATGTGTCTGATATCTGAATGAGTTATGTGTTCTGCAGCCGACTTTAATTTAAAAGTCGAGGTGACAAAATGGAAAAATTCTGGCTTGCCACCAGCTCGCTCGTGTGTATTCTTTCACGGATGGCCGTATTCCCTTGGCAACAAACTCGCTGGGCTTATCATTGAAAGTGTGTGTGTGTGCATCAATTTTTCAGTATGTTCCTTTAGCAGGAGTGTGTGTCTGCATACGATGTGCGCATTTGCAAGCACCCTCATTATAACCTTGTGTGCAAATCTGTGAATGCATCCACTCCCCGACATGGGTTGTTGTACGCTATCCTCTTTATTGATATTTTCTTTAATAGGTAATAAGACAGCAGCACTTCATCGTCTTAAACACTTGGAGGGTTTTTTGGCAATGATGGAGGTCTTCACTAAAGAAATGGAAACCAAAGAAAACAATCTGGAATCCGCTCAGATTTCTCTCATTGTGTCTCTGACCTCATTTCACTCACTTTGACGTTCCGAGAGGCTGCGTACGAGAGACAGAATAATCAAAGATAAAAAGTGATTTCTGGCTGGACGTACATGCGAAAGTTTTTCGTCTTTGGAAAATGGCGGGTAACATGAGTGGACCGTTCTCACACTAGATTAACTTTAAATCTTTGTAACTTGATGTGAGGTTCAGAAGACATTTATCATTAACACCTGTTAACCAGATTAGCTATTCACAGTGGGGCGGGCCGGATTAACAAGGCTATAGTTGCATGTCATCAATTTCGCATTAATCATTCACTTTAAGTGTGACTGTTTACTCTAATCGTGCCCTCGGGCAAAATATACATAGAAACTTGATGCCGGCCGTTTAGACAAGACGTATTTACCTGATCTTTCTACAGTTGGAAAGTTTTGCCTACAGGTGGCACAGGGCTTTTCATAGTCAAATACAAAGTCCTGCTCTGTGTGAGCATTCGCTTAGCTGCACTTATGTTAAGGCTTGCTACGTAAAGGCTAAAATCATTACTAGTTTAATTAGTCATAATTATGTATAAATATGGGCGCTATTTAAATGTTGGTCACTAAGTATTAAATAATAAATCTGAAATACAGGTATAGTGAATTTTAATAACTTTTTTCTTTTTGAGATGAGAAATGTGATTCATTTTCTTTGTCTTAAATTGTCATACCATGAAAATTAAAATAAAAGGAAACATTTCTATCAATCAGAATAAGGGAAGACTCCCATAGGTGTGATTCTCGCAAAATTAGACTTATGAGGTGTCATGAAACATTTTGATAAAAAAAAGTAAATGCAAAGTAAGAGTATCAAAATAAGAAGCATACAGTTACAAACATCTCTTCACGTACTATTTTGTACATGATTTCAAATGACATCATACAAACCAATTTTTTTTTTTTTTTCACATTTAAGGGGAAAATTTTCATTACCGCAACGTGTCCATGACTGCACTTGTGTTTTTTGACATGAAAATATTTATAATTAAAAAATCTAAAAAATAAAAAGCTTCAGTGCATGTTATACTATAAACATTTACAGTAAAGAAACATTATATATATATGGTATTTGGTGATCATTGGTAAATGTAGAGACAATAATAAGGAATATAAATGTGTCCCAGAAAAAATGTCTCATCCTCTGCAACAATTTTCAATCATTGTTTAAGCCCTCAAGGAACTAAAATAAAAAAAAAAGTTTTTTGGAAGGGACATAATTGACTGTGACACTCAAGATGGCTACAAGGTAAGCAGTTCTTGTTTTTTCTCTCCAGATAAAAGTTGAATTGAGTTTATAAATGCATATATTTAATGTAATGTCATGTTGCGGTATGATAATTTTTGATAATGATCATCTAAAAAATTTAAATAATTCTACATGATTTTTTTTTAAATCCTCTAAAAATAATGGTTATAGTAAGTTCAGACCTTAATCTTATATGCAAAAAATTGGCTTCAAGGGATTTTTAAAAAAATTTGATGCTGGACACCTTCCAAGTCTTGATTTCGTGAAAATCATCTATAGGGACCAGAGTATTATGGCTGTTGGACTGATTTTACTTGGTCCAGTATAGGGCTGCATGATAAATCGCATGTGATTGTCACGCGCATCTCGTCGGTAATGCCGGTTCCTTGATTAGTATTAAATCGCCATCAGCTGCTTTCAAGTGGAGCGGCATTAACTGCACAGAGCCGTAGTTCACCGACAATCGGGGCAATTTCGCATTAATTATCGTGGACGTATCGCCTGCGATATGTATGCGATATGGCCCAACTTTTCAGGGAACTACGGCTCTGTGCAGTTAATGCCGCGCCATCTGAAAGCAGCTGATGGCGATTTAATACTAATCAAGGAACCAACATTACTGACGAGATGCGCATATCGCATGCGATTTATCATGCAGCCCTAGTCCAGTATGAGACCTCCTGTATCATGCTAGTTACACCTATCTACATCATAGCAACCATCCAGAAAACCTCAGCAACAGGATGGCAACATTCCTGCATCATGGTATCAAGTTCTGCATGCACTGTCAGAAAAAAATGGTCAATAAATGGTCCCTAGCTGTCACTGGGGTAGTACCCTTCAATAAAAAGGTCATAATATGTACAATTTAGCTACAATACTATACATTTGAAACAAATATGTATCTCTGAGGTACTAATATATAATCTTTAGGTGCAACTGTGCAGTTTTTGAAAGGGGAACGGGCCCATTGACAGCTAAGTACCAATTTTTGACAATTTTTCTGAGAATGTAAAATCTATTTTTAAAACGTTCAAAAAAGAAGAGCTGACATTTGGCCACAGGGAGCTCATTTACATTCAGAATGAATAGCAGAGAATATCCATGACCAATCCTGCCAAAGCTCTGGGCTTTGTACTGTATAGTAAGCAGCCAGTTGCACTTTGCGCAGCTCTTGAGGGAAAATGATGCAGAAAACGGAGAATTGTTGTTCCTAATTAATTATGATAAATTTGCTGCTAGATTACTCCAGATAATGCCCATGTCATTACAACATTACTGCCATTTGAGGTTCGAGATACAGATGCTTTGGTGTTTGGTGTGTTTTCAGCAGGGTGGTGTGCGTGTGTGTGAATAGCTTGTTTTGGCCCTAGGGACTATGAGTGAAGGGGAAATAGGGGTTAATTAAACAATTAGATGTAAATACATGGGCAGGTGGTCTACTGTGAAACAGAACATGAAAATCCAATCAAATACAATAACAGCTCTTTAATCCATAGCCTGGCATGTGGCGTAAAAGTGCAGATGCACTTCAGACAGTTTTCTGTCTAGTCTGGCGTGATGCAGACCACTTAATTCCCGCCTGGCCAAAAAGCCTATCTGCTTTCAAAAGCACTAAGCTTCCTGTGAGTTGGCCATCTTGCAGTTTGTGCACAAAGGCGGTAGTTAATTTTTTCTATGAAGCGTAGAGTCCCTGATGCATTTTTAGAGTGACAAATACCCTGGGTTAGTGTTCCATTATTGGAGGTTCAATTGTCTGCCCTTTGGCGCTCAGCGAAGCAGAACCACGCTTCGGTCTGGTCGCTCCCGACGAAATGCGGCGTATGGCGCACATTCCAGCGCCGCTCCTGGCACTCCAAAAAGTGGGCAAATGTTTGCTGTGTGACGAGCCCTTTAAGCCCGCGACGAATGAAACCTTTTTCTTCACCACCTCACTTTCTCTCTTTCTTTCTCCTTTAAAACTCTCTCTCTTTCTGTCTGGACAAAAGCTATGAAAATGCAAAATGCTTGACCATTCCTCTAGCGTTCTCGCTCTGTTCAGGCTTGCGTCTTTTGTCTGATTAATACCTTCATGTCTTTTAGACTGTCCCCTTCCCCCTCGGCCGCTTTAGCCTGCGCTCGGACCCCCCCACCCCTAGACAAGCCATGCTCCTCATTATACTGCTCGCTTCCACTCTAGTTCCCAAGATTAGGCAAATGAGCTGCTCAGCACACTCTATAGACTCCCCTCAAATTGCTAACTCCTTTCACAAACTTCAGCTCTGAACAACAAAAAATGGGAAGGACTGAATAATAACTACTCTCCTGTTTGTCCACCAGAGTCACAAAATGTGAGGTTCCCTTTCCGCCTGACGCAGAAACCGTTAATGTGTGAAACAATCTCGACTGTTTTAGCAGTTTCGAGATGTATGACAACTGCATAAAATGACATCTCTTGAGAATAGGGATGGTCATGATGGTTGACTACTCATCCAACAATCAATGAGACGATTAGTGTGGCCAAGTACATTATTTACAAATGTATTTTAACTACAAATACATTTATTTTTCAAAATAAAATATTTAATAGTTTTTAAATATAAGGAAAATGTACAAAAATGATATGTACACTACCATTCAAAAGTTTAGAGTCGCTGTTTTTCATAATCTTATAAATCTTTTTATCTATACGTGTATGCTGCATTTTTTTAAATTATTTTGGTAGACAAGATATAATTTTGCCAACATATTTATATTTCAATAGAAAACTAAAATTTTATTCCAAAAATATATATATATATTCTTAGCGGAGTTTACCGGAAGCTACGTGCAGCCGCTTGTTTATGTTGTTACTGCTGAAACGGTCTATAGAAGGTTTCAGCAGTATCAATATGAACAAGCGGCTTTCGTGGTCAACACGTAACTTCCGGTAAACTCCGCTAAGAATAAATAACAACAGAGTTCTTTAAACGTAGTTTATTTATATAACAAGTAAAATAAACAACACGTAGATTACCTAGGAAACCAAAACATTTGTTATTTTCGACGAGGTATTTGTTCAAGAGTTCAGTTTAGCAACTAGTCAGACCACACTGAAACCGGAAGTAAAGTTCGGACCAGATGCGTATCTCGTCACTGCACGTGTGTCCAATGAAACCATCTATAAAGGGGTTCGCACACCGGACAACCACCTTCAGGACAACTCGGAGGTATCGTACACCGGACATGCACAGTAAATAGCGTGAGTTTAGTCAGATGGTGTCTATTTCAAAATGCAAAATATACGCAAGCAGACAATGTTAATCTCTAACAACAGGGGCGGAGCCAGACATTGTAGATATTAGAGGCTTAGCCCAAATCTAGGGGTTCCAAAACATGCTGTCCCCTGCTAATATTTTTCTCATTTATTGCAGCTTTATAAAGTTTTTTTTAAGCCTATCTTATCCTTTTTTTGGATAAGAGAAGTTAAAGTGTCAGTTACAGTTTCAAAATGACAATACTGAGAACACAGCAATTAAGGTTCTCTGTATTGTCATTTTGAAACTGTAACAACAAATTTTGACAATGACACTTTAACAACTTCTATCCGAAAATAGGCAAAATATGTTTGCTGTAGGCTAATCCAGTAACTGAAGCTACATAAGAAAGAATAACAATTTTGACTTCACTAGCAGAACAATTTGTCACCTGCTTACGGAAGCGTTCTCTCTCTTTCTCTCTCTGCCTGTGATCTCTCTCCACCCTCCTCTCTCTCTATTTGCACTGACAATGATCACACATAAACATATTTTAATGTAAGAGATTGAGGATTCACATTTTATAACTGTCTATCAATGTATTTCTGAGGTGAGATCATTGCGAATTTCAGAGAAATGCATATGGACAAAACATAAGCTAGCTAAGTAACTATTCTCACCTTCTTACTTTTGACGTCTTAAAAAAAGAAATCGTACATCCACCTATAAAAAAGAGCAAGGTTTTTTCAAAGTTTTAATTCACAAGTTTTAATGCACTGTCATTCGTTTTCACTGGAGTGGGGGACCGGAGAGTTTAAAGCTGAATGCAGCCACCTAGCGTACTGGATGAATTCATTTTACAGATCTGAAAATATTAAGCGCTTTTGACAAAACATTCGGGGCTTGAGCCCCAGAAGCCACCCCCTCGCTCCGCCCATTGCTAACGATTTGGGACAAATATGATGTCATTTAATGTCAAACCATGTGAGTGGCGCTCTGTGGCGCCACAGGGATTTGAGCAGAGTCCAGAGTCACAACGGACAGTCGCCGTCAGACGCCGCCAATGTGCGTACATTTATAGAAAATGATGTGTTCTGTTTTGAGATTCATGGCGCTATGCGACGCTTCTCGTCAGGTGTGCGACTCCCTTAAGATTTTAAGATAAGTCAGTTGCTATTCAGTTTTCTAATCACCAACTGCTTTTCAACAACTGTAGTTTTTGCACTTCCTGACCAAGTAACAGTATAATCACAATAAAAATTAACTTAATTTTTTTTCTTCCTCACGTGTTTCTGTAACCCCAGGCGTTTGTCCTACATACATCCTGCAGCGTAATGCAGTGCTATTCTTTGAGCTGTACGAATGACAGAAAGAAAAACACACAATGATATGCTTTGATTCGTTCCATACAGTGTAACATAAACACGTTTTTGATCTAAAAGATGTCAAGGTTGACACATGTAGAAAAAAACCAGCAAGAAGCCTCTCTTTATACTCTGTCCAACTAACAGGCATCTCAGTCTCTTATTCCTGTCTCTCTCTCTTTCTGTCTCTGTTTCTTTTTTCCAGATTGGTACTCAGCTGACAAGGTCATAGGTCAGTAAGCAGCAGTGTGTGTGTCATAATGCCTCAGGGTGCAAACCCAGCTGCAGTGAGCAACAGACATGAATGCAACACAGACTGCAGACAAGAAAAACCTTGACAAGCATGCAAGCACAGAAGATAGGGAGGCCTTCACTGTAATGAACATGATCTACTGATGGTATAACTGTGACCATGACACTTCCAATATAATTTATGCTATAGTGATCACTGATTGTATGCAGGAAAATACAATTAAAGGAACACTTTACCAAAAAATAAACATTCTTTAATTTTTTATCATTATGAAATTATACTGCAACCAGTGGTTGCCAAGCTCCAAAAAAGACAAACCATAGAAAAATTCATCTGAAGCCATATAATAACAGTCTTACAGACTGAATAATAGTCTTACAGACTGAATTTTATTTAAATTGTATAAATTAAACAACACATTCTCACTCCCCAAGGTGTCAAAATCTGAAGCATTTCTACTAAATCATACTAAATTTTTTCCTATTTTTAAACCATTGTTGCTTGGGGTTAGGGTTAGAGTTCGGGTAAGGATGTCTGTATTGGTTTATACTTTTTGTCTTTTGATTTTTAAACCATTGTTACTTGGGGTTGGGGTTAGAGTTGGGTTTGGGTTAGGATGTAATTGTATGTAACAGAAAGCCGTTCTAACCCCAACCGCAAGCGACAATGGTAAAAATTTGGAACAAAAGTAGTTAACGTCCAGAAGCGTCATGATCCTGGCGATCGTCGCATACGTTGATGTCGCATAACGTGAAGCATCACCTTCCGGGATGCCCTTTCGTCTATTTCCAATGCTAAGGGATTAGCATGAAAGCAACAGAGTTCCCATTTTGTCGATATAATGACGCATAGGGGCACCCTTCGTGTCTTCATACTGACGCTGAAGGCGTTTGAACATGCTTTAGATTTTGACGCCTGGAGAGTGAGAATGGGTTGGATTCAATTATATTAATTCACTAAAAACAATCCCCTCTCCAATCTTAGGGTGCGTCTCATTTCTCTGTCTTACCCCTTCCCCTTACCCCTTCACCTCGGTTTTGCGTGTTCATGTGAGGCGAAGTGGTGTCTCAATTCTCGGTTTGATCAAGGGCTAGGGTCAAAGCGTAGGGATACATAGCCCTTGAAACGAAGTGTGATAAGGACCACACTTGAAAGAGAGGAGTAAATGTTAACGTAGGAATATCTCAGGAGAGCCGCCATCAAGACGTTTTATTGATGAACGTCGAACTGTCAAGGAGTCGCACAAATGAAAGTAACGTTATTTTCTGCAGTTTAATTGAGATTATATTATGACACTCATGATTTATGATACTTTAAATAAAATGTTCAAGTGGTTTTAATTGTAATGTTTTTGTTTTGAATCGCTAGTTAAGGCGCTAGCTAGCAGCTAAGTTATGCGCTATTTGTGGAGCTCCGCTCAGGCAATCGATACCACAACCTGAGACAACGGCATCTTCTTTGTTTGTCAACGCTTGTCTGTTTACGTAGCAGCCAGTTAGCGGCAAGGGAAGGTGACGCAAATGGTAATCGAGTGGTGTCTCATTTTTTAGACGAACGATCTGTCTTTCCCCTTTCCCCTTTACTCGATTTCGAGGGGCAAGGGGAAGACGAAGACAAAGGGGAAGGGGTAAGACAGAGAAATGAGATTGGCCCTTACTCTTAAAAAAGCACCTATTGTCCGATTCACGACAAGACCGACATTATCATAATTACTCCCGCTTCGGACTTACCGCCTGTAAGTTAACTCCTGTTAGCAACCGAATCTTTCAAACATGGTAAGGAGCGTCACATTTCCGGCTGACGTCAGAGGTAATCAGGCCAGATTAGCTGGCCAATCAGGGACACAGAGCTTTTGAAATCTGTGCGTTTCAGGAAGAGAGTGAAATCTGGAGCTACAAAAATGTACGGTATGTGGAAAATAATATGTTTTTAACCATAAACCACGCAAACACATTGTATTATACCAAATACACCAAATAATGTTGTTTTTAGCAATGAAATAGGTGCTCTTTAACGTAAATGTGCAGCATGACATTAGCAAAGATGAATGGTATTAGTATTAACATCAAAGTCACATGATATGTTTGAGCTATAGAAGAAAATCATCAGAAAATTACTTAAAAACGTTTTCATTTTAGGTGAACTTTTCTTTACATATCACTACACTGATGGTTTCAGAGTACCGCATATATTTCTCACTTACCCCAATTTCATGCTTGCTAATGTACTACATAAGAGGTTTAAAGAGTTGGAAAGTGGCCTCTCAGAAGCTTACTTGAGTCCAATAATTTGTCCATCAAAAAAATCCTTCACACCCAAATCCTACAGAAGTGATTCGGAGATTGTTCAATCACAAAGCACCCCATCCTAATTCATCAAGAGGGCCAAAGACACTTTCGGCCCACAGACAGCTCTCTGAATAACAATCAGATTCATGTAACAATAATGCTCTATCATTCAAAGGCTTCTACTTAGTATGATATTTCTGATGAAAAATTGGATATTATGTAGGATTTCATTATATTTTTCCCACTGTAAAATGTCAAGGATTTGTGTGCCTCTCAGTCACAAGCTGCCATATTTGACTTGAAAAATGCTAATCTCACACTCTTGCCTCATACTCTCTACAGTTTGGTGTCCTCTCAAAATGCATGAGTAGCTGTTGAGGTGGTGACAATAGGCACGGTGTGATAAAAACGTCCTCTTGATGGTACGGTTTCACAGGGTTTAATCAGTCCATCATTCCTCAAAAGCTCTCAGAGAAGTTTTACACAAATGTCATACATACACAGGCACCATTGCTCTTTAGCGCAAATGATGTGTATTAATAAAAAAGTAGAGAGACAGAGTGAATAAGAGAGATTGGTGATATATTCCCCGCCGAGGTGATAGATGCATTTATGCAAACCGAGGGGTAAATCAGTCGCGACTTGTCTGCCCTGCTGTGCATAGGCAAACTGCATGTCACATTACATTGTGCTGAACTAAAAAGCACTTGTCCAGGTGAATATTAGAGTTGGAGTTAATCTGGGAGTGATCAGCGCCCAAAGAAAGGGAGGGTGAGGAAAATAGTGTGTAGCAGACAGGGTGATCCCTATTTATCACACTCAGCTGAACACCATTTTCGCCTGAATCTGGTCTGGAAAAGCGCCAGCATAGCACTCACATGAAGCCTTGAATCAGTGAACAAAGACACCTTTGCATCCGAGTATGAAGAAATTCAGCTGTTGGCACATAGATATGCTCTGTTTTGTGTGTGCGGTTGTTGCACATTATGCTGTGCAATTACAAAAAGGGGGATATAATAGACTTCAGTAGTACATAACTGCCGTAAGGGTAACGCCTAGCAATAGTGTAGCACACAACTTCCAGTCATCATCCAGGTCTATAGACATCATTTTTTTTCATATTGCCATTTATATGCTAATTAAAGTTAAACTTTGATTGAACATATACAACACATGCACACACCTTTTCAGAACAAACAAATCTAGCTACCCTACCTCTGTAAAAAAACAAAGTACAAAAGAGGATACGTTGCAAACGCAGTCCTTTCATTGGCACCTGGCAAACTCATTTGCCTTGACCATCAAGTCTATTTTTAGACTACTGCATAGTAGGTATTGTATGGAGGCATTGCCACATCTCAAACAGTTTGAAAGACAGCTATAGAGTAACTGCAGGGCTTGGCCTGGTGAATCCCCATGAAAGTACAATTGCTGTTGGAGAAATGACTCCTAGGGAACTATATGCTGCATTTCACTCGTGTCAGCATTAGTTCCGCCACCTTGGAAACCTTAGATTAGCTTCAGGGCTTTATTATGTTTTCTGGAGTCTAAAGCAAGAACCACTATTGCTCATACTGGACTTAAGGTTGGGGATTTGAAAGAAAACCCCTAACCCTAGGTAATTTACTTCGGTTTGTAACACACATAACACACCAAGTGTGCTACAGATAGGAATGGCACAAATCATACAGTAGGAAAATTGTTCCAATCATTTTTAAGAGATCAGATGTATGATTTTCACCTGGTGGATAATAAAAACGTGGAAAATTTCCATTAAATGAGTGTTCAAATGTAGTGAACACAATGTGTATTTGGGTGTGTATTCCCAAAGGCCCATGTATTCAGCCTTTCAGAACAATATACTGTAGCAACACCATAGCACAACACTAAAAAACATTCAACATCTGTAACTCAACCAAATGGTGAAGTTTCTCCATTATGTTTATAGTTCATACCCTAGATCAGGGGTCTCCAACCTTTTTGTGAGCAAGGGCTACCACAATGGATAAAACAATCTGGAGGGCTACTTTTTGATACAGTCCACTCAAAACGTATGTAAACAAAGCCAAGCTTATAAAAATTATGTAATAGGTAAATATTAAACTTGAGACTATTAAAGGATTAGTCAATTTTCTTTAAAAAATCCAGATAATTTACTCACCACCATGTCATCCAAAATGTTGTTGTCTTTCTTTGTTCAGTCGAGAAGAAATTATGTTTTTTGAGGAAAACATTCCAGGATTTTTCTCATTTTAATGGACTTTAATGGACCCCAACACGTAACAATTTTAATGCAGTTAAAAATTGCAGTTTCATCGGAGTTTCAAAGGACTAAACGATCCCAAACGGGCATAAGGGTCTATCTAGCGAAACGATTGTCATTTTTGACAAGAAAAATAAAAAATATGCACTTTTAAACCACAACTTCTCGTCTATCTCCAGTCCTGGATGCGCCAGCGCGACCTCACATAATTGCGTAATGCCCTGGAAAGTCACGTGTTACATGAAACGCACATTTGCGGACCATTTAAAAAAATAAACTGACACAAAGACATAATTTGTATCATTCGACGGTCCTCTTTCTCCACACTTGTAAACACTGGGGCGTAGTTTCGATACGTCATCCGTGACCTCTTGACGTGATGAAGTATTGCGTGAGGTCACGCTGGCACTTCACAGGACCAGAGATAGACGAGAAGTTGTGGTTTAAAAGTGCATTTTTTCTTGTCGCTAGATAAGATCCTTAGGCTCATTAATGAACTCAGATGAAACTGCAATTTTAAACTGCGTTGAAACTGTTACGTGTTGGGGTCCATTGAAGTCCATTAAAATACTGGAATGTTTTCCTCAAAAAAAATCATTTCTTCTCGACTGAACAAAGAAAGACATCAACATTTTGGATGACATGGTGGTGAGTAAATTATCTGGATTTTTTTTAATTGACTAATCCTTTAATAGAATGTGCTTTGGCAGGCACCTTACATAATCTGTGTGGGCTACCTCGTGCCCGCGGGCACCACGTTGGAGACCCCTGCTCTAGATTCTTACATTTTACCTGTGTTGCGCTTATTTATATGTTATTAGTGAAAAGAACATCACAGCCTTTCATATCATCTAAATAGATAGAAAGAACCAATAAGATTTAGCTAAATAGCAGACATTTTCAGAGTCATTCTCTGTCAATAAGTCGGTATGCTACATCTTTCAGTGGCACACAATAACTGTTGGTCGCTACACTTAATACATTTAGCATCAGCCGTGATCACAAATCAATCAGTGTTGCTTTGCCCTCGTTTAGGAACGCATCTCAGTGTTGTGTCAATAATCCTACAAATTACAAAGTAATCCTCCAACAGCTTCTGTTGAGCCAAACTCGTATAGATTAGTCCCATCGTGACACGAATTGGTTTGTGTTATAAAACAGACTCTCTCAACAGCACAACAAGAAAAAACGTCCTATCAACAGACCCTCTGTGTACTCTATGAAAAGGTCACAAACTACATGATTCCTGCCAGTTTGTTTCAAAATACCCCAACCCAGTCTATCTATAATTCAATTTGTATGACCTGCCCAAGACATCTAAGGTCTGTTTGTAATCAGTTTGAGGTAGGCCGGTGTTACGTGTAACGGAGGAAACAAACGTGACAAAGTTTGAAATCTTTTTTTAGCTTTGCTGGAAAACTCATTCCTTTTTCTATCAAATCCAAGGGTAGAAGGAATTCCTCAGTTGAGGTCCGCCAATCAGTGCTAAAGTGAGGTCAAGGTGCCACTTCCCCTCCCATTTTTCATTGGCGAGTGTTTATGTCACAGCTTTGGATGTAATTTTGGGGGGACAGAATATGTAATTGGCTTTGACTAGAGGCAAGTATTATGTATCTGTCTCCAAATCACTGATGATTAGGCGCTTGTTTGATGTGTGAACATACGGACTCACTTATCACCAAAAAGCCCTTGACTTACATCAAGTCTGTTTTGCTGCGAAAACACAGGCCATTCCTGGTGTGATGAGGGCACAATCACTAAAAGTGAATGATGGAGACTGGACTAATCAAGGCCTCTGGTAAGCCTAACAATGTGGGTGTTATTTTGGGTGTGCTGAATTTAAAGGTGGCTTTGGGCTTTGTGTACCTCAAAGCTCTGATCCTTTGAAGTGCAAAAATGATTTGAAGAAAAAAAATAATTTGAAATATACTTCAGTGGAAATAGTGCAGGCAAATGCAAGATCTAAAAGAAATAAATATGTGGGGAGTTGATTGCAAAAAGATCAAAGAACTAATAGAGATGTTTGGGTCATTTGTCACAAATCTCACTTATTTCATACTGTAGAGACAGTAAGAAAGAAGAGAAAATGAGTTCATGGCATTAAAGGGACATTCCACTTTTTTTGAAAATGTGTTCATTTTTCAACTACCCTAGAGTTAAACATTTGATTCTTACCATTTTGGAATCCATTCAGCTGATCCTGCGTCTGGCGCTACCACTTTTAGCATAGCTTGGCACAATCAAATAACCAAAGAGTTTCGATATTTTTCCTATTTAAAACTTGACTCTTCTGTAGTTACATCGTGTACTAAGACAGACAGAAAATTTTAAGTTGTGATTTTCTAGACAGATATGGTTGGGACTTTACTCTCATTCTGGTGTAATAATCAAGGACTTTGCTGATGTAACATGGCTGCAGCAGGAGTAGTGATATTATGCACTGCCCGAAAATAGTCCCCTGCCATTGAAAGTAACCAAGGGGACTATTTTGGGGCAGTTGCGTAATAAAACAATATCGAAAAATTTCAGGAAAAATATCGAAACTCTTTGGTTATTTTTAGTGCGATGCTAATGGTCTAATCAGATTCAATGGATTGTGCTAAGCTATGCTAAAAGTGCTAGCGCCAGACCTGAAGATCAGCTGAATGGATTTCAAAACGATAAGAATCAAATGTTTAACTCTAGTGGAGCTGGAAAATGAGCATATTTAAAAAAAAGTGGAATGTCCCTTTAAGCTCACTCAGTATGTCTGGAGCATGTGTGCCAATCACTAGGTTAAATTCAGGTATCTTAGGTCAGGTAGCTTACATACAAAATATGCTAACATCTACACAAACTGGTTTTCACCAAACTTAACATGACTGGATCAAATTATATATGTTGTTACATTTACACATTTGGCAGACACTTTTATCTATTACAATCACAATGTATATTTTTTTCTGTATCTGTGATCCTCGGATCGAACCCATGACCTTTTGTGCAGCTAATGCAATGCTCTACCAAATAAGCTTAGGGTAAGGAACATTAGGAACATTTACACCAGCATGCATAACTTTTGTATGTTACCTTAAATGCTATGTACACATTTTTTTTTATTAATCACTGCTATGCATTATAAATATCTGGGAATATCATAGCAGAGCTACCTCCAGGCTGCAAACTTTTAGACTAACAGCATTTACAGGCTCTGAGGCCAGTCCAGGGCATATGGACCACACTGTCAGGTTGCAGATGAGCCACGGCAAGACATCAGAGAGGGAGCTAGTCAAGCAGAGACTCCAATCTCTCAACCAGGCAGAAATCCAGCTGCAGCCTGCCTTACTCTGCTCAACAATGTCCAATCCATTTAGCGCTAAACCATCGCTGTCTAAAATGGCTGTAATGGCTTGAAAACGGCAGATTAAAAATCTCATTTATTTTCCAGAATGTGTCCTACTGCATTTTATATGCAAACTGAGGTCAAAATTATACACTGTGCAGCGGCCTTCCAGCCAATCCGAACATGGACACGACCCCGGACACAATTGAAAATGGGACCAATAAGGTTCAATTTAATAGTCCCTCTCAACAAAACACCTGGCAGGACAGACAAAAAAAGCATCCCTGCCATGGTTTCTACTTCAATTTCTGCCAATACTTCAAACGTTTGCTATGAATAGCACCCTAAGCTCTCGCTATCTACTCTCAATCAATGCGAAAAGAGATCACTGAAACAACAAGGCTGACACAAATAATCCTTGTAGGCCAGAATGCCATAGTGTGCTAGCGCTGGATTTGATCCAG
Organism: Misgurnus anguillicaudatus; assembly: GCF_027580225.2. Lineage (NCBI taxonomy): Eukaryota > Metazoa > Chordata > Actinopteri > Cypriniformes > Cobitidae > Misgurnus > Misgurnus anguillicaudatus. Next base: position 23,825,288 of record NC_073350.2, on the reverse strand, counting down.
AAAAAACATTTCCAGAGCTTCAGGCATGAGTACAGCTCTTTGTCCCGATTGAACTTCCTTCTTCCATTATTTCAATATACTTATAGTATTTTTTGTGCCAGCTGAGATCCCGAAAGCAAACTAGCGTGAGTTGTCTGAAAAGCTGAAACAATGACAGCCACATTCTTTTGTGCCAGCTCTGAAGATTAATACTCATCCATGAGAGAAACAGGTGTAGGTGAATGATACAAACTGCTCTCTGTCAATGAAAAAGACGTCACTAATTCATACAAATAGGATGGTCCTTTGTGGATTAAAGAACAACACATCTGGTTCCAGTTGCCTTGGCTTACCTAATGCAGAGGCTGGTTAAATCTATGAAGAGCCCTTCAGTGCATTTCACCATTCATCATCGGGCACCGCAGGGAGAGGTTTGGGGAGTATCAGATGTGGTCCAACTCCAGTCTTAATTAGAAGATTAGAAATGATTTTCCTGAACATAGTTAATGCTCTGAACACACTCAGCCGGTGTAATGCATTGCCCTGCTCCGGTATGCCAAGACCGACCTGAGTAATGAGCATATTAAATGCACTGCTGAAAGAAGAAAGCCATTTGGTGCGCTCGCGTAGAACTCACTGCTTTCCAACGAAAATATTTGATTATTGTATGCAAAGTCCCTGAGTTTTACAGACCCAGCCTCTGAATCTTTCACAAACCAAGATGTGCAAATATCATAGATTGGAAAATTAAGGTGCATAAGATTTTAAAAATGGCATTATTTAATATGCTGTAAGCCTTTGAGCTGGTGCATGTGTGTACAAATTCCTACTTATATTAGGGCTTTTTTAAATGTATTTAAAAATTGTTCTTTATGTGGCACACAATTGCCATTAGGGTTTTTATGATGTAAAGGTGTATGGAAAGTAAAAATGCACTGTTCGTCCATCAGTCATGTAAAATGTGTAAATACTCAAATTGCTGCACCTATGCAAAATTCCCTGCAACATGCACTCAAACTTATGTCAACAAAATCCTGTTGTCAAGGTCTTACGTGAAGCATGCGAGGAATTTGACTGTAAATATTTTCAAAGGCTACAAAAGGCTTTTCAAATTGAAGTGAGCGATGAAAGACAAGAGAGACGAGGACAAATTTTAACCTCTCAAAAAGAAAAACAAACGAACGGTGAATTACTATCAAACTTTTGTTTGGTTGCCAAAAGGCATTAGTTTTAAGTTTTAAAATGCTTACTGTCTCGCTGAAAAATACCGAAAAGCTTTTAGCAGAGATCCTGCAAATGAAAACCGCTGCCACACATAGAGAAGGCTCTCAATTACTCTTTACAAAGGAAGGTGTTTTTTTTGGATGACAACCAAAAAACTGTGAGCATTGTGTTGTAAGAAATGAATCGAGATGCCAATATCCTTTCTCTGCTGAGTTGTATGAATGAGTCAAGGGCTCTCATGCAGTATTCATATCCTCAACAAAAGATTTTCTTGGCTGATAAATCTGTTGCCATCAGGACATGGACAGGCTAATGTCTGACTTTCAATAAGAATGGACGGCAGGGCAATAGGGAGTCGAGGGCGAAAGAGGAACCTGTTGATTCCGTTTTTCTCCTTCGTGTCAAAGGCAGCGAAGCTGAATCAAAACCATGACGCTGTCTGTGTATACCCATCAAAGCCAGACTGACAACAGGGTGTACAGACAAAAACTAGCCTGGTATTTCCTCACAACTGTAATTATCATACCTGTGGATACAGCGTGAAAAAAACATTCTGGGTGGGTGAAAAATACTGCATTCATTATATATACGCATTTGCTAAAGAAGAAACCTTGCTTCATTCTTTACATTACCACATTAAAACCAAGACAAGGAAAACTATTTACGCTAAATGCATTCAAACTGTGACTTACAGTGCATTACAACAAGGTATACATTTCTTTTTTATCAGTATGTGTGTTCCCTGGGTTCGAACCCAATGCTCTATACGTCCAACATAGTGCCCACGGGCACCAGGTGGTCCGCACAGTCTGTGAGTTGCCCGCCAAAGCACATTCGATTAATAGTCTCAATTTTAATACGTATTTATAACATATTTTTATATTAGCTTGGCTTCTTTTATGTATGTTAACATTTTAAACACTGGCTGCTCGTGACTGCTCTTCCGAGGGGCGCAAATTCAAAATATGTGTTTGGAGTGTCTTGTGCATCACATGTTTAGTCAAAATAAGTGCCTGGTGCACACGCGTCAAAACCGTTTATGATAAAAGAGACGCTCACGTTCACAAAATACACGCAAGACACTCCCTTAACAGTAAACTCTGACTAAACGCAAGCGTCTCTTTTATCATACATCCTTTAGACGCGTCTGCAGCAGGCACTTATTTTGACAAGACACGTGATGCACACAGGTTCACTTGACACGGCGAACACATATTATGAAATTACGAACCACACACATGATGGGCTACATACACGTTGTGACGAACTTCGCATCATGCGCCCTCGGAAAAAGAAGTCATCGGCCACCACTGATTTTAAACAATGATTAAACATAAATGATTAAAGTAAAATAAAATAAAATCATTTTTTTTTAGTAAACTATATCAAAAAAGTAGCCCTCCAGATTTCATCCATTGTGGTAGCCCTTAATCACAAAAAGATTGGAGACCCCTGCTCTATACGCCATACGCTGTAGATATTAGGGATGAAGCAAGCATCACTAAATTGTTGTTTATACTTTTATTTCAACTTTTCCATATGTTTTAAGGGCATAAATGCTACTTCAAATTGTGTGATTTGCTAAAAGATGTGTGCTTGTACGTATCTAAGCAATCGCCTGTTAAACAATAATTCAGCTGTACAGATGGTGCACGAAAAAAAAACTTAAGGCTTACTAGAGGACAAACGTCATCCTTATCTAGAAAATGTAACCAGAAAATTTAGGGTGGAACCACTAAAAAACCAGCCACAACACCATAGCAACCACCCTAGCAACCATGCAACTACATGCTAAAAACTACTCAGAATACGCTAAAATCATTTTGATGTCTTATGCACAGCCAAATACCGCTCAAATTTTCGTCATTAATCAAAAGCTAGTTATATTTGTAGTTTATTCACCCTCACAGTATGAATTTATCACAGCAATGCAATATCTGTGATTTACTTGTGATAGATGATATCAAGCATGAGAAGCCAAATAACCCTGCCCGCCCAAAACGAATGACTTTTCCTTAGAGGTAATTGTACATTTTCATATTTCATGTTCAACATAATGAAAATATCTGAAAACGTAAATGAAAATATGCAATTGGGTAATAAAGTGATACAGCCCTCTTAACGCTTTATCAACATGAGGACTGCACTTCACGGGGCAGTTAAAATCCTTAGGGCAGTTTTCTCTGGAGATCATGGATGCCTCTGCATTATCTGATATAATGTGGGTTCTTTTGTTCCCCAGAGGAGTGGAGAAACACTATTATGAGTACAGCGGTTGAAAGCGTGTTGAATAATGCATGCTGAGTTAATTAATTCACAGGGTGCTTTGATCGAACAGTGCGCGTTCATACCACCGTTCCCCAGAGAAGATTTCAACCCTGTGCCTAAACAACCTCGGCAGGGACGCCCTCCTTTTTTCCCCAGACACAGGAGAGCAGGTTAGACGTGGAGCCTGGATGATTGTCATTCACCACCTGTAATCCCTTCCGACACACGTGCGCACATAATTCCGCACAGCCACAATTGGGAATCCGGCAACTCTGTGGAACGGGCAAGGTAGCTTAGTCTGCATCGTGCTGTCTGTCTTTCTCTAGACCCCTCCCATTTATTCCTTCACTCTCCTTTGTTTCGCGGGATCGCTTTCGTTCGCTTGCCCGTCTAGCATTTTTGACACATGTAAGGTGAGAAGAAACCCAATGCGCGAAAACTCTTACATCTGGTCCTGGTCCCTCAAAGAAAACACATGTTCTGTGATGGCCCTGGGCGAAATCATGTCTTACTGACGTCCTCTTAAATCTTTTGACACTGATGAGGTCTTAGTACAAAGCAGAGTGACAAGTAATGTTTTCTTCACATCGATCCTGCCACACTGGTCTAGTCCAGTTAATATTTCACTCTTTGCATATGGAGAAGCTGATAAAACGGGGAATGGCGCGGTTTGGCTGAAAGGAAGATTGTGAGTGAAAGAAACAGATTAAGAGGACGAAAGAGAGCTCGGTTTACAAAGAACAGAGAGTGGATAGAGGGCCAACAATAGAGATTGAGGTGGCAGCTGAGTGCCCATCTTTGAGTGTAGTGGATTGTGTTGTCTACGAGGTCACCGAGCATTGCCCTTCAGCTACACAACTCAAGTGAGGCAGCTTAAGATTCCTCTCCTCTCCTGGTTTCAAGGATTTGGAGATCATGTTGTCTAGAGGGTGCCGGTAGAAACCAAAACAGTCCTGAACAAAATCCAGCGAGCGGTTACTTTGTGTCCCTACCTGAAGCGGTTTTCACATCTCAAGTACATCGTTTAAGATTCGAGTGTAAACCAGACTGCTTTGCAGTGTGCAAACAATGCTATACTTCCTGAATATAAAAAAGACCAACTTCACGCAAACGTATAGGGAAACTTCCAACTGCTGCCACTGCCAGTTTTCCGTCGGAATGTACTGCTAAAGAGCTTTGAACCTGCCAAAGGATAAAGAGGTTAAATGTGAATCCATTAGGAGAACAAGGGGTGCTGCCAACCAGTCTCCATCCATTATTCAAAAAACATGACTCTCCCGAATGCAGACATTATTTATGATGTGCGGTAGATTTATGCCAAAGACATGTGCTAATCATCAATGTCCCTGGGTAATGCAAACCACGTGATGCCATATGAGTTTAAAGAAAATCAATTTGTATTTCATGTACATGTGTATGTGTGGTTGTTTCTGACCTAGCTGTACTTAAGGGAGAACATTCTTGATAAATGCCTCCAGAACTTAAATGCTTAAATGCAAAAATATGCTTTTGAGGATGTCCTCAAAGGAAATATGGTTGATGAAGAGGTTAAATAGCGTATAATAATAATCTTTAAAATGCCAAACGTTGTTTTTTTAAAGTTATTAGAATAGATTATAATAGCAATCACGGGTGGGTTTATTTAAAAACAACAGATGTCAGATGTTACGTATATTTTTTTGTGATTTTTATTCAATATACATTATGTCATTATGTCATATACATTATTCAATATACATAAACTGAGTCACGAAAGGATTGAAATTAAATAATTGCATGATGGTAGTTGAGTAAGCTGAACTTTAATGGCGTTCAAATCATTCTGGATCGCATGGCTCGGTTTCTGTCAAACAGAATTGCTGAATAGCAAATAGTGGAGTTTGAATTTTATATAAATGAGGTCAGTTATTGAAAGCAAAACTTTGCTTCAGACTTTGACTCAACACAAACAATGTGAAGTAAATCATTTTGATTTGTGCAAAGAGTATTGAAAGTTCACCATTTAAAGACTAATGTTCATCTGCTCTAAAACCTTCTTTATTTAATAGCCTTTACTGTTGACTTAGATGGAGCAACCTAAATGCAATTCACTCTTGGCAAGTTGCAAGTGGCTGATAACGATCGAAAATGGCCGTCTCCAATAAGTGGCTGGCTTTCTGAGAAGGGTTTTTATAGAGCACTGCATCTTGGAAACAGTCTTAGGTACAAAAACAACACAGTACATGTGTGTGGTGTAGCAAAGCATATGTTTGCTTTTAAAACATGTATGAGTCAGAAAACATTGCTCACTTTTAATGATTTTGGGTAGCGAAGCTGCAGTGTGTAATTCAGTACTGTGCATGTTGACCACATGCTGTAAGAAATATAATCCGATTTGAATGATATATCTGACTAACAGCATGTGTGTCCACTGTCCAGGCAGTTTTTTCATGTGCACAGACATTACTTGAGAACTATTTATTGCTTAATTAAAATTGATGGACAGCTACAATATGGTGAGTGATGTATGAGTGTCTGCCTGTCAATGTCAGGAAATATATAGCTCTGGGATAGTGCTACTCTCAATGGTTGCTTTTGAATAACAAAGGCTTGGAGCTATGCATGATTATAATAATAATTACTATTATCATAAGTATTGTTATTGTTTATTGTTTATTATTTTTTGCAGTTGTATGGCTTTTTCATTTCCAATATTGCTCCAATGATTACTACTAACTACTCTTGTTTCAACACGTATTCAGAATCAAGAGTCAACTTGGCAACCTAAACATGCTACCTTTTCTCACAGCAATAAAGTTCAAGTCAGAACATGCATTTTACACATTTAATAAAGACAAACTTGAGTTCTGATGTTTTTACCAAATGAACATGTGTTTGTCAGGTCGTGGAATGTGCAAGCATACTGTCTGGATATGATTTTCCCACAAAACCTGACGTAATACAACACAAAGGCTGTTTCTCAATTCCAAGAACGCAAAGAACGGACTTGCGTCCTCGTGGAGATCGGTCTTGCCAGGCGACCTTGGAAGAACGAACTCGGAAGTTTTGCCGCAATGACTTCTGGGGCGTACAGCGATTTCAGCAAGTCTGCACTCGATGCATCCTCGATATCAAGAACACATCCGGGTACTTTCATGCGTCCTCTGTCCTTGCGTTCTTGAGAATTGGAATGAACTTCAACCGTTAATGATGACGTAGAGCGAGGACACGAGGACGCAAGATCGCTGAAGAACGCATATTGAGAAACAGTCAAAGACAAGCTATTGCCATGACAACAAAGTAAACCTTCATGCCAAATTTAATTATGTGTGAGTGGTGCTAATGTATATAAATATACACAAAGAAATACATTGTCCGTTTTATATATAAAGGTCATTGTATACTGTATATCAGGGCTAGTCAACTCCGGTCCTAGAGTACCGCTATCCAAAAGAGTTTAGCTTCAACCCTAAACCAACACACCTGAAGAGGCTAATCGCAATGATAAACATATCATTATTTACATTATTTATCCACATTGTTTTATCTCATGTTATTAGAGATGCATGATATTGGATTTGATTTTGTTTGTTTGTTTTTCCTGATCATTTTCAACTCATTTTAGCCGATAGCCAAACTGTAATTTTTTTTCTAGAGTTCCAGAGTTCTTTAAGAATAATCAAATGACAATAAAACATTGCACAGCCTTTGTATATATTACTATTAAAATCACAGACATCAGCAGGTAGGCTGTCACTTGCACTGATCAAGTATACTGATACACATGATCACCAAATTTTTAGATTCAATAAACATAGGTGTGATTATGTGAACTTTGTGTGCTTTTGACACAATCTTGTGAGGATCTGAGAGTTAAAAAAGATGAAAAAGAGAACTTTACTACTCATGAGCTGTATGATCATTAAAGGTTTTCACTGAGGGTCCCCAGTCTAAATAACATTGCATCGATATAAGTGGACAGTGGACACACATGCCGTTCGTCAGATATATCAATCAGATTTTCTAATTAATTAAACTTTCATTAAAAAAAACATCTGTATGTCACTTACATGTGGAAGGATTATAAACAATAAGCAGAGTTGGGCAAAGTTACTTTTAAAAGTAATGCATTACAATATTAAGTTACTCCCAAAATAAAGTGCGTTACCAAGTTACTTTTCATGGAAAGTAATGCTTACGTTACTTTTTAGTTACTTTTGCGTTACTTTTTCTTGGCTAAGGGGTTGATTTCTTTCAGGCCTTGTAGGTTTTTTTTATAACTGAAAAGTTATGCATTCAGAAAATGTCGAACTCTGGCCTGCCATCTCAGTTTCTGACTCAAACTGTTCCCACACAGGCGTGTATGGATAGAGTGCATAATGTAACAATGTTTAGTTTAATTCAGTACATAATTTTTTTAAATTAATCTAATTAATACAACAAAAAAAAAGTAACTTGCATTACTTTTTTTACAATGTAACTCAAATATTAATGTGTACATTTAAAAAATAATGTGTTACTTTACTCGTTACTTCATAGAAGTAATATTATTACGTAATGCACTTTACTTAATGCGTTACCCCCAACGCTGACAATAAGCCCCTAATGGTAACAGTGATTTTATAGTCTGTGTTGTGTATAGTTTAGCAACCGAGGTGTTGCCTTTGTTGGTTTGCAGTTCAAAGGCTTGCCATGCCCTTGACCCTGTGTTCACACCTCACACACTAATCCAGCTTCAGATCGCTTGTTTCCACACACCAAGGCGAGACGTGGTCTCCTGGCTCGATCCTGCAGGTGCTCCAATGGCCATATATCAAGGCGCAACAGCCTGAGCCATATGGTCCCTACAAAGAACAGCCTCACATGGCCTTTTTCAGAGGAGGTGTGGGCCCATTATTCACTTTGGAGGCTGGGGGAGGCTTGTTGGAATAAGTGGCCCTTCCCATCACTCAAAGGACCCCAGCAATGGGCGGAGGAGAGGGACATTTAGGTAAAATCCAGTGTGTGCCCAAACTGTAGGCCAGTGTGTAATTAAGAACATGTTTTTCCAATCACTCTACGTAGTGGGCCTCTCTGACGGAGAGCCCATCGAGGGACTCGTACAGTTACCACATGGATGCAATGTGTCTGCCACATATCACCACAGGCCGCAGATGGGGAGGTGTTCCCAACATAGTGCATGTATCACAAGACAAGCCTGCAGTTGGAAGACGCCATCATGTCACCAACTCCACACATTGTGCTGAGTGTTTTGGGGCGGCACTTAATAATTCATTCTAAGCCCACCACGCAGTGCTGAAACATCAAATGCAGATTTATGTTCTCGCTTAATCACCGGCTACTGTTTAATTTAGTTAATAATAAGAAATACCCTCAGACTGATTGATATAACGAGTAACTGCTTTGCCAAAAGGGAGCACAGGGAAAAGCTGTGTTTCATATAAATGATGACTTGGACCAGTAAAACAGCTCATGGCGAGGAATCAAAGGAGGTTTGGAGGGTGAGAATAATCTTAACCATTCAAACCAACGCTTAAAAGATCTAACCATATGACAGTAAAGACAGCATAAATCGTGTAAATAGAGTTAAGTGTGTTTTCTCAAATGCAAAGCTTTGAGGGATTTGACTGCATGCATAAAACAAAGGAGAAATCGTATCGCTCAGCATTGTAATTGATATGCCGGCCCACTCCCATGGGGACGGGGGTGTCATAAACAGGGGAAATTGCTTGGGTGGTATTGTTTATTTTCCTAGACTGATTAAACTCACTTGACTTGTGATAAGAACCGAGCAGGTGGCAATGATGCCTAGGCTGAAAACGGAAAACAATAAAATCCATGCTGAATCGATGCAATTTACAGATTACGCTTATACAATCCAGGCCTCAGCGTAAAAATCGTCACCCTCCAACATTTCGCATAGCTACTGTGGTTGACTGTGATTCTGATAGATTGTGGGTAATGCTTGGAAGTGACAGCCAAGCTAAACCCATATGCATGACATCTTGTGTTAGTGTCAGATAAAAACGGTATTCAGCATATGCGCTGTGCGAAATAACATTCTGCACATTAACTCTCCGTCACATGATTCATTCATTTTAATAGAACAGCCTCCTCTTTACATCAATTCCCTCAGGAGGCTCTATAGATTTTCCAGCTGCCTGCCCGAATGATCCATGATGATTATTATCTGAAAGGTAGGGCTGGTAGAAGGTATGGAAAATAGTCATCACTCTTTTCGAACCCTTTATTGGGCTGCTGTTTCAGTGAGCATGTGTTACATGAAAGCTACAATGATTCCAGACATGGTTTAACCAGCCACAGTGGTTGCATATCTCAGTATTTTGGCTGCATTGATTTTGTGGATCTCAAAGAGCCTACTAAAAAATGTATCGTATAAGACAACCAATAAACGAGCAATGCTGCTTTGTAAATCATTTTCTATAAATTCTGATGAGTTGATTCCATTTGTTTTGTAAATTTGAAAAAGACAAAATATTAATTTGTTACTGTAAGCTTTATACGTTTTAGTAATTACAGCTACTGTATTTGCAAAACAATAATGAGTTGCTTATCATTCTGAACATATGAAGAGTTTTGAGCATTTTTTTTTAAATGCGTTACTGCCAAAATCAGTATTGTTTCTGGTCAGCATTTAAAAGTAAATTATTTTCACGCAAAATCCAATATCCGCCGTGTTATTCTGTCATCTTTTTTCCCACTCCCCCTTTTCTGCAGAATGCATTAAATCCGCTAAACAAATCACAGCGCGCCATTCCAAGCATTGTAAACAATAAGGGTGGCACTTTAAATACACACAGAATCCTAGTTTTCCTTTGTACTTCGTGATCAACAAACAAACAAAAACAAAATAATACTTTGATGGCATTGATAAGCCTGTGGTGGTTTTCTGTGACACGAAAGAAACGTAAGCCATCAACATCTAATAATTTACGTGAGAGGCACTCGGGAGATGGAAAAATGCCGTTGCTTGTTCTTACGACAGCATCAAGCTTCTCTCATGCTAACACATTGACCCCGGGAGATCTTATGTAAAACGTTCCATTATTTAACTCGAAGCCAACAAAAATCGAGCAGGACCAAAACATTTTACAGCTGATCGCTGTGAAAAAAGTTCAGCGACGTCCCATAACTGCAGCAATGACAGTGTGTTTGGTTAATGCCATTAATGTTTATTTTTTTAATCAGTGTATAGCACTAGTCAACTAAATGAATATAACATGGCAAAGATGAATGCCAATTATAAATTAATTCAATCGATTTTTAGCATTTTGTGGAAAAAATTATCAGTTTTTATAATAAATCTTTGAAAATTAAATTATGCATTTGAATTTTTTATGTTTTTATAACCTAAAGATGCTATGTGAAAGTTTGTAACAGAAAATAGTGGTTTTCATCTTGTCACTTTCTTGGTAAAGAATACACGTTTTTACCGAAATTAGTCAAAATGGATTTATTGCGTTTTAGAACCAAACTCTTCATATATTTTATCTTATGAATGTTACAGTAACTACCTAATGTTTCTGCATTAAGCAGCATCCAGTGTCTAAACAAAACTGTAAGTGAACTGAAAAGTAATATAGATGGGTATAGCGTTGCAAGTTTGCAAAATGTTGACAAGGGAAAGACCTTACATCAGATTCCACTTTATAGGATATGTCACATTTATAATCTGCATCTGTAGAGATACATATGGGATGCACTAGTATTTTCCCTGACAACACATAATCATATTTTATACATTTTGTTTTATTTTTAATAAACTTTATACATATGATGTAGCCTAGAAGAAAATAACTTTTTCACTATTGTCTATATTTAATATAGCTACAGTAAGCATTGACTTGTAAGCTTATCTAACTGCTAAGTTATGAATGACAAATGTATATGAGTCACTTCCAAGAAAACATATAAATATAAATCAGCACATAATGGCATCACAACATGCTGTGAGACAAGTGGCTGAGAGAAAGAACATAATGCATATTTTCACATAAGGCTCATTTGCTCAAGGTTTGTAAGGCAGTATTTTTGTAAAACTGCTGTTGTAAAAGACTATACAAATACATTAAACCGGATAAAGTAGGCCCTCCTGAAATTCACAGGGAAAGAAATTTCAGAACCTGATGTTATTTTTTGCTGGCCTAAAAATATGTTTTGTATTATTTTAATGAAATAAACATATATTAATATATTTTCGTTCCCCCAGACAGCACTTACAGAGCAGCTTTTTCTTGCACGTTAGTAAAAAACAGTGCGTGTTTGTGCATTTTGCAGTTTTATATGTTATAAAGTCTGACTGTGAAACTCTTTTGATGCACGGTGAGTGTTACATTTAGTTTTTGGAAGCAGGTATCTATGTAACTCAAAATACATACATTGTCTAGACGCATATCTTCTAAAAAAAATTGGCTGCTGTTTTCTTTTTTATATTCTTTGATGTCTTTGTGTGTAGTTTTATGTATTTATTTATTTCATTGGATATTTACAGTACTATGGTCAACACCCGTTGATTTATATTAGGGCTGGGCAAAAAAATCGATTTTTCTCTTAATCGTTTTTTTTTTAAATGGTCGATTAAAGAATTCTCAAGAATGGATTTTTTTATGAAATAACCTGATCCTGTTTAATCAAAGACTGCGGCTGTTTTGACTTTTTTCAGCATACATTTTTAATCTTGCATCAAAATTGTATTGTATTTAACATAATTGTATGCATTTAAAAATTAGAGATGGGTTCTGTTTTAATGTACCCAAGTGTACCTAAAATAAAAAGTGTAATATTAATTTTTAATTTATTTTTATTAATTACCCACCTTACCAACTTATTTTTCACTGTTCTTTTTAATAAATAAAGTATTTGTATAAAATCTATATTCTTTGAGTTGAATCAAGAATCGAGTATAAAAATTGTTCAGAGAATCGGAATCGAACCCAGAATAGAAATCGTATCGATCCGATAGCGTTTGAATCGAAATTGAATCGATTCAGAACATCTGAATCAATACCCAGCCCTATTTTATAAAATCACAATACAATACAAACAAGAATTCTTTAAAGCAGTCCTGAACTACAGAGATCACACCCACCTGCTGCCCTTTACTAATATTAACCACCTTTAACGTGCTTATCAGAGATAATACAGAGAAAAAAAATTACGACTGCCCACTATGGTGCCTGACTAAATAGAGTGCAACAGCTTTACACCTTATATAATATGCTATTACCTTTCTGTTGTTATGACCCTCAGTTTCAAACTTCTTTATGTCCTTACCTTCAGAATTTATTCTATTGTATATTTATTATTTTACTCCGACTGTGGCTGAGGCGTGAGCAATTACAGGCTTAGACAATTACCTAAACCTCCAGCAGTTCATAAACATTCAATTATACCTTTTAATATGTCACAGTGATATTGAGTTCAAGTCAAAACAACAAAACATCACAGACTACGAGTCGTCTGAAGGGTTCATACTAAATATGAATTAATAAGCAAATAACAGAGGATTACCCCCCGTTCTCTAGTCACAGCTATAGGCCAAATCACTCAATTATCTTTGCTAATTTCCTCTGTGCCAAGCTAATGCAATTATATGCAAACAAACTGCTCAATGGTAACACTTTTTCTCTATGCCACACTTTGCCTTTCAGCGACAGGTAATTTTGATTAGCTCAGCCTGTCAAAAACAGCCTGGCCATTGGCTGATGCAAGATCTCCAGAAAGGACAAACAGCTGTGGTGCGACCGCCGACCGGCTTACTATGCATTTCATTTTTAAATCTGCCTTTATGAAGTGCAGCAGTTCATTTAGAGGCTTAAAAGTAAGAAAGTGCCAAATGGACCTCCTGTATATTATTTTTAAATAATTCTGTCACCACATGGCCAATTGCATGCATCCATTGATTAGCCATGAAAAAGTCACAGGTGGCTTGGAAATGAAGTCAGGGTGTTAATCCTGTAAGGAGGAGGCTGACACATAGCCCAAAACGAAGTTTCTTCCAGCTCACATTGCACTGCCAATCCAGTCTGTTTTTTGGCAGAATACAACCATGCGAGAAGTGTAATTCAGCACTAGTGTGAAAGCGAAATGCCCCAATGCAAAATATTTTGGTTACAATCAATGAATGTTTACACTTTGTCAAATTATTCCAAGTTTGACGCTTCTATTCTAGGCTTGATTCACCGGAATGTTGAGAATTTACAGTTTTGAATTTTTAATTATCCGGATATGCAGAGAATTGAATTTGTCAATCAGCATTAAAAATCAAACCCCAAACACTGCAAAGTATACATTACAGCAGTCAGAAGTCCAAACGCAATGGAACAACACAATAAAAACAGCATCAGGCATCCTGCGGTTACCAGAGACCCTTGCACTCCTTTCTGGGAAAGTGGAAGCTGCTCTCTGCTCATTCCATCAGAGTGCATGTTGTGACCCAGGCCAGTGCGGAGTGAAAGCCAGCGTCTGAGCGGTCCAAGCCCGCCGCTGTGGTTGCCACTGACAGGGATGAAAGCAATAACATCAGGTTGAGTTATAAGGCTACCACGGGTCACATCCCCAAGGAGCCGGTATAAGTCAAGCCGTCAGCCTCCAGCTTGAGAGAAAAAGAGGATGTACGCAGTCAAAGCTTGGCAGACATCCTACGGTGGCGGAAATGCCAAGAGACGTCAAGTGTGTGCCGGGTAACAGCGGTTCAGGTGAATGCTGCTTCCCTTTGTGATGCAGATGAGGATGCAATCAGTCTGCCTTTATCTCTGAAGACAGACTGTAGTCTGGGAGACACACGGCACCGCTGCACCAGTTCAGAGGAATTGTGTTTGTCGAACATCTTGATGAGAGACAGCTGTTTAAGGGTGTGCGAACAAGGTCTGACCTCTCACAAGAATACACAACTGTCACTAACTTCAGCATTGTTTTAAAAATCTGTTAAACCGAGAGTGACATTTGTTTGTTCTTTCAGAAAGCGGAAACCACACGATCTAAGATGTGTACTTATGCATTTCTTCTTCACAGGTGCAGGCGAGAAGGATTATGTTTCCTTGTTTGTTTGTTATTCCTATGCCCCAATTTTATAATTAGGCTTGTGCGTTCTCTTGTGGCACTGATCTTATACTGGTGCAACAATGTGGTCAAGTGTACTATTCACAAATATTATTTACAATCAATATCAACTGTACATAATTATGTAAATGCATACCACAATTGTCACACATACCAATAGTCCGTAACAGTGGTCGGTTGGCCTTGCATGCACAAGTTACTATCAGCAGGGTTAGTTTATACAATTAGACTCGTTTAATTAGCCCCTTAAGACAACCACCCAACTAAAACTTAATTAGATGAACTACTCCCAGTGCCACAAGTTCTATGTAAAATCACATTCAGGAGTCCATATGAGCAAAAATCTATATAAAGGGTCCCTGATGTGATGCTCCAGGTGACAGCTTTATTTCTATAATTCCTAACATTCGTCACACATTTTCATCCCCTACGTTCACGTTCCATCTGAACGGTTGCATTATTATGGCTACAAAAACAGAATGAACAATAAGAGCTTACATATGCATGAGTAATTGCATTGCTCACCGCTCTAAAGAGTAAAGGACTGCCTGCATATTTCATTTTGAATGTGTTTTGCAGAATGCTTAGCAAATTGCAGGAGACAGTTTGCATTGCGTCTGGTTACGACAATGAAAAGTGTTCTTGCAAAGTAGGCCAATGGGAATAAGACAGCCATTCTGTTTTCCACCAGTAAGTGCTTATATGTGATTAAATGGATTGATTAGGCAGCATTAAGTCTAAACATTAATGCAGATATAAAGACTGAAATATCTAATCATGGTATGATTTAAGTATGTTCCGTGTATTTGGGTCTCTAGCCCGGCAGGAACGTAGCCTGAACGTTTTCTACTAGAAAATTTCTGGTACTGCAGATTGAAACGATTATCACCTCAAGGAAGAAAAACACGAGCTATCATTTAACCGCTTCAAGAAAAACCCACATGATCTCTAACTACACATTCAACCGATCTTGAGTACAGAGTACAGTATTCTGTAACATACAGACCCTCATTTGTCCTCCTGCTACACTAACACTACAAGCTCAGGTAATGGTCAGTCTGGCATGTTATTGTTATTTTTAAAGGATACGATCCGCTGAGACGTTGTGTAAATAACCGCAGAAATAGCAAAGCACGTGTATGAAAAATGATATGAAACCACGCAGATATTTTTTTTGATTGATTCAGGTTTGGTGCATTTTAAATACAAAAATTTGTGTATTTAAAATGAATAACCGCAATTTGCAAAACGGTAAAAGTCCCAGGATAGATATCACTACAAAAGCACAGAGAGCACAAAGTCAAATTTAAGTGGATGATCTAAGCAAACATAATGAATTCTTAAGTAATAACTTAAGTTTACAAAGTTACACTTTACGATTTCGCAGAAGCCTTAACCGTTCGAGCACTTACAGTATTAAAGAGAGCAAAACGTTTTTTCAGTATTGACAAATGCACGTTTATGAATTCAGCGCCTTTATGATGCATTTAAAGGCCTGGCCAAAGCTTTGAAGGAAATAAAGATTTCTATTCCAGTGGGTGAGTGCGTTAGCTTCTTTTTGGATGATGTGACATCATCGGACCGATCCAGAAAGGAGGAATGTGGTAGACAGCGACTCTGATCCATGCTGCTCACTGGAAACTCCCTTTAAACTCCCTTTAGACTACAAATCACTTGCAAAAAACTGCCTGGACCTGACCAAAATGCCCTAAATTGCTGTAAAACAATTACAGGTGTTAAATGGCCTGCATGAATAACGTATACATGGTTAAACGTTAAAGAGATGTGGTAATGAGGATAATCATTTTGGTACTCATGAAAATCGTTTTTTAATTTCCACGAAATTACCAGTTATAATCAAATAGCAATATATGAGTTTCACCTTGACTGGCATGTTTTGATATTGAGATTGCTTTGGTTTAAACAAATGTGAGCTCTCTTGATAGGGTGATTGTCAACAGTTTGCAAATTCTTCAAATTGTTGAACAAAAAAACGCCATTTAAAAAAATAGCCATTGCAGGACTGACACATCTGTAAAACAAAAAAGTCTGATAGCGACAAAAATAACATGCTGTGCCGAGAGCGACGAGATCTCTGCTAAAAAAGCTGCCATCAAGCCCATTTCCCATGAGCCTCTCTGCTACTTTCTGCATGGTCAAGGTAGCCCTCAGCCTTTCCCTCGAAACTTGACACCCGACTTACTACAGAAACAACTGGTACCAGCACTAATTGAAATTTTGCATGCAAAGTGACAATAGCTGGGCCCTGGGCAGCATGGATTAAGCACTGAATGGAGGCGGATTCTTTGTGAACGCCACTGCGGAGGCTGGCGTGCAGACGAGCTCCCTGCATCTGCTCATTCAGCAAACTGAGAAAACATGGGATTTCGAGCAGCCGCTCGCTTTACCTTTATCTAATCCTGTTTCTGAACGCCTATATCCACCCCTTCACCATACGCTCTGCCTTTTGTTACGCATCCGAAGAAACTGTAATGCTATGTGTCGGTGTGCACCGCAGTGGCCCACACTCTGCGTATAGTTGGAAAAAGACTGGTTCCATTTACATTTGAAAGCGCATTATTCACATTTGGCTGGCATTTCCAAGTGGAAGTGTTGAGATGAGGGCTAAAACGGCTATGTTAACAAACAATACATTTAATTATACCCCTTTCTGTTGTTTTTTAGTGTTATGGAAATAGATCTTAAAAGCATATCCGGAAACAAACTTGGAACTCGTACAAAAGCTGAGCAAAATTCTTGAAGTGAAAACCAAGTATTTGTATAAAACAAAAATTCTGACGGATGTTTGTAATAGTTTGAAAATTAAATACTTGAGCAATAAATACTCTTATTCTCTTTTTCTTTAAGTCTATTTAAACCTGAAACAATGTTTTAAATATGAAGAAGTACTGAAATCTGAAACTAAATGAATTATAATACGGAAAATATTCTGACGTATAAAGTATAAAGTGGGTCATGAAAATAGTAGTGTGGTACAAACTGCCTCCAAACTGTCTGCGCATGATATGTTTATCCCTTCAATGGGTAAAAATGACATCTACAACTTTCTACAATGTAGCACCACCTTAAATAGTATGTTCTAACAATTTCCAGCACCATGTTGGCAAGCACATTAATATAATCTGTGGTCAAATATTTGTATACAGTACAACATGAACAGACGCAGCTGCTTATGAGACGTCTCAGAATGAGAGATAAGTCACACTGTGTCATGACATTATAACAGCAAAATGGAATGCATGCTGGGAATGCTGAAATACCAAGGAATCTTTAGCACGACCGGTGTTCTACTTCCAAAAAGATGCCAACTTTCTGACAAAGTAAACAAAATTTTGCCTAATCAAAGCCTTACTGATAAAATATCTGGTTGAATGATATTTCAAAAACAATAAAGTACGATGCCTCCTCACATGCAAGTCTAATAAGCAACTATTTTTCTTACTTATATTAAAATTCATAGAAAACTGATGCATTGTGTGAGTTATACTCCGAGACAACTAATGAGAAATGGCAGAAATCATACAACTTTGATATAGAGAAGAGACATAAAAGACTTTTTTTTTGCTAATTGCTGATGAGCTACATACGCAGAGACTAAATTACTTTGTAACTTCAAACCGCTGAAGAATGCAAACTGACATAGGCCGATAAAAAATAAGTCACTGCCGGAAACTTCAAAGTCCCCAAGACAAGCGTTACGATTTGATATAAAAACACAATGAGAAGCTGAACCATATTTGTAAATTCACCTACTGGGTTATCTTTCTAGATTTACATATGCAAATTTTGCTTGGATCTGTAGACTTAATAAAGCACTCGAAGTACTCAAGATCACAAGCAGAATACACTTACATCTTGAGTGTCACTATTAGTGGCCACGCAATCTATCTGTCAATCATACTCTGATGATGATAATACAGACAAATGCACAAATTTAATCAAATACTTTACTTTTGATTCCTCAAAAAATCTAGACGTACACAATGTAATAAAAATCGTCTAAAAAGACGTTTTAGACACTTTGTAAGGGTAAATATACTGATGTGCAAGGGTGACGTCAAATCTCGCCAACCCATCTTCTCTAAAGCTTGGTATCTCTTTGTTATTTTTAAGGTTGAAACAGCGCTGACCTCTTTTTCAACTCTCTCATTTTTTTATATGTAAGCGCCATGCTTTAAAGCCATTGGCTTATGAAATAGGGTGACAGTCAGAGAAAGAATAAGGACTGACCAATCACACGATTTTGTGATAAAGCGATCCAGATGAAAAAGAATATTTTCCTCAAATAACATTTTTTAACAAGATTCTTACATATTTCAAAGAATAACAAAGCACACAAACACATTTACATGACTGTACTCTGATAACTGAGAGATAAGTCCTGCACAGCGTAACACAACCAGCTATTTTTCAGTTATCCATGCTAGAGAACATCGCTCATACTATTCAGTATTGGAAACAACAAGCAAAAAACACATTACGGTACATAATGAAAACTATGTAAAAATCCTAAAAACAATCACAAATACTGTTTTAATGCATTAAACATGATTAAAATCTTTTTTTTTTTACTTTTATCAACCTTGCTATAGCTATTATTATTACTATAAAACATGCACACGTAATAATATAAATTAAATAAAATTTTCTAACATTTTGAAACATTTCAATATTTCAGGCATGAAGACAAGGCTTGTGAGATCTAAAGTCATACATAAAAAATGGCCTTCTTTTCTCAAGTATAGGAAACATACACTCTGGAAGTACAGAGCAATCTAAAAATTAAAATTGCAGCAAAAAATTAAATATTTTTTTGAATAGTGTTACAGTTAAGTTTGACTATTTTTAACTGTTCTTTAAAAAATATTTAGCACTGATTTATAAGCAAAAGAAAAAAGCACTGTGACTCACAAACTTCCTCAAACTGCAGTGCTGTGTTGAATGAGCTCTTGTTTAATTAAAATACAGCCATGCCTCAATATGCAAATGTCTGCCAATTTTTATAAGCATGATAAATTATTTTAAACTACAGCACTGCTGTTAGCTTGACTCTCTTTTTTAAAAAAAATTCACAGTGTGTATATGCAAATTTACAATTATACAAAACATATTTTGCATCAAAGGAATAAAATGATATCTCCTTTCAAAATATCCAGCCTAAAAAATACAAAATGAAGCATGTCTGTGTTCACACATTACATGGCTATTAACCTAAGCATCATTAAACTTTAGAAATCAAGCCACAATGGGGTCCTGTCACAATAACACCAATGCCTACTTAAAATTCATTTAGCATAATTTATTGTAAGGACACTGCAAACTGCTGGGAACTGAAATTGTAGTTAGTAATTGAGAATAAACTGTATTAGTTTGTATTGTATTGTATTGTTTTGTTTTGTATCCTCTACTAGAAACCTGTTTCATTGTCCAACATGGTGATCCCAGCATCACCATTTCAGCTCTGAATACATTCAGCACACCAACCGATGTGTTTAAAGCATCGTGTGAACGTTATACTTAAATATTAAAAGAGAATAAAGACACATAGGTGGCTTGTGTTTAATATAACACGTCTGAAATTATTGTACAATTAAAGCTGCAAGGAGCGCGAGCCTTAAATCCGTGCGTCTCGTGCACACACGTATCTGAGCTTTGGGATAAAATAACCTTTTTTGATGCTGCTGAACACTGAAAGAAGAAAATGTTTGATCTTCAATATGCTGTATTTACACGTGTTTATTAAGATAAGCACATTTTTACCTGGGATGATTTTCCAACGTATTTTACCTCACAGACCCCAATGAAGGCAAAACCTTCCTGTCAGGGAAATTGCAACCGTTCAAAAATGCCACATTTGTCCCTGTACCTATACACCCACATTTATAATTGGTGGAAAAAATGCTTTCGTATCTTATTTCTTGAAAGGCATTCAAAACTAACGTGCCGTGACCGTAAACTCTCACTCGGTCGGCAAGATGCTGGAGTCGCAAAACACGGAGGGAAACATCTTACCTTCAACAGCCAGGACCGACGGTAGAGTCCATAAAATCCATAGGATATCCATCATTGGTTTCTTAAAGGTGAAATGATAAAAAGTCCTGGGATTCAAATAAAACGAGCCCTGAAAGCCATTGATATCAGACGCTGGCGCAGACCGGCAGACTTTCACCGTCCGTTGAATGAATACGATGCCATAAACACACAACTAAAATTCTAAGCGAGTGTGGACGAGACCAATCGGGGCAGACGAGGGGGGCGGTGGTTTCGAGGACCGCGAGCGATCGGGCACAGGATGGATATGCTTAAGACACAACCCTTCACGAATAAGAAACAGCCGTGTTTAAGATTATTTTATTGATAAGGATCGACCCGAGCCGATTCTCGTGCATACGGATATAAAAGCGTGAAGCCAACCCACCCGAAAGAGCAATTTTCCTCTTTCCCACCTGTCAATCAAAGCTACAGCGTAACTATTTAGCCTTATCAGTGCATGTTCGGTGGCAATTTTGTGGCTATTGGGATAAACTGAATGGGTGGTTTTATTCTGATTATATACATTTGTTTCGATTAAACTGTTTTTAACACTTGTTCTGATGGTAATGGAATACTCTGCCTTCTTTTATCTGTTTCGTCTTCATTAAAAGTTAAGGTAAGATTTTGAATCTTTTGAAACAACTGTTTAAAGAAAAGACAAATACTTGTATAAAAACGTACTTAAATAAATTATCATTATGTTTGTAGTTTTGCTGTTCTTAATTTACCATTTGTTTAAGATGAAATATAGGCTAAAAGGTGCAAAATATAAAATCAATAAGCCTACTGTACGTGAGCAAGGCTCTTATCCAGCATTAGATGCACATTATGTGTAATTTTGATTTGGAATCACACAGATGTTTGATGTGTAACGGCAGAAACGTAATCAACGAGGACAAAATGAGGTAGCCTACAGTGTGTCTGCTGGCAGCTGTGACAAGCTCACGAGGCCTCATTTGCAATTTTAACAATGTGTGTGTCCAAAGACTAAGTGTTTTCAATGTGTTTTGAATGTGTTTGCCTGCTACCTAACTACAGCAAGTGTAGTGTAACCAGTGTGAGAAAAGGATACATTCCTTTTAAAAGGCAAAGTATTATGGCAGATGGTCCCTTTAGATTTTTATTTAAAATATTTTGTATAATATATATATGTATATATATATATATATATATATATATATATATATATATATATATATATATATATATATATATATATATATATATATATATATATATATATATATATATGAAAACAAATTAATTTGTTCCAAAAATATAGATTTTAATCTTTGAGTGAACTTTCATCTTTTTGTAACACAGGGATTTTTTACAGTAAATTCACTGCTGTCATCATAATTCACATCGTTTTCTTTTGTGCCCCTGGGTGCTTCATAACCAAATATTAAACCTTGAAACTTAGTGATGAATGAAACATGTTATTTCCAATCATTCATTATTCCAGTGAAAACACACTTTCTTGGCAAGAGGTGTACTATATTATAACATAAACTCATGATGAATAAGTTAAAGACCTGTTCTTTCCTCTCTCACTACCTTGGTTATACAATAAATTGCAATTTAATAATGTGAAGAAAAAATAAAATAAAAATAGTAGAGTA
Source organism: Misgurnus anguillicaudatus (assembly GCF_027580225.2). Lineage (NCBI taxonomy): Eukaryota > Metazoa > Chordata > Actinopteri > Cypriniformes > Cobitidae > Misgurnus > Misgurnus anguillicaudatus. The sequence goes on along the minus strand of NC_073350.2, from coordinate 23,803,080 downwards.
GCCTACAGTACAGTGCTCTCTCGTGTCTGAGATGTACATTATTTGACGGTAGCTTAAAGATCTTTTAAAATCCTGATCTAACCTGGGTTACCTGATCCTAGCTTACTGTATTTGCCTTTGTATCACATGTGATATTACTTAAATTGCTAAACAAAATGTCCTGTTTAACTTGTCATTTGTAGAGTTTGTTTAATAAGTTCAAAATGCAATCAAATCAGGTCAATGGGTACACACGCTAGACCAATATTAGCTGTGGGCAAGGTAATTTTCCATTTTCACTGTTTTGACCAAAATGTTGGGGGTATGAAAATGTTATTTAGTTCAGTATAGACCTAGAATATCCCGGCGCTGTCTTCCAGATACTATTTTGCTGTTGGCCATGTTATGTTTCTTTGTATTTTTCACAAAGATAGGTTTTAAAGCCACATTAAGTTATTGCTTACAAATAAATACACTTATAAGAGTAATGTAGCTCTGTGGGATAGAAGATGACTGCTCAAATCTGTTGCTCACTGTGTTTCATCAAATTGATCTTTGCAAAAGAGCAGCTGCACAGAAATCACTTATTGTTTTGTTGTTGAATATTTAGGAACAATATTACAATCACTTGGTCTTTTTCAAACATATTGCTAATGGATAAACTTTTTGACTTGTCAATTTTAGCTTGTAAGAAGTGACAGCTGAATTAATGCACCATTGTGTGCCAAGCCACAAACAGAATTTTTAAATTTCCTTAACGCAATAAATTTGATTTCCTGTCTCAGCAGCTGCTAGTGTAATCCAAATAACGCTGAGCCAAAAGAACCAAAAAATGAGGTACGGGTGCATGGGTGAAGGTGGACATAAACAGAAGGACATAAAAAGCACTGAGAAGCTCACAGGCCAATTCCCTAATTCTCTACACACAGAGAATAAAATAAGCAACAGTAGCAAAGCATAACATAAGAAGCTTAGATTTATATCAATGTGGCTGCTTTTACTATTCCCTGCAAGGACACAGAAATTGAACAGGTAAATTATGGTCGACTCAGAAGATTACGGTATATATCAAAAGACAGATATAGACCTATAAGATGTTTGACTAAATAAACTGAGACTTAAAGGCAATGAGGGGATTAGGTTATTTTATTTCGTGTTATTGAATTTGGAATCTGCGTTTTGTTAGCTCTCATGGAACAAAGCTGTTATTGTAATATAAAGAGCTGGCAGTATTTTACTGAAAATACCAGTCAGTCTGAAGAGAAATATCAAAGGATATAAAACTAGACTAACCATGGAAGACTGGACTTTAATAATTTGACTTATGTCAGGTGGTGAAAAGCGAGCAAGACATGTTTTAAATTATTTGTATCATTTCCCGTATGAAAAAGAATGTGTGTTGTGAATTGATACCATTCTTTAACATCACCATATATCAAAAAGAAAACTACTGTGTGATTCATAAAAAAATGAAACCTTAACATTATAGCAAAATGTACATAATAAAATCAAAATCAAATCAGGATTAATTTTTTATTATTATTTTATTCTTTATTTTTGTCTCACAGACATCTTTTATATAAATGGCATGCATGCTTTCATTAAAAAAGTTTATATTAATGTAAATAAGTTAAAAATAACCAAATTGATTTTTACGTTGACTTGATTTCTTATAAAATACATACAGACCAAGTGAGAAAATTGGAAACATGGAAACACAATTACATGGAAGCACACACACAGGACAAGTACGCAGTTTGGCTATATTTAAATATTTTATATAATATTTAATATTTAATATAATATGATAATTTATTATAATTTGAATATAATATTTTATCTTTTTTAAGACTATCTACTGTTTTCTTCTAAACAGACTTGAGCAAAATGTGTTGCCTGTACAATTCACAAAGGTTTTAAATAAAAATAAGAAAAATAATCAATACAATAATAACATAATCTGTATACATATTTAGACTACTCATAATTTCAGGGGGAAATGTTAAAAGTTGTGTACAATAGTTCAACACATTAAACAAATTGACAATTTGTATGAATAAAGATATCCATGAGTATTTGATCTCCACATGAACCAGAAAACTGCCTCAACGTTGCCACCTAGAGTTAAGGAGTTGAATTTCCTCTTTTCACTCATAACTTTCTTTCATCTCTTTGACCTCTCATATGCATTTGCTTAAACGTTTGGCCATGCAAAATATCATGCATATTTAATATTTATTTACAATTATGTTTGTAACAGAATAGCCCTACCTGCATTCAAAAGTATTAAGCACATTGTTAAACTAAAAACTACTTGCATGTGTGCAAACCATGTTGTGCTTCTAAATTAATTTAATTAACTAATGAACCAAAATATTATTTGATACATCTGAATTAACTACTGTAAATTAGTTTACTAATGTACTAAGTTTTCTAAGGACAGACTTACAAAAGGGGATTACATCAAATATATCTAACTCCTAATACTTTTACAATGCACTTTCAAGTAATTTTTCAAATGAATATTTTCAACTCATACATTGTAAATTACTTTTCATAAAATCTTAAACAACCGTGTTTTTATTGTATCCGTCTAAACACGAGCAATATACCCCTCTTTTTACCCCTTAAATCTTTAACTACGTTCAGGATGCCCGCAGTACTTTGTTGTTGTTAAAGCCATGACTGTCTACAGACCCTAATGAAGGTGGGCTTTAAAGTGGTCTGCTATTTGTTAAGGATGTGTGCTTGATCTCTGACCTTTGTGACAGATCCTCCCTGCTCTCTAATCTCAGAAGACTCTTCAGATGTGGATTACGCCTCGAGGGAGACTCCCTAACAGGTCAAAGAGAAAAGATAAGGCTTTTATAAGGCTTTAAATTAAACTTGAGCACTTGAAACACATTGCTCATATAGATTCGACTGCTTTTCACAGTCACATCTATGTTTCGAAGATAGACATAAAGCCTGTCTGATGATAAGGTTATATAAGATGTGAGTTCGGAAGTTATTGAATTTTATTCTTTTGCCAGTGAGAGCAATTTAAACCCGTTGATATACACCGCCAGTTCTCTGTACTTCCCCTGTGGTCAGGTTTAGTCACTGCTTATCCTATACGTATAAGTCATCCTATAAAGTGACTGGCTGCCAAAATATGAATTTAACCTCAATTAGGTTGTGCAGATTTAATCAGAAGTCTTGTCCATATTTAATTAACTTACTGTGGGATTATTACCATCCGAACTTGCGTGATCAGAATTCCTGAAAGCTTTGTGTGGTAAGATGCAAAATTTGAACTATTTCATGTACCGCATTCCCTCACATTCAATTGTTTTGCTGTACGCTGAAATAAGAATGCAATGTTGAAATCAGGGCTTTGTTTGCATATCAACCTGCAGCCTTGCATCTTTATGGGTTTATGACAAAGACAGATCTGCATTAAACCACCCCAGAGACCCAAACCCCACAAATCAGCTGCTGTAATCCAGAGCAAAGGTTTTATCACCAATATAAATCCACAGACTCAGGTGAAATCATTCAAATAACAGGAACGCAAACTCCATCCTTCAACGTTTCCCATCGAACATCTGTCCTACGGTCACATGAACCTACGCAGACCTCATCCTAATTGATACAGCTCTTTTCACGTAAAGCGATGATGGCCTCAGCAGCCATGCCGAAGTACTTTGGATGCTTGGGGGTGGTGACCATGAAGCCAGATCTCCTGTAATGTTCCTCAGGTGGATCAAGCAGAGATATGCAGCCCTGAAGAAAAGTGGCTTTCATTAGTGACATGAAACACAAGCTCCCCGTCCGCAGCTTTATTCACTTTCCAAATGCAGATTAGCCAGAATTCCCTCTCAAAGCTCCTGTGTGTCCTGTCAGGTTTCTTGTAGCCAAAAAATATAATCCCGAGAAGGGTTTTTTCTTGTGTGCACCTGTGTGCGTATGTCAAGCGGCATATGTAACCCTAGACAAAACATGTGCATTTGTTTCTGTGAAAAGCCAAAGCATATGTTGATTTTGTGGAGTGCTCTTATTTTATTTTATTATATATGCGCAATAGATTGTTTTGCGAAAGGCAAAATTTTAAAAAAATTATTCAGATAATTCCTGTTAACCCTCATTGTCCAGTCATTAGAAACAGAACGCTTACATAAACACAATAATTAAATAAAAGCATAAAAAGACTTGTAGAATTTAAAACCATATGTTAAGTTTATGTTAAACAGTGTAAGTGATCTTGTTAAAAACATATGCGTGTTTTTTGCCCACCTTCCACCTTTGACCTAAAACAACAGATGGAACTAGTAAACACGATTCAGAGCTAACAGGTTTGCCCACAACAGGCAAGCCTTTCTAAAAAATAAAAAATTGTGGAGAGCTAAGCTACCAAGTACTTTACAAAAAATGTTTGAAGTTATAAAATGCGAGCACTTACAGTAAAATTACAATATTTTAAAAAGTAAACAGTGTTCTACTGTAAATGTGTGTATTATTTACATTAATAATCAAAGTTATTTTGCTAAAAAATCAAATAATAATTTAGTGCTGGTCAAAGATTAATCGCGATTAATCGCATACAAAATAAAAGTGATTTTTTTTGGATAACATATGAGTGTGTGCTGTGTGTAATTATTATGTATATATAAATACACACATAAACACACGCATTTATGTATGTATTTAAGAATCATTTACATATGTATATATTTATTTATATTTATTTATATTTTATATGATATATCAATTTTTAAAAATGATATATAAATACAAATTTCTGAAATGAATACATGTATGTGTGTGTGGTTAAATATACATAATAATTACACACAGTACACACACATATATTATGCAAAAAAATCACTTTTATTTTGTATCAATTAATCGTGATTAATCTTTGCCCAGCACTAAAATAATAATAATAATAGTGCAGTAAAACGAAGCATTTCCAATATTCAATAACTTCAAGGCTTAATCTTGTGTATTGAGATGCACTTTCCCATTCTGCCCAATAGTGTTTACTGTTTCATACATTTCTCCATGACTCCGTTCACCCTGCTGCGCAAAGTGAAAATCCTCTGTTTACGGTGAGCACGCCATTCCAGTGAACCAAAGAGATTAAATTCCCCATGTGTCATTCAAATCGTTCCTTTACAGTACATTTCCATAAACCTACCATGACCCACACTAACGGTGCATGATGTGAAACCCCAGCGCTTAACCGTTGACGAAAATTCATTTAATACTTATCCAGTGTTACAGATACACAGTTTTACTGATTGAACGCCGACGCTCTCTTTAGTGTAATATGCTAATGCCAAATGCCTAGAGCTCACTGCTTTAAAGAGTATTAACAGTTTCCTGAAAGTATGTTCAATAACCGCTCTTTCCCTGTTCTTCTTCAGAAGATTATTACTGGACTACATCTGGAAGATATTTAGCCGATTTACCATCAGGCCTGTGAAACACGCTCATTTTTAATCACTCTTGCGTGGTCTGGGGGCGCCCGGGTGCACCCATTTCGTATCGGGCTCCTCAGTACCACATTGACTGTAAAGAAATATATGGCGTTGTGCTCGAGAGCTCTCAGCGGATGTTTTATTAATGGATGGGGATGACAGTGTTATGGCTGAGGCATCTGCCCCTTTAAAAGCTCAGCGATTGTTTTTTCAGAATAATTTGAAGTGTTTAGGTGAGACATGAATGTTTTTGCAATTGAAATGGTGTTTTCTAATTATTAATTTATACACAGCCTTATTTTATTTATCCTTCAGCTGAACACATTTGCTATTATGCTATAATTCTCTCACATGATTGTGTCATAAAAATATGCTGTATATTTAATGTTTTAATTGTACTCTTCTAAAGTAATGACAATTATGAAGTGTCACCGTTTGGATCTTTCACGGCAGAAAGACAAATACTATAAATAATTGTATTCAATTTTCTCCTATTATTAATAAATGATGTTTTGTTGACCACACTGTAAAAAATACTTTGATGCCTTAAAATTTTTTGTTAAATCAACTTAGATTTACAGGTCATGTCAACAGAGATGAGTTGACTTTTCTCAACTATAGTTTATAAGTTCTAACAACTCACATGTAGTTATAACAACTCATCTAGTCAAGATAAATAATAGTAAGTTGAAATGACTTGTAAATCCGAGTTGATTCAACAAAAAATTTTAAGGCAGCAAAGTATTTTTTACAGTGTACTGTGTGGTGTTTATAGAACAAACTCGGGCAACATGATTGCAAAAATTGCAAAATAGCTCATATAATATTTATTTTAAGGTGGATCGACAACATTTTTTGAAGATTAAGCATCTCATATCATAAGCTTTCTGTTAAAAATGTGTTCCTGTAGCTCAACTGGTAAAGTATTGTATTAGCAGCACAAAAAGTCTGATTCCAGGCATTACACAAAATGAATAAGTTGCTTTGAATAAAAACATCTGCCAATTGCATAAAATGTAAATAAGTCATTCTACCAAAAAAGTGGAAATGCTTGTCCCTTGCTTTTGCAGACCCCTTAATCATTTAATTTGACCCAATAATCCCATAATGATATATATTTAATAAATATAGACTGTACTTAAAATGATGAGAGAGTTTATTTATTTAATTTTCTTTTTTTCCTTTTTTAAACTTTTTTTTAAATGTCTGGTCCTGAAAATTGCCCTGTCCCTTTGATCATACATGGAAGTTGAACTGTGTAATTATTATTTTAATTACATTTACCTTAATTTACTACAACACTGAAATGGTAAAAATATACTATTAATATGAATAATATCAAATAAATATTTGTCCCCCAAATTTATGTCATTGGTGTTACCCTACCCAAAGCACTTTTATTTTGAAACAATGCATCAGCTCTTTGAAGTTTTCATGGGTCAAGAGGTAAGTGAAAGAAGTGCAGTGAAGGAAGGCAAAGGTTTTTTAGATGTCTTACCTTATTTGTCTAAAAAATCATGATATATCTAAGAATTTTGAGATAAGATTCTTTGGATGTCATTAGTGTTACTCTTTTTTATAGCTGTGAGTGTCAAGATCTTTACACAAAAATACATACTGAATAAGTATGTATTGTTACATCTCTGATGAAATAGCACATGGCTAATGGCAGCCATTTTGTTAAAATATTATTTTTTTCTGTAAATTGTCATTGGTGTTACCATCATTGGTGTTACCGTCATTAGTGTTACTTCTCTAATGAGTACTTCCTAAGCACTATTCCTTTAACTGACCAACATAAAAGCATAAAAACAAAACAGGATGGATCATTTTATGAACGTTTATAAGTTTTATCATATTCATTATCTATTATTATATTCTAATTTTGTCATTGGTGTTACATTGTGTCATTGGTGTTACACCAAGTTTTGGTGTTATGAATTTATTTTCTTGTACTTCCTAGTAATATTTTGTTGTTGATATGGGATGTAAGATATTGTTAATATTTCAGTCTTTGCATCAAAGCCTTTTTTGTTGAATATTTTTTGTTTGTTTGTTTTAAAGAAAAAGTCAAACTGAGAATCAAATAATTTAATTCAATGCTGGGTAAAGATGAAGAATTTAATTAAACAAATATTAATAATCAATAATTTTTTTTGCTGTTATCATTCCTCTACTCAACCTTTAACTAAATACACAAGCTGTAATGAGAAAAAATATTTAGTATCAACATGTTTAAATCACAGGTAACACCAATGACAAATAAATGACTCATGGATTTTTTATTAAAATGTATTAAAAAGTTAAAAATAGATTAAGCTCCCCGTTTTGCAGATTCATAGATTTGACAAGTTATTTAATGCTATTAAAGAAGTTTTGGGTATGTTGAAAGAAGTACATTTAAGCAAATTTCCATCACCTGAATTCTACCTTTTCTGCAGAATGACCCAAATGTAAAAATATAAAAATAACATTGCATGGGGCCCTGTGCAAATAGTGTACTGTTTGTTCAATACCTTACAGATATATTCAATGCATTTTTTGACACTGAAAATTTGTTAGAAAGTAGGAGCTTTATACAAACAGAACAGAACCGAAAAAGGTCTATTAACTTGATCAGCTCTTTAATACATACATTAAATATTGGTTTGTCTCTCTGTGTCTCTCTATGCGTGTAGAAAAAGAGTTGTGAAATAGAGCAGAAGAATACAAGATTGACGTACAAAAATCATTCTGCTTGAAGATGAGAAGGGGCCGCGAAACAGCAGACTGAAGGATCCAGGGGTCGTTCCCATGACAACCTTTGCCCAGGGAGTTTGTTGACCCTTCAGCCTGCCAATACAAGCAGAGTACAGATTGTAGGTCACATATGGCACAGACGATCCAATCAGGACTAATCTGGCTGGACTCCGGGTCATAAATTACACTGCAAAGCTGCCTTCATTTCAGACTTATCTCACTGCACAGGTCAGAGCCACATTAATGTAAAGTCCTGTATGGAAGTAAACACTTGTTAACATGGTTGTTACACAAAAACCCGCAGCGTGACATTTGCTTATTTGCTCTCTGATGTAAATTTACTTGGACAATGGTAGTACACTTTTAAAAAAAACGATGCCGTAAAAGAAACGTTTTTGGTTGTATGGTTCAATAAAGAAACCAAAAATGGTTCTTCTATGGTATCACTGTGAAGAACCTTTTAAGCACTTTTATTTTTAAGAATGAAACCAATTGTTTTTTTATATAAGTGGTATTACAAATATAATAATATTAATCAATAAAAAAATGTATTTATTAATCTATCACTCTTAGGCCTGGTTCAACAGACAAAGCTTAGCTAAAGACAGAACTAGGCCTTAGTTAAATTAATATGTTTAAGCATCTTTTATAAACATGCCTTAGAAAAAGACATTACTGGTGTGTAACAGCTTAAATATGTGTTTAAGTCTAGTACTAGCCTTAAACCTTGTCTGTAAAACCAGGGGTTAGTGTCTTAAAGGGATGAAAAATGAAAATTTACTCACTCTCGTGTTGTTGCAGACGTGTGTGGATGTCTTTGTTCTGATGGACACAAAGGGAGATATTTTGTTGTTTTGTGGCCAGGCCGTTCATGGACCCCATTTAATTCCATATTATAATTTTTTCCTACTATGAAAGTCAATGTGGTCCATGATTGGTTTGGTTACAAACATTCCTCAAAATATCTCCCTTTGTGTTTATCGGAACGGGGAAATTTGTGCGGGTTTGTAGCAACACGAGAGTGAGAAAATGATGACAGAATTTTCATTTTTGGGTGAACTATCCCTTTAAGACCTTAAAGGATTAGTCCATTTTCTTAGAAAAAATCCAGATAATTTACTCACAACCATGTCATCCAAAATGTTGATGTTTTTCTTTGTTCAGTCGAGAAGAAATTATGTTTTGTGGGGAAAGAGTTCTAGGATTTTTCTAGTTTTAATGGACTTTGATGGACCCCAACACTTAACAGTTTTAATGCAGTTTAAAATTGCAGTTTAAAATGACTCTAAACGATATCAAACGAGTCATAAGGGTCTTATCTAGCGAAACAATTGTCATTTTTGGCAAGAAAAATAAAAAAATATGCACTTTTAAACCACAACTTATCAATTTCCTTAATACGTCATCACGTCAAGAGGTCACAGATGACGTATGCGAAACTACGCCCCAGTGTTTAGAAGTGTGGAGAAAGAGGACCATTCCGACGTTGTTCTATGTGGAATGATACAAATTAATGTCTTTGTGTCAGTTTATTGTTTAAAATGGTCCGCAAATGTGCGTTTCATACATGTAACATGTGGCCTTTCCACGGCATTACGCAATTACGTGAGGTCGCGCTGACGCGTCACACAGCTGATGGAAGACAAGAAGTTGAAAAATGCATGTTTTTTATTTATTTTTGCCAAAAACGACAATCGTTTCGCTAGACAAGACCCTTATGCCCCGTTTGAGATAATTTACAGTCCTTTGAATTTGCAATTTTAAACTGCATTAAAACTGTTAAGTGTTGGGGTTCATTAAAGGCATGAACATTTGAAAAATCCTGGAATGTTTTCCTCAAAAAACATAATTTCTTCTCGATTGAACAAAGAAAGACATCAACATTTTGGATGACATGGTGGTGAGTAAATTATCTGGATTTTTTTTAAGAAAATGGACTAATCCTTTAAAGCATTAAAAGCTCAAGTGTTTTGCTGTGAGACCTAGATATGTTAAACTAGATTCTGACATTAACTTGAAAATAAGATTTTGTGTAAGGCCCCGTTACTGCATGATTTTCTCAATGTAAATATTTCATAAAATGTTACATTATTTCCCTTTAAATTGTAACATAACTGTGTTATCCAAGTTACTGTAAGTTGTTTTATTAATTTATAAATTGATCAAAACTAAGAAAAAAAACCTGTGTTTCAGGCTCTATTTTGTACCCTATAATGCTACAAATACTGACTGAATATTGTCAGCTAGTCAGTTGTCATGATGATGAAGTATAAACATCTGAACAACTTAAAAGAAAATCAATCAAACGTAGTCGCAACAATGGAGGGGGGTGGAGAGACTTCAATCTCTGTTCTGTATATGCACCCAAGGCTTCATCTGGTAATTCAGATTTTATATACAACAAAAGGAAAATATTTGAGTCTAATTCTTCAGCTCGGTCCATCTGTATTCTCTCAGTTCAGATGGGTTTATAGTCAGTGTGTTTATTTAATATACAGGCCTAAATATGCGCCGGCAGTAAGGACAAACTTCTCAATTTACACAGGACACATTCTTGTATTTTACTCCAGTATTTTAAAATTGACATACTTTAGACTGAAATTTTTTTGAGATTTGTCAGTTTTATCAACATTTTACCCGAATGCCTTCAGGAAAACACATGCATGCGTTGCTTGCAGCACGGGACGATGAAGACAATAGTGCATTGGTGTAGTGCTTTAGACACATTATTATTGCATTCAAAACAGCTAGACGTAGTAGAATTTAGCAAAATCCAGATATGTTGAGAGTCTAAGCAAAAGGAATTAGTATAAAGAAAGATGGCAGTAATTGCTGACAGATGGGCAGCCATAATATGTGCTTTATATCATTTGCCAGGTTCTAATTTTTAACAGTAGGGCAATATGCATGGTTGCCCCGTCCACTACAATATATATACATATATATATATATATATATATATATATATATATATATATTTATTTATAATGCTACATATAATGCAAGTAAGTGTATTATCTTGTTTCAACTATGTTAAATTATGAATTATTGACATGCCTTTGTCTATAGATTTGGTACCTTTCTCCAGAGAGTCCCTGTATCGATTTCCCACACCACAATTTGTTTTCATTAAAGGCTTCTCAGTTGTACTTGTCACTGGATGACTGCTCACAGAGTCACAGAGGACAACCAGATCAGGAGGCAAACAGTTAAGTATGATTTATTTGTCACGTCTTTGGAACGGCGCAACAGAGAGGACACAACCGCCAGAGGGGCCCACATTTATTTGAAGATAGCGGAGGATTTAAGGACAAAGTTTAATGTACTCTGTTTTAATATCCGTTGAAATATAAGCTCTCGTTTAATGGTTTACGGTCGGAATCTGAGAACGTCTGTGATTTGTTTATAAAAATAAAATCAAAGGGTCAAGCACACGAAACAGTTTTCACTACAGTATGCAACGGACACACACACACTTATTCTGCTTAAACCCATCGACTTATGGGTATATAAACAGGCGTCCGATAATCCAGACGTAATCACTAGAAAGGGGGCCAGAAGAGAAACAGCGCTGGATGTTACAATTTTAAAGCAACTTAAAATATCACATGAGTTTAAATAACAGCAGAAGGACTGGACAGTGATCCAGGGCTGATCTTTCTAAGGCAATGCTTTACATTGTTATTTTACAGCCACTTTTATAACCAAAGCTACTTACAACACATTCAAAATACATGTAAATGCACCAACCGAGCTTCAATGGCTAAATTCAGGGAGAAAATAAATAGTTTTTTATAATGTCCACAGTATTTACTAAGGGCAATTTGGCAGTGGCGGCCTATGACTTCTTTTTTTCGAGGGCGCTCGATGCGAAGTTCGTCACAACATGTATGTAGCCCGTCATGTGTGTGGTTCCTTTTTTCAAAATATGTGTTCTGCGCATCGAGCGATCCTATGTGCATCAGGTGTTTTGTCAAAATAAGTACCTGCTGCAAATGCGTATAAAGGGTTTATGATAAAAGAGACGTTCACGTTTGCCAGATACCCGCATAATCTCATGCGTCATCAGATTTTACTGTTAAGGGAGTGTCTTGCGTGTATTTTGTGAACGTGAGCGTCTCTTTTATCACAAACGGTTTTGACGCGTGTGCAGTAGGCACTTATTTTGACAAAACATGATGCACATGGTTCACATGACGCGACAAACACATATTTGAAAATGCAAGCAACACATAACGAACACTTATTTTGAATTAGCGCCCCTCGGATGAGCAGTCACGAGTCGCCACTGCAATTTAGTATCTCCAATTCACTTAACCTGCATGTTTTTGCACTGTGGGGGAAACCGGAGTACCTGGAGAAACCCCACACAACTGAGAATATAAGACACAACCTTGGCATCACTTGCACAATGACCTAACTTCAGAAACAATGTTTTCCAAGCACTAAAATATACATCTGTTAAGTCCACTTCCCATAGCCTTTAAGATAAAACGAAGAGGACATTTGAGCAAAAAAACTCCATCGTTGGCCTTTGGTTGGAAATTTCATGGATGAGCTGGCAATGATTACGGGTGAATGAATGTTCTCCCTTTTCAGTGAACGAGAACCGAACGAATATATAGGAATAGAGTGAGAAGGGGCTGCCACACTGCAGTTTTTACTGCAGCAGATGTGAATATCTCCTGAAGAGAGTTTGCGGTTGGTAGGCGCAAGCAGATGAGGTCTGCGGAGACCGACGAGGATCGAGACCCCGTTTAGCCTCTGTGCAGTGCTCACGAGGGAGGAAAGAACCAGAGATGATATTCCAAAGCCAGACGCTGAATAACTTGACAATAGTTTTCAGTTGGGAGGTGCAGGCCTACAGCTGCAGAACTAAACTAATCTGATATTGTCATTAGCAGTAATTTGCTTTTTCTCACAGGATCACAGTTGCTGCGTCCGGAGACCATCGATCAGCTCAGATCATTTTGAGACATGTCATTTAGGAATATTTAACATTTGACATCGCATCTGAATGAATTATTTTTTTACTCTAAGTATGACTTAATATTGCCAGCTATTGAAATCTGTTAAACAGCTGTTTACAGTATGCTTTGGGGGCTATATGATTCAAGCCAAAGACATTACAGTATATGTTATAGTGCATTTTCCTATAATTTTGTAATATTTTCAAAACAAGAGACCAGATGTTTTCCTATAATGTTATTTTTTTGTTTTACATATGTGAAACCACATTTCATGTGGACTTGAGCCACATACACTTAAGCTACATACTTTCATTATTTACTGCTGAATATGTACTGTTGTATATAAAATAAAGTTAATTTACTAAAATCTATTTACTAAAAAAAATCAATTATTTAAAGAGACAGAAATATATTGTGCGCCAATACGTTTCATTACAAAACAAATATCTTTTAATAAAAAGTTTTGAAATGGATGACCTGTCTTAAGTTATTACATTATTGTGGGGCTACATTTATGTTTTTATGATAATCGTAGCCTACGTTTATCATCCAAATAAGCTAACTCATAAAATACATACAAACTCATGAGATCAGACTGATAATTCCTATGGATACATAGTTGTGTCTGTATTGATAGTGTTTAGTGGCAAAAGCATAAACCCGACCCAAACTTAAAGGAATAGTCTATCCATTTTCCATATTAAACTATGTTATTACCTTAACTAAGAAGAGTTGATACATACCTCTATCATCTGTGTGCGTGCACGTAAGCGCTGTGGCACGCGGCGACACTTTGATAGCATTTAGCTTAGCCCCATTCATTCAATGGTACCAAACAGAGACAAAGCCAGAAGTGACCAAACACATCAACGTTTTTCCTATTTAAGACGAGTAGTTATACGAGCAAGTATGGTGGCACAAAATAAAACATAGCGCTTTTCTAAGCGGATTTAAAAGAGGGACTATATTGTATGGCAGAATAGCTCTTTTAAAAGAGGAACTATATTTTATGGCAGAATAGCTCTTTTAGGAGTACTTCGACTCGCCTGAAAAATCCTTAATGAGATCATAATGAGAGGGAGAGTGTTACTGCGCCGAGTCAAAGTACTCCCATACTCCCTATTGATTTAACCATCTATAACCCAAAACTTTTGAACAGTTATGTATACACGTATACATGCATACCTGTATAGACGGTTTTATTGGACGCACATGGGGTGACGCGTTTACGCATCTGGTCGGAACTTTACTTCCGGTTTCAGTTTTTTTAATGGTCTGACTAGTTGCAAAACTGAACTCTTGAACAAATACCTCGTCGAAATTTTTTTTTGGTTTCCTAGGTAATTTATGTGTTGTTTATTTTGCTTGTTATTTAATAAACTACTTTAAAAGAATTTTGTTGTTATTTATCCTTAGCAGAGTTTATCGGAAGTTACGTGTTGACCACGAAAGCCGCTTGTTTATGTTGTTACTGCTGAAACCGTCTATACACACACAAATACATGCATACATCCATACATACAAATAAAGTAAATGTATGTATGCATGTACTTCTCTGCAGATTATCTTCTTATTGTGCTCAAACAATAACTCAAATAAACATAAGCTTAAGCATTTCTTACTTCTTGTCACACAGCCCCCAGGCATACACAATCTGACACAAACGCAAAGTTCAAGTTTTCAGGCACTAATGAAATTAAGCCAGTAGGAACCAATTGTGATCTCCCTCACAGCTCTGAGGCGCTGGGTCTTTATAGGATTGTCAGGGTTCACTGAGCAAAGATGGAGCTCTCTGGTGCCGTCAAGTGCAAGGAGGCATAAAGGATTTGATTTCAGAATCACGAGGAGGTCACCTCCCGAGTGTCTTGTTTTTGGGCTGCTTCTTATCTAAAGTGTGAAGGTGGCGGTGATTAGAAGTTAAGAACAGAAAAGAGGGCGCACAGAGTACAAGGTGGCAAGGCATGGAGCTTTGATGCTAATGTGATTCGAAATGCTCCTCTAATGCCGCTGCTCCAAATGGGAAAAATTGACTTTCTGAAGAGAGGTGCCACACGCCAGCACTCCGAGTCACCCGGAAAGAGGCTAAGTGAAGTACTCTGAGTAGCGGCGAAGCCTGAAGCGCAAGCAAATATTTCATGAGTAATTTAATATCTGGAACATGAACGTTTCCTTCGTATCATGGGTTGCGAGAGGTCGCGAGTGGTCAGCAATCTAGGAGAGAAAAGCAAGAGAGGGCAGAAACTGTGTGTGTAATTTCTAAGGGCCGTTTAAGGGTTGGGAACACCCGCTATACTGTGCTGCCCTCTTGCTCTGGGTCATTGCCTGGACTCAATCTGTCTTGGCCTAATGTGCCTTGAATGGCCGTTCTGCTCGAGGGGGGGCTAACAGCGAACGCACGCAACCTATCAGCGGGAGTTTCTGTCTTATCATCCAGCAAGGTAACTTCAGAGCCAGATGATGTGTAATGAGCATCCATTAAAATAAATAGTCATTTTACTTATTGTTGGGGTTATGTCTGTTTCACCTCGATTGCATGGCTGAATATCAACTTTACAATTGCGGTAGTTTACAGAAATGCAGTCCTGAATAGCCAAACTTTTGACTGCCTGGTTATTCTGCCTTATAATGAGTGACATCAATTATGGTTCACTTCATTTTTCAAAAGATGGAGTTTTCTAAAATACATTATTATGATATAATTAAACAAAAAATAATAATAATGGTATGAAAGTCTCTGTGGATACAGATTTAGAATTTATATATAAAATGACAAATGTTTTTGGGGGGGTTAACCATCATTTTAACAGCAGCCATCCTCAAAAGAGCTCATTGTATCAAACCCTGTAAACACAACATTATGCGTCGGTATATAGTAATAATGTATTATTGGGTGGAAACTGAGGATAACATGCAAATGAGCTACACTTGCTGAAGGTCAAGCTCAAAAGTCTTTAAAATTCAATGCATGACCATCCTAAATTATCTATCATTATTCAGTTTGGGCTGTGAATACATGACTTTGAGGATGGTATTATTTATCATGCTACTCTAAAAACTCCCTTTTGGTGAATTTGTTTTTTTTTTCATATTTACATACTATTTCAATATTTACCCATTTACATAACCTGGGACCAAAGTTTTATGTTTGTTTAAAAATACTTTGCGGTTTAAATACAGGTTTAAATACATAAATAATCTTAAAAACCCAAAAATTAAAATTCTGTCATCATTTACGCATCCTCACGTTGTTTTTAAACCTGTATGAATTTCTTTTTTTCTGATGAACACAAAAGAAGATATTTTGAGAAATGATGGTAACACACAGCATATAGTGTCCATTGACTTCCATAGTAGGAATAAAAAATATGATGGAATTTAATGGGTACCGTCAAGTGTGCTTTCCATCATTTATCAAAGTATTTTCTTCATCATTTATCACAATACTTTCAAAATATTTTTCCCACTATGGAAGTCATTGAACACTATATGCTGTGTGTTTACCATAATTTCTCAAAATATCTTTTTTTGTGTTCATCAGAAAAAAGACATTCATGCAGGTTTAAAACAACATCAGGATGAAAAAATGACAGAATTTAATTTTTGGGTGAACTATCGCTTTAAAGAATTTATTTTTATTTATTTGTGCCCTATCAACTTACAGTGCATTTACGGTATAACTTTTATAATTAATATTATTTTAACTTGTGCTTTCCCTGGGAATTAAACTCATGAATTTGGTCTTGCTAGCATGTAGCTCTATCAGCTAAAGGCATAATATGTATTTAGGGGCAGCTCTGGTGTATGTCACGAGTCACGACACAGCGGCTCATAAATGTTTGAAATAGCTTAAGGAATACACTGCCACCCCTCGCTGTGACTTAAAAGTGCTGTTACGTGAACAGGGCATGTATAAAGCCAAATCCAACATATAATGCAGAACTAGAGCATAAATAATTGATGTTTTAGTGTTTTTAGTATTTATCGCTTTAAAAAACGATTTAAAGCCTTGTGTGTGACATGTCTGTGAATGTTAAGTGCAGAACTATATTTGTATATAAATAAACGTACAGTTTTAGCAAAAATGTATTATTTATAACGACTATTTATATTAAATACATTTCAATATAAATTTTATGTCATTCTTTTATATTTATTCATTTTAATAGTAATTTTAAATTATTAAAATAATTTCATTATTTTTATTCAAATAAATGGCTTGTAGAAAGCCAAACCTGTGGGCACTAATTCTTTTTGTGTGTATTTATACATTTATAATTATTTTCTATAAATTGTATTTGCTAACTACAATGTGTATGTAATTCTATTTTGTGATTTTATAATTGTGATTTTTTTTACACCTCGTTGGACGCCTGTCGATGAAAATTAGCACTTTTGAGCTAACTCAGGTACATTTACATTATGGTAATGTTGATTAATGTACATTGTCCTCTTTTAAATAAATAAAAAATGAAAATATGTTTTTATAGTTTTTATTTTGATCTCCTATTTTTACAATTTTTTTTTTCCTTAATTTTTCCCCTCTAAATTTTTTTGTGAAGCACTTTGAATTTCCTCTGTGTATGAAAATGCGCTATATAAATAAACTTGCCTTGCTTTGCTTTGCACATATATTTAAACATTAAATTAGTAGTTTCTATACAAATATGGTGATATTTAAATATTTTGTTTGGAGGATAGACACATTTCCAGAAGAATTGTATAAATAACATGTAAGAATTGTTTATTGTGTGTGTCTGTGCATACACACAGCACATAGACACACATGCCATACACACACATACATGCATATACTTTGATTCCAAATTCAAATCTTGTTAAAATAGCTCCAGCACAAGTTATGTGAACCCTATCATCACATTTTCTTCAATCTGTTGCCTTCACTTCCCTATGGGCAAATGCACAGGTCACCAGATAAAAGCTGAGAGATGTCCAGATTGAGCCTCCCTTATTTCATAGTTCAGCTGGACGCGCAATTGGTCAATCCCTCGATCCTCGAAGCAGCAGTTGCCCTTTTTATTCACAGCAGCGATCAAAGCTCTATGCTTAAAGCCCAGCCTTAATCACTCTAAAGGTGTTCAGTGAACTGATCACAGATCAGTACTAATAAGAAAGTCCCACAGCTGGTTGGCTTTAGAGGAATGTCTTACACCTCTTCAGCTAAAGATGTACTGAAGCAGCTGACACATAAATCAATGGAAGCAAAAAAGATGCTGTCATTGGACAGCAAAGGCTGTTGCTACGGTTATTTTCAATAGATCATCTTCCAAAAATGTATACAGATGTAATGCTGGCTTATTTTCAAGTAAGGGGCAAACCCAGCCAGTGGGTTAAATTATCCCAGATAATGTTTATATTCAACCCAACAATGAGTTAAAACAAACAGTATTTTGAGTTAAAACAACCCAGCATAAATTAAGGTTGTTTTGAAAATAACTCAGCATTTTTATTTTATTTTTAAATATGAAGGTTGTAAGGAAATGTGTTGTTGCTCTTCTCCAGCAATGCTTAAACATATATTATTAGCAAAATTATTAGCATTTGTTTTTTATTTTCTTCTACATATTTTTCCTGTTATACTTAGGGCAGATATTTTCCTTGAAGCTGTATCTAATGCATGATTTATGTGTCATAGTGAGATCTGACATTTCAAAGAGTTTCGTAAAGTAGACGCAGAAACAAAAACCAAAACACTTTCACCATGTTTTGATTCACACTCACTTCACTTTGAAGCACTCAGAGTGGCCTCCTGTAATCTTTTATGACTCAGCATTGCCATTTGTAATGCCATTTGTAATGTCTATAATTTTAGATTCGACTATTAGATAAGTTCAATATGTCTTCTGTCCATGAATCATTTTTACTTACAGGTTATGCAGACTATAAAACTTTTCATTCACTTTAATAATTTTTAGCCAAGAAAAAAAGGATTTTAATTAATTTGCTTATTTTATATAAATTTCTTTGTTCTGATTAACACAAAGGATAATATTTTGAGGAATGTTTGTAACCAAACCGATCAGAGGCCCCATTGACTTCCATAGTATTATTTTTTCCTATTGGTAAATGGGGCCTCTAATCGGTATGGTTTCAAACATTTATTAAAATATCTTTATTTGTCTTCATCAGAATAAATTTGTACAGGTTTGTAACAATATGAGAGTGAGTACATTTTCATTTTTGGGTGAACTATAATGATCCAAGTTTACCCAACTGAACACTAATAATAACATAATTATAATCTGTAAAAAAGTGTAAAATGTTTAGTTCAGTGGTCTCAAACTGAAACGTACAAAGGATAATAGTATGTATACTACAATATATAATGAAGTATCTAATATATAATTATGTAGCTCGCTATGCAATTAAACATAGAGCAGTTATAATATTTTTCTGTCCAACTCGCTTATGTAACCTTGACTACCCATTCAAAAGTTTTAGGATCACTTTCACTTATTATTAATATTTTTCCACATATAATAGCAAATTCATTAAAACTGTGGAATAACAATAAGGGAACATAATGAAGTCAATTATGACTGAAAACACTTACTGGTGGTAAAAAAAAAGTATAATAGTTCATGAAATTCAGAAATTTAATTTGTTAGTTTAGTGCAAGGTTTTAATAGGCCTTAGTTATTTAAGATAAGGTTAAAAAAGATTTACTAATTTTTATAAAATAATGAAAAAAGATAAAAAAGATGAAAAACACTGCTTATATATTTTTTAAAGTATTTTTATTATATTAATTATATTTATTTTATTATATTAAATAATATAATTTAAACAGTACATTAACAGAAATATTGTGCTTTGTTGAATGTTAAAATAGCTCTGCAACCCTCGAATGAAATGTCAAATGGCCCCAAGTCAGCCTGAGTTTGAGACCCCTGGTTTAAGTGCTCATATGAAGTACCTTAAAAGTTGACTGCATCAAATCTAATATATTTCTAACTAAACACAAAGTTGTTTTTAAATGCGTATACTGTAGGCCTTCGAAAAAACAAATAGTGAGCAAGAAAGCTTTTTTAATCAAAAATGTGTGTGCAAATTTATATGCCTGCATGCCTGTGTGTATTGATGCAAATGTGCTTGTTAACAATTGCTAGTTCAAGAGTACACGCATGCATGTGGGAATATCCACACTTCAACAACAGCCTGCATGCTTGCATTCCTGTACGTGAGTGTATGTGCAGTACATGACTTTAATGCTTGCTGTAGGCATTGTTCTGCGCTCCAGAGGAGCCTGCGCCAATGATGCCCTCCCATTGGCCCTGTACCAGACAGGATAAAGGGTGAGTTAGGGGTCATTAACTAGTGAGAGCTGCCCTTTTGGACTCTAGGATGTTAGTCAGTTCCTTTCAATTCTCAGCTTGTCCGTGTGAAAAGGCGCCGCCCTGGTGGATTGACTCTGCCATAATCAGTTTTAAGCACTACTTTATCTGCCGGCTGTTTGGGTCAAACTTGCATAATTAAAAATATTTTTGTAATCAGTAGTAATGTTATTACCAAACAGACACAAAGAGTGGGGTAAAAAATCCTGAAAAAATTATTCAGCCTTAATATTCTTCACTATTTCCAGGTCACTACACTCTAAAAATGCTTGGGTTTTTTCAATCCAACATTGGGTCAAAAAGGGGTCAAATCCAGCCGGTGGGTTAAATTTACCAAGAAAATGTTTTTTAAAACAACCCAGCAGTTTTTGAGTGTAATCAAATAAGTAAATGTTACATTGACCATGTTACTTTTGCACAAAAGGTCAGATTAACTTATATCCACTGAAGCACACAAAAAGCTCTTTGGAACGTTTGAATTTTATATGGGATAACATGGATCATCAGGATTTACACAAAGTCCATGTCAGTTATTTGGTGTTTTTCTGATGAATACAGACAGTTCTTCAGAAAATGTTGAAATGGATTATAAGATCACCAATATGAATTGAACCATGAACTAATATAAACATAACAGCGTAAAATGGTAAAAACAGCGTAAAAAGAGGAACAGGCTAGCAATAAGCACTTATGCCTCACCTCTTATGTTTGATGGAAGTTTGCATTTGCAGAATTTTATTTTGGCTACTTTTAGTACTGTTTATTTGAATGCTTCCGTTTTAAATCATAAAGACCTTTCTGTTTGGTTAATAACATCAACATTAACCTTTTGATCATATTAATAAGTTATAGGGGGAGCTAGAACAATATAAGACTTTCAGAAACACATTTTGAAGGATACAAAATATTGTCTGTTATCGTTACCGGCAAAATTATCCAGATATGATTGTTTTGCCAATATCATACACCCATAGGCTGCATACATGCATTAACCCTCAAGAGATCCTATATAGGGACATTTTGTGCCATTTTTATTTTTTAACCATCTTGACTGTGATGATTGAATATTGCCCAAAATTGCCAGAGGTAAATTTTTTGATAAATTTTAGAATGTTGGTTTCAGTTTTTTATATTAGCTTTAAATGGCTAAGCTACGCAAAAACCGACACATGTGATCCTAGGGCCAAAAAAATCCCCTTTGAAAACCATTATAACTTCCATTTTTGACTCCTTATTTATCTTAACATAAACTAATGCATACATTAATGTCAAGATATCATTTTGGACTACTGGCCTTGAAGTTTGGATTTTTATACTTTTCCAGCAGGTGGTGCTGCTTTTCACCATTCCAAGCATGCATCACAATTTCGCAATTTTTGCTGTTTTGTGTGGGGCGCATTGCTCCTGAAAAGATAAACCTTTGATGTTGAAAAATGGTATGTGTGTGTGTAAAAAAAGTGTGTCTGAGTGGTAAGGGGGTGGGGGTGATGTCGGGGTCGGTGTTGAGGGGGGCATGTGGGCATATCCAACATATCCAACGTCTTCTTTCTTTGAAGGTCACATTCTGCGTTATAAACAAATTTAGTAATAAAAACAATGAGAGGCCAGAACCGAAACAAAATCTTTATTTTGGTTCTCGCTCATGTTGTTTATGCTGGTACACTGCTATAAGTATGAGCAAAATAGCAGTATGCAAATCTTGACATAAAGGTATGCATTAGTTTATGTTAAAATAAATGTATGAAATTGTTTAAAATTTCAAGTACAACTTACTTAAAAAAGTGGATGCAAAAATGATGCACTATATTTGCAAGTAAATCCAGTGTATTATTTTTTACAGAGTAATAAGTTATTTTACACTTTTATGCACATGCCCGTTTGCGCAAATGGTCATGTTTTATGTATTTATGGTCGTGTATTGTGGACGAAGATATTTTCTGAAATGCCAGTATTTTAAAATGCCCTTTAAAACGCAAATTCTCTCATGTAAACAGGCCCTGAATGCGTACCTAGAAAATAGCAAAAGAGGGAAAGACCAATAAAATGTTAACATTTAATGTATTTAAAATGCTTAAATGCAAAACAGAAGAAATGTCATAAGTGGTCTCACTGTTGGATCCTACTGTTTATACAGAACTGTAAAAATTATATCAAATCAACATATATTTTTTATCTTACTTTAACTTAACAAATTAAGTTAAACAATTTCAAATAGTTTTATAAGTTATGTCAACTTATCACAAGTGAAAATTTAAAATAGTAGGTTGAACTTGCAAAACCAAGTTGTTTTAACTTCATGCTGCATTTTTGTGTGTGTGTAATTTGTATAAATGCTATTTAAAATACACTCTATACAGCTGCTGGTTTAAATTATTAACAACAAAGCATTTTTAGAGAGTTTAAATTATACATCTCCCCAATTGATTTGGTTAAAAGGTGCTAGAAAATTGCTCAAACTACCATCATTTACAATATCTTAGATATTAAAATAAATAATTTTTACTTCACTCTCACAGAAGAACATTAGCAATACACACAACGTTCCCAAAAGTTCAATTTGACTCATTCCTGCTTTGGTTCAGCATGCTACCGGTGTATAAAAGAGCTAAATAACACTGAGTAAAATCAGCAAATGGATCTCCACAACCATCAACAGCGAAATAGGCATGAAGCCTGAAGAGGCACTCACAACAGATGGAGTTTCCACCCCCTTTGTGTTGCCATAGAAAAAGCATGATGGAAGTTACACAACACACACACACAAACTCACATTCACAATGTAATATCAGGGAGGTTTGGTGTCTGTTATCTGACCCAGCTTTGTGGGTTCCTACAGGGCAGGTCGTGTCAAAATGGCACTTTTTTCATAGAGGGCTGAAAATAGTTCGGAGGTCAAGGCGGCCGAATAAAAAGAGAGGCGCAGGCAATCAGCGAGAGGAACACTGAAAAGCAAAGGTGGTCTGTTCTGTTTGCCCCGAGAAGGCGAGCGCGATGCAAAGGCCCTCATTCTACCTCATTATTGTAGAGTCTGTGGCAGCAAACACTGCGGGCGACAGACCCGGCATTCACAACGGCCTACTGGGGCATGAGGCAGGGGGCCAACATGGTTGAAAACATTGTGGACTATTGAAAGACAAGTGGCAATGGTGTTTAGAGTGTTTCCTATGCTTCAGTAGTTTTAAAAACGATTGCGCCGAGAGTTCAGGCATTCTCACACACAACTAAAATGTGTGCACGAAACAAAAAATAAAGTGCAACTAGTGCAACGATGCATTAAGTAAATACTTTACTTATGAACATGAAGGAGATTTTATGCACATTTATGACAACTGTCATTAAGTGTCATTTGTTCGATTATGCCATTTTTAACGCAAACATGACATTTTTCGAAATTTCTTTGTAATGACAACTTGACATAAACCAATACATCATAACTTGTCATAAATCAGTCATACACATGACATAGCAGAATAATTACCTATCTTAATGGGTTAACATTATTAAACTGTCATTTAAATGTCATATTAATACTATTTCAAATAATTAATAATTATTTAACAAAATGCAAAAATCCCTTAACAAAATGCAACAGACATGTCAAAAGATTATACTTAACTTTATTTATGTGCACAATACATATAAAAATGGCAACTAACAGAACTTGTTCTTCCTCACACAGAGGGTTCTAAAATTTTCTGACATAGAAGAAAAAAACGAACAAAACATTTACTAACAAGTAACAATTTAATTTAATGTGATTAACTGTTTTTGCAGTGATATGGACCCAATACTGCATGGCTTAACCCATTATTGTAACGTTTTCATTTAATTTTAGGTGAATCTGTCTCCACATGCAATAAAATATAATTGTATCCATTTTAATTATTATTATTAATATTAAATGATTGATTTTATTTGTTAAACACATGGATGAAACTTAAAAAAACATTATGAACTAAAGAATATTAAATATAAAGAGTATTAACACTTAATGACATTTTAATGACAAATTATATTTGTAGCACTGTAGTTGAGGTCAAGAAAAATATTCATGACGCTGTTATAAAACTATATAACAGAGTATTATCACTTAATGACATTTTAATGACAAATTATATTTGTACCACTGTAGTTGAGGTCAAGAAAAATATTCATGACGCTGTTATAAAACTATATGATAGAGTATTAACACATAATGACATTTTAATGACAAATTATTTTGTACCACTGTAGTTGAGGTCAAGAAAAATATTCATGACGCTGTTATAAAACTTTTTGACAGAGTATTATCACTTAATGACCTTTTAATGACAAATTAAATTTGTATTACTGTAGTTGAGGTCAAGAAAAATATTTATGACGCTGTTATAAAACTATTTGACAGAGTATTAACACTTAATGACATTTTAATGACAAATTATATTTGTATCACTGTAGTTGAGGTCAAGAAAAATATTCATGACACTGTTATAAAACTATATGACAGAGTATTAACACTTAATGACATTTTAATGACAAATTATATTTGTATCACTGGTAAAAAGTGGTCAGTTATGTTGTCTTGGTAATGTCAAGTTGTCCTGACAAGTTATGATGCATTGGTTAATGTCAAGTTGTCATAACAAAGACATCTCAAACAATGTCATCTTTGCATTAAAAACTACATAATTCAATGAATGACACTTAATGACAGTTGTCAAAAACATTTATGAAATTTTCTTTATGTTCATGACACGTGTTATGTCATGATTATGAAGGTGTCATGTCAGTCGTATGAACACCATCTTAAAGTAAAGTGTTAATTTTATTAAAAATTAAGGTACTATTAAAACTTTTGGTTAATGCCTGCCATAACCCATGTATGCTTCTGCATATTAAAACACCTTTAAACAAATTTCATTGTTAGTAGATCTATGTGTTTTGTGAAGAAGTAGGAAACAGATATTAATGATTTTATAGCAATAACAAGTAATGTTCAAAGTGACATAAACAAAGGCTACTGGCTAATGAAAAAGAGCCAAGCACTTTAAAATATCCCGGCCAAATTTTACGTTTTACTCACAAATGCCTCTATGTCAAAACCGCAAAGAAAACTGCACTCTATAAGCCAGTGCATGAGGATTTTAATAGTTTGCCATGCCATTGTGAAATTTCCTCTCTACTGAGCATTACAAAATGGAGATGTTTTATCCGCTCATTGTCGCCCCGAGGTTTTATCTTGATTGCAAATATTTGATCTGAGATGGAAAACCCTGTGGGATTCGTGTGGATGACGGCAGATGATGAGTGCGGCCAAGTCTTGGCACACGAATGCCAAATACAACATTTGGAACACGGCTGTAAGGCAAAGCAATTCTGTTTTTATCCCAACGCCAACTTCTTCTGGACCGAGGGGGAAATGTCAAGCATGCATTTTGTTGACTGGATCAGTGACATTGTTGAAAAAGCCACATGGTGCTTATTTAAGAAGAGGCTGACTTTGCATGCATTCTCTGGTGGATAGGTCATCGTGAGGGAAGTTTAAGTTGTAGATCAACCCGAAACGCTCTTAAAAAATAAATACTATGAGACATTCTGCGATGACCTGCAAAAAGGTCCGCCTGATGTCTGAGAGGTTTCAAAGCATATTTCGTCCAGACGTGAACCATCCACACTGAGATGACAAACTGAATTTATTTTTGATGTACACATTGTGATCAGCTGCTTTCCAGAGACAATTTTGCAGACAATCTTCTCCTTATATTGATAGTTAAAAAAAAAAAAAAAAAAAACAAGTCTCTCATCATTAAAGTGAATTTCGAGGTTGTCAAACTCCAAAAATGATAATGAAATTCCCATACACTTGCTTGTCTTAGCTTCTTTTGGTATGCTTGATACTCGGTTTTGGAGAAAAGACATGTTTTAGCACTTACTCCATATTTCACACATTCATTGTACCGTGAGGAGAGCTGTATTTTTAACAACCTTGCCTTTAGCTGGCTTGTAATTTGCCTTGGCCTTCACACTATTATGTCTTAGATATGCAGATATTAAGTTCCAGGTTTTAAAACACAGGTGTATTTTTCCAGGGATTGTGTGAAAATTCACCAGCTGCACAAAGATTTAGTCCAATTATGTAATGAAGTAATTTTGTGAATTGGAAAAGTAGATATACTTATGTCAAAACAAACACTGAATAGTTATGAAAACTGATATGCAGCCAACAGGTTTAGAAGATGGGTGATGCAAATTGTTACCTCTAGAGGGCAGCATGCACCAAGATTTTTTATTTCTAAACCTCATTGTAGGACAATTTCAACGATCGGTGCGCCATCTGCTGGTGGTGTATTGTATTACCCTTGCAAAAAAAGCCCATTGTACACATTTTTATCTGAAATAAACCCTAATATATTAATGAAAAATGCAGTTATTATAAAACGGTTAAAGCAGTGCTTTCCCATAAAATCAAGTGAATGTGATTAAGTTAAGTTAATGCTATTATTATTATTAATATTATTATTAACAAATCCATATCCTGCATATAAGCAAGGTAAATAATGGCAGAATTTTAAACTATTACTCTATCACGGAAGGTCTGTTTTTTACATCATAGACTCATTGAAAAAAATGTTTTTGTTATTTTCCTAATTAACATTATTTGTGCTCTTAATATTGACAGCCCTCAGCTGCTTTTTTATTCCAGTCAATAAGGGTCATGTTCTCAACATCATGCTGTAAAGACTCTCATAATACCTTTAGCTTTCCTGGAAACAAAAAAGCAGACGTCCATTTTAAGAGCTTCACATTTTAATCTCATTTTCTATACAAAACACTAACAGGCAGGCAAAAGTCCCCTTGCACTGAACCAGAGCTAGATGCATTATTGTGTTTGAACAAAACCGGCAATCTGCTTCATCTCTCCCGTCACTCTTAGGTAATTGCAAATGGATGTAGCAGATGGATACTTCAGCTCCTGCTCACAAATCATAGATTATATTTATATCAATACTTTGGAACAAAGGCCCAGCTGACCATCTTTGGATAATTGTGTTGTAAGACTGATTGCCGTTCTATAGCCCACAAAAGCATGCAGTATTCATTAAGATTTTAATGTGTCTTTTGTGTCTGACCACCTGTAAAATGAGATGGGAGAAGAAATAAGTCTAAAGCAAATATCAGACAAATCATTAAACAGCACTGCTATTTATTTCAGCAGTCCATCTCTGACTATTAAATTAATGATGGGAATGCATGAACCAATACATGTGAATAATAAAATTGTGATTGAATTGAATAGTGATGAGTGATGCAAGTCAATTCTGTTAAGTACCCCTGAAAATTGATACCTGTTGACATGTTTCCCAATGTGTTATGTAAGGAATAATGTATAGGCGGCCGATTGCTATCGCAGAAATAAACCCCGACAGTGTGATCAGCGGCGGCTCGTGACTGCTTATCCGAGGGGCGCTAATTCAAAATAAGTGTTCGGAGTGTCGTATGTGGTTCCTTTTTCCAAAATATGTGTTCAGCGTGTCGAGAGATCCTGTGTGCATCACGTGTTTTGTCAAAATAAGTGTCTGCTGCACACGCGTCAAACCGTTTACGATAAAAGAAACGCTCACTTACACAAAATACACACAAGACACTCCCTTAACACTAAACTTTGATAAACCCCCAGACGCATCTGCAGCAGGCACTTATTTTGACAAGACACGTGATGCACACAGGATCTTTCAACACATATTTTGAAATTACGAACCACACACATGCATCGAGCACCCTCAAAAAAAGAAGTCACCGACCACCACTGCTTGTTTCACAATAACAACTAGCTGCATGTACATTATCCTGCTTATTACACGGTATTTACCAAGTAAGAAACATTAGATATTTATTTGAAAGGTTTTATGAGCTCATTTGTAATCAATGCAGCCAAAAAGTCCTAATATGTACCATTTAGGTAAAGATATGTATACATTTGGTACCAATGTGTAATTCTGAGGTACTTATATGACTTAAGCTGTACTTCCTGAAAAGGATCCAGCTATAGGGACCATTCTGAGAGTGTAACTGTAGTGAACTTTTAACTCTTTGCTCTTTTGCTTAGTATTGCAGACCTATTAGCTAAAAGCTCATATATTTTTGTGCTATTAAAATGTAAAAATAAAAGAATGGAAAGCAGCAAAAGACTCCATAATTGTTTCTTAGACAGAAATATACACTGCATGTACAATGCGTGCTTTCACACTGCAAAAAAATGATTTTCAAGAAAAAATTGTCTTAGTATTTTTGTCTTGTTTTCAGTAAAAATATCTAAAAATTCTTAAATTAAGATGCTTTATCTTGATGAGCAAAACGACCCAAGAAAATAAGTCTATAGTTTTTAGGTCAAATATATCAAATTTAAATGATTTTGTGCATAAAACAAGCAAAAAAATCTGCCAATTTTTTCTTGAATTTAGGGGTGGTTTCCCGGACAAGGATTAGCTTAAACCAGGACTAGGCCTTAGTTTAATTAGGAAATATAACTAGTTTTAACAAACATGTCTTACTAAAAACATTACTTGTGTGCGTTCTGAGGCAATACAAAGGGCACTGATGCATTTTAAGATATGTCAGTGCAAGTTGTTTTCAGTTTGGACAGCTCTTACATTTATTTTAGTCTAGGACTAGCCTAATTCCTGTCCGGGAAACCGCCCCATAGTGTTTAGTAATTTAGTAAAGCACAAAATCACTTAAATTTGATGTTTTTGGTCTAAAAACTAGACTTATTTTCTTGGGTCGTTTTGCTCATTAAGAAAAAAGCATCTTAATTTAAGAATTTTTAGACATTTTTACTGAAAACAAGACAAAAATACTACGAATTTTTTTGCAGTGCAGGATAGTAAACAGTCAAACAGTACTCATGGGTCTGAATAACATTAGTTCATCTCCAGATGTTACTGCAGAACTCTTGAGGCCCAACATGACTCACCAGGGATGCAAACAGGTACAGTCATTAAACCTTCAGCTGTGGACCATTACACAAATACCATAAATTCTGCCTAAATAATTGAATCCACAGGGTTTTAAAACAGTAAAACAATGACTGGAACATGCAAACATGTATTTACATCTGTGTATAGGCCTATATGCCATTTTTGATGTTTTAAGTTGAGTCAACTTGCAGCCTTTTTAAGTATAAAAACACTGAACAAAATCAAGTTGAGTTAACTAATAGTCCTAGTATTACTCAGTTAGTTTAACTTACTTTTAACTACCAAACTCAAAAAAGAAACAGAAATTATTCTAAATCTCGAACATGAATGAACATTAAACCCTAACAAGTATTTCTCTTTAGTTAAAAACACATAAAATAGCATTTAAATTCAAATTTTACTCTACAAATGCAGTCCTAAGCATGCTGGGAACTACAAGTCTACTGCTTAGTTAGTTATGTTTACTAAAATCATTCATGTAGTTTCAACACAAAAATATTCAGTTAATTACAAATTTAAAAAAGGTCATAATATGTACCATTTAGGTACAAATATGTACCTTTAAAGGTACAATTTGGCAGTTCAAAGTACTAATATGCCCTCTTTGGGTACAAAGGTGTACCTTTTTGAAAGGGTACTGTCCCAGTGACAACTTTTGTACCTCTATTTCTGAGAGTGTACATGATAAAATAAAGTTGATTTACTCAATAATGTGTTCATATAGAATTACTCAAATTATTCAAATGTTTATGTTATTTTAACTCATATTTGATTAAAAAATAAGAATTACATTTTTTTAATACAGTTTATTCGTTTTATTTTTGTTAAATCTACCAAGGCACAGAAACACTTTTTACAACATAATTAAGATTTTATTAAAGAAAAATTAAATTTTCACTTTAAAAAACATGTTTTTCAAGTATGTCCAAAGACAATCTGGAGCAACTATACGCTGTAGTTGATCTCAGAACAAATGTCCTGTTAAACTCATTATACAATGCTAAACAAATGAACTAATAAATGTAAATACACAATGCAATAAAGTGATCACATATGCATATTAACTCGGGCATATTATGACCGCACATTACAACTTCATCATTCAGCAACCCATTCTCCGATGTTGGCAGATGTTGCAAATGGCAGATAATCCAGAATCTTGGGTCTGATACAAGCTGGATTTATCCATGGCCATGATACCAACATCTGTCGTGACTTCACAGTAAGCTAGCAGAGCCAGAGATAGTGTGGAAAGTATAAACAGCCTCCGTCATTACAGAGCAAAGCGTTCCTAAACCTCACCTAAGGGTAAGTCCAAGATGTTTAACCATTGTTTAATATATGCAATTACTATAAAGGAAACTGTTACTGAGAATGTTTAAATAAACAATAAAACATCTGCAAGTAGTTTACTACTGAAGCCGGTACTGTAACAGCAAATAACACACTTCTAAAAGCAGTTTTAGTAACGCATACTTCATTAAACTTAAATTTAACTGTTTAAGTTGTCGTTCCAAAACGGTCTACTTTTCTATTTTGCATTCTCTATTGCATGCAATGTGTTTCATTGGTTCCTCTATTATATAGGTTAAATTTTTTTTAGGAAAAATTGTCTGGTTTAAGTGGGATATAAACCCCAGGATTGTCAGAGTTGTGTGCCATGATTGAGGTTTCTTTCATGAGTCATGGTGTATATATCAAATTGCTGCACTAATATGATGTTGTGAGCTGGCCAAGGACTGTGGCACAATTATGGCTGTCTATAAAAATTAATGTGAAGAAGCAAATTTCATATTTCACGTGTATATATCTTAATCTTTATTTACCGATTTGGATATTCTGCTTTATCTACAAAGTAATTTCGTGTAAATCTGATAAAAACTCTAAAAATAAAATAAAATAAAATAAAAATTCTTATTCTGTCATTTTAATATTTATCTCTTATTTATCAGCTGCATTAGTGTACTGTGAGTATTATTAAAATAAAAAACCCTATGGAGACGTTCCACTGTCTGCACTGTCAGAAAAAACGTACATAAAAGGTAAAAAAAACTATACCTTTTCTGTCACTGGGGTGGTACCCAACAGTTCATTTTGGTACCTTTTATAATCCACCTGTTTCTTGACGTAAATGTGGGTGCCGCCATCTTTGAGCTTTCTTGTTTATGACTTCCGGTGAGCCACTAAAGCTAATGGTAGTCTATTGCAAAGAACACAAGTGTGCCGTTTTGACTGGCTGTTTAATGTTTATTATGAAATTCAGGAAGGCTGATATAATTTACAATGTGTTGAATGAGAAAGATACTGCTGACTGTGTCGGACCGCGTGAAGCTTGATGTGTCGCCATAAACAAGTCCATTAAAAATTGCCGTTTAAAAAAACCTCACACCAGAGGGACAGTTGTGATTTTAAACCATCACCTGAAAAGTAAAAAACACGAATTCTTGGTAAATTCCATGTACAAACACTTGACCATTGTAAATATACTGGTATGTCTGTGCTTTTTGAAGACTTTTGAAGACCTATCACTTCCGATCAACAACGCGAAATGATTGAATATATCTTCATATATCAAGCCACTTCTTAATTTCATTCTCACACTGGTTCATACATGGCAGGAGTAGTAAATATTAACTGTTTAAATCATGTTTTATGCGTGCTCCCACTACACTGTTTTCTACCGGCTGGCTATAGAACCGGAAGTCTCGCGCAGGAAGGAAAATACGTCACATCACTTACTTCCGTGTTTTGAGAAAAAGGTGGATACCCTGAGGATCTCTTGTGTACCTTAAGGAACAGTTTTGTACAATTTAAATTTTAGGGGTACGAAACAGTTAACCATGCCTTTAAAGCTACATGATAGATCCTTAAGGTACAATAACATACCCATAAAGGTACAACATTGTATTATGTTTAGTATACCTGTAAAGGTACAAAACGGAACCTTCGGTACCACCCCAGCGACAGAAAAGGTACATTTAAAAACTTTTTTTTCTGACAGTGCACGTAGGATTTGAGACATTTTATTATACAGTGCAGCAGGCACTTATTTTGACAAGACACATGAACACAGGTTCACTCGACGCGCCGAACACATATTTTGAAACCACGAACCTCACACATGACAGGCTACATACATGTTGTGACGAACTTCGCATCGTGCGCCCTCGAAAAAAGAAGTCACCGGCTGTCACTGCTAGTGAGATAAGCAGGTGAGCTTACACAAGCAAATTTGTTATAGCATATTGTTTAATGAAATCAATTTAGTGGCATTAACATCAATTTTATTGAACATTACCTATAGGTACAGAAATGATAAAAGTGTATTCAATATATTTGTGGATTCAATGTATGTATTTATTTGTGTGTGTGTGTTTGAAATGTAGTAGCATTACTGTAGTACCATTACTGTAAAATGTTAAGTAATACTACTTCACATTGTTGAGAGTTCGGTGAACTGTGTGCTTTTAAAAAATGAATGTGTTTGTACGCTAGATCCTACCACTCACAGGACACTTACTCATATGCTAAACAGCATTTATTCATCCAGCATGCTTTATTTGAACATGTGAAAAGGACATGCCAGACATGCTTAGCCCTTAGGGAACCTAAATGTCAGATTGCTTGACGTTTTGAGTGTTAAATGCTGAAAGTTGCATATAATTTTCAGGGTCAGAGGGTTTATCAGATATGCATTATATGCTGTTGTTCCCTAAGCTCAAATGACTGAGGAGAAATGGTGGAAAGAGTTTTCTTAAGGGTAAAATTATATGCGGGACTTCTCATGGATCAGTTGACATTATAATGTTATACAGGGAAAACGAATAGAAATGCAGAGGGAATAGGAATCGTTTATTCAAAGGTGGTAATGACAGATAAAAGCAAGACGATGAAAGAATTGACAACCTTTCAGCTAAACTTAATGTTGTGAGCAACAACTCACTGTAAAAGCAGTGATTTATAGAAAAGTGCATTTATTTCACCCAGGGGCGTCATGCACCAATTTTTTTAAGGGGGCACAGTGTCAACAGCTCACAGAAATTTGTGCATACACAGACATCAAACAAAATATTATAGAGCGTTCAGTCTTTTCCATGGCACTTACATTTCTAACAATCTGAAAACCCCTGCTTTCATGCAAAAACCTCCAAAATAAGGGTGATGACTAACTTTAATATCAAATAATATCGGAATAATGACACATTTGCATCATATTTACATCTGAAACGGCATGTTTTATTTAAGTCTTAATGGCTTGTTTAATTGTGTCATTAATGCATTTTGCACAACAACTACATTATCATATAAAATTTATGTAATTTTAAATCCATAAAGTATATAAACAACGAAAATGACATAAGCTATAGCCACGTGATTGATTTTAATGTTCAATAATATGTTTAGATAAAATTATTAGAGGAACGGATTTTTGCATTAAATTTTACCTCATGTGAGTATGTGAGATTCCGCGCCCGCGTGAACTCTAGTGAACTTTGGCGTTGTGCCAAGATGAATCTCTACTATATAACGTTGAGACAGTCACATTTAAAACCATACATTTTCTACACAGAGGAGGTTAACTGCACATTACCGTACTGGGGTTTGGAAATGTTGTGAGCGTTTCTAACACGTTTTAATTCCTCAGATAGCCAAATGCAGCAGCAAGCCAGCAACAGCAGAGAGCTCGTGAGCGCGCCCAGACGCTGATGACGTCTGCGACTGTGCTGACTGCAGCTCCAGCTGCCGCCAGAATAAAAGTAATGTAACATGATCAAAACACTATCAAAACGGCGAAAATCTCCGAGTGACAAGGATGCAGCACAGAATGTATAATATTGTGCATATTAAACAGATTAAAAGTCAAATAACAGATTAATGGATGCTTATTTGATTTTGAGGTTGGATGCAAAACCCATTGGCTCAAAAAAAACAAGGGGGCAGGTGCCCCCTCAGTTTAAATGGGCATGACGCCTCTGATTTCACCACTTGATACTGTCAATACACTATATCAATACATAAACATACTGTCAATACATAAACATGTTTTCATTTTTTAAAAATGTTAAATGTGTTTCTAAATGTGTTTGTGTTCACTGGTAATTTGCTATATTTGAATGTGAAATTTTTATTTAAAACAAAAATGTTAGAAAGTACATTCTGTTTTACATTTTAGACAAAATACATTAAATCTATGCCTCTGCTCCTTCGATGTTATTAGTCACAGAATTATTTTGGTCACAGGACTCATGGGAGAAATGGAAAGCAAGGTGGTCCTGATGGAGACCTCTGTGGATGAAGTCCAGTCCCAGGTAAACTTTCGAGATGTACTGGACATGTTCTTGTGTTAAGAAATTGCATCTCTAAAACGTCTTTAAACGTCTTAAAAGTGCATCTTTACAGTGCTCTTGACTACGAGATATGTGCAACAGTCAAATGTGACCACCTTGTGCCATTTTCAATTGCAAAAGACATTAGAATATCTTAAAAGCAAATAGCTATAAAAGCATTAAGCATCTTTTTACAGATCCTTTTATACTTGTATCATTTAGTTTATGACTATCTGGGCCCTATTTAAATGATCTAAGCGTATGGTCTGAAGCGCACGGTGCACAGTCTTAAAGTTGTGTCCGAATCCACTTTTGCTAATTTAACAATGGGAAAAATGGTTTGTGCGCCTAGTGCACAGTCTAAAAGGGTTGTTCCTATTCTTGTGATGAGTAATGGGTGTGTTTTAAACCGCAATAAACGTGCAATAAACCAAAGACAGTCTCATCTCTCATCCCCTTTAAAAGCCAGTTGTGCACGCGCCATGCCGATTTCCTATTTAGATGGCAGAATTTGTAAACTGAAAAACTAAGCAAGGAAGAAAACCACTAGTTTAAGATTGATGTTTTTATTTGTATTGAAAAAATAGCAGGCTTTTAATTGCTGTAAAGCCTACATGATCAGTGAAATCTCAAAGAATAATTTACCAATATGCAAGAAAAGGTGTGTATTCTAAAAATATTTTATATAAAAAAAGTTTGTACAATAAAAATACTTTATTTGTAACAAACAGGAGATAAAGAATTTACAACCGTGTGGAGAGCCGAAACGTTTCAGCAGTTGGACTATATGCTGTGAGGCTCAGCAGGGAAAACATGTGGGATCAACTTCATGTTTTTTCTCATTTATATCAGCAGGCATCAGAAGAGGTATTTACATGGTAAAATTAATAAGAATGGTCTCACCTAACAGACGCATGTTGCCACTTGATATCACACGCAATAAAGCCCATCTAGAGGGGAAAATCATTGATCCCTGTATTGTATACCACTGTTGCTGCCACATTAGAGCAGGTGTGCAAAACTACCCAATAAATAGGGCTGGGGAAAAATCGATTTGATTTTAAAATCGAGTTGGTAGGTCAAATCGATTCATATTTAAAAAAAACCTATTTTTTTAGATTTTTTCTCCCCCTCTGCAGTAAAGCGCAGTAAATACATTTTGCATTCGCCAAATCTTCCTTCAGGGTTTCCGTAGCACACTCTCTGTGGTGCAGCCCTCTGCCCCTCCCCTCTCCCGGGTGCAGCGCATGCATACACAAACAACATGGCAGAAACAGCCGGCGAAAAAGAGAGCAGCTCCTTCCAAAAAAAATGCTCTTAGACTTCAGTCGTGTGGAGTTGGTTTGGATTTACGGCAATTTTATGTTGAGGCATTTTAATTAAATATAATGCATTTATATTTTTAAAATATATGTACAGTTTGCAATTATTTTGTTTTAAATGGGGGCGGGGGGAAATAATCGAATCGAATCGTAAATCCAGTTTTTTATAAAAAAATCACACATTTTTTTAGGGGGACAAATCGCCCAGCCCTACCAATAAATACGAGCAAATAAGCCACTGTGGTTTTTCTGGATAAATGCACAAAATTGTTTAGACTTCTCAACAGATTTCAATAGTTTATGATGTAAATGGAATACAAAACCATTCTACCAAAAACTTAGAAAATTCTTCACTGTCATGAGGAATTGTAAACACTCAAATAGTGTCAAATAGTGCATTGGCTTATTTTTGTAAGGTAGCAATTGCTGTCAAAACATAGCAAGCAGTCAATGACTGACTGTCATTGTGTCACTATTCGATTTGTGTGAACAAGCTGTGTTCTGATCTGGAGCACAACAAAAGCTAAAATCATGACAGAAAAAGACATTTCCATATTTAAAAAAAAAAATTAAGCATATTTTATGTATTGCATTGGATGTTTTGTTAATTGATTTCAAATAAAATACTTCTCCTTTTCACTACAATCACAACATGTATGGCTATTCTCTTAACTGTTTCTGTACATGTGTACAGTTTTGCTAGATATTTGGGAAATATCTGGGTGCTGCTCTGAAGTTTTAATTCGACCGGATTGCTTTTGTGGTGTGGACACTCATGTGTTTGAACAGACACAAAAGACTCTTTGCCTATTCATCTAATGTGTGATGTAGGGGAGAGCAGGGCACAACCTAACGCTTTTTGGTTTGGCCCAATCATTTAAAAAAATATTTTAATTTGATTAATTATATTTTTACACAAGCAACACACACATCTCTGCTACAAATGAACATTTGAAGTTTGTTTCTAGTAGCCTATTACCATTCTTGGACAATTACACCAAACGTGACAGAAGTGCAAACGTTACCCCATAGGTATGGTTAATTCTAACAGGCAGGGGGTTATTTGTTGTAACACTTGCTAAAAATTAAGTGTGCAGGAAAATATTTCAATACTATTTTGTCTATATACTTGAAGTGGATCTTGTTTATATATCTGTCTTTAATAGACAGGTATCCACACTGTATTCATTCATCCAGCCCTTTTCTAACAATAGTTCAATTATAAATGGATACAAATATCTTAATATGTGAGAAAAGGCAGCACAATTATGACAAAACTTTTTTTATATGTGACCCAGTCTGTAATAATCATACTACAGTTTCAAAAAACAAATTCTGAGATAATGAGCATCAAAGTCTGATTTTAGCCATCCATTTCATTATGATTTCAATCTTTGACGTGACCTTATTCAATCAATATTAAAGATATAACCAAAAATACATTTGACACACGATTTTTGATAAGACAGGCACATTTATTTTGTTGGCAGCCGGCATTCATTCGTGTGTAGCCTATTTAAAACAACGGCAAGAATTATGCTAACATTAGCGGTTTTTATAACGTAAGTGCTTGTAACACAGCATTACAACTAACCCCCGCTGGGTCAAAATATTTTCAAGTCCACCAAAAAAGTTGCTAAGAGCTGCAGACATTTTTCAAAATGATGTTATGTTTTAGTCAACAAGACACTGATATACAAAATGCAATGAAAATACAAAATGCTTAACCTTGTGCAACAATCTAAACAGTCCGTGTTACAACTAACCCCGCGCTTGCCCCGCACACCCGTACCAAGCACAATGTTTTTACATCGCTCCTGACTTCTAGCGCTAACCCACAGTATTCGGCATGGTCTTTAGGCTGTCATTGATAAAACTAAAGCGGTTGCTTTCCCCCTTCTTTATTTTTGTTTATTTCATTAATTGCTCTGAAATATCTAAGAAAGCCCTTACATACACTCTTAAGAAAAATGGTTCTATATAGTACCAAATAAGGGTTCTTCAGCTTGTAACAATAGCAGCACCCAAATTGGTACTATATAGAACCCTTTTTTAGATGGTTCTATATAGAACCTTGCCTTGAAAAAGTGCTACATAGAACCTCAGTGGTGCTATAAAGAACCCTTTCATTTTTCAGCTGTCAGGAGGATTATTTTTGTTTATATTTTTGTTTTGTTTTGTTATTTATGGCACTTTACAGAGTTTAACAGTAAACAGAACTTCAAGATTTAAAATAAAAAAAGGAGGGAAATAAAGAACCCTTTTTGTCAAGACAAGAACCATTTCGGGGAAAAAGCGTTCTTTAGTAAGCTATGGTTCTATATAGAACCTTTACCATCATTTCAGAACCTTTGAAGAACCCTTTTTCTTAAGAGTGCATGTACAAAACACTGTACAGCATGTTTACTAACAACACAAGCAGCTGACTCACACAATGTTAGTGTGCATCTACTTAAACCAATCATTTCTGCCACTCGTGTTTTAATGACTCATCCATAGACCATCCCCTAAAAGTAATCAGGACAGAAGCGGTCGAAATTGGACAAAAGAAACAGATTAAAACACCAGGTGTGAACCGACATGCATCTCTCTCGTCCACTTGTGATCCGATCAACCAAAATGCGTCTTAATACCAAGTGTAAGTTTACATTCATTTCCAGGTTTCAGAGAGGATATCTGTGGGTTCTTCACATGTCAGTAATCTCACAGTCAAGTATTTATTTATAGACGGTGTGTTTCTCCTTGCCTGCAAACCCTTGTGTCTCTGCTAATCCAAAGGTTCGGCTCCACAACCAAGTCATTTGGTCCAATCACAGACTGCTAAAAATGTCCCATGTTTCATTAAGAGCTCTTTTCTGAGTGGTGTGAAATGGTCTGATAATGGCCTAAAAAGATCAGTTTGATAGCGTCTGCAAATTAATGTGATTTGTGTGGTTTATTCTCTTGGGGTGTAGTAGCGCTAAATGTAGAAAATATGTAATGAAGTATAACCAAAATTTTGTAGATTACAAAACAGTCCCTCTATATGCTATCTAAAGCAGCAAGCTAAAGTTAAACACACAAACAGCAGCCAAGTGAATTGATTTGCAGGGGGATTAACATAAAAAACACCATGGTCTGATGGGTTTTAGATGGGTAAATCTTGGGATTATGATGTCAGGCCAGGCGCCCCA
Organism: Misgurnus anguillicaudatus; assembly: GCF_027580225.2. Lineage (NCBI taxonomy): Eukaryota > Metazoa > Chordata > Actinopteri > Cypriniformes > Cobitidae > Misgurnus > Misgurnus anguillicaudatus. The sequence continues at coordinate 23,763,799 of NC_073350.2, read as the reverse complement.
GTGGGAGGGGAAATGAATTGTCAAAGGTAATCTGGTGGCCAGGATTATGCCATAGTCAGAGTGGAGATGGCAGGAGACAAGTCTGTGCTATCCAAATGGCCATGCTGTGGTGTGACAGTTATGGAATGGGGTTTCCCACTTTTACAAACAAGGAATTCCTTATGGAACCTGCCAACTTTTTGACTGGAATGCCTACTCATAATATATACATATATATGTAATATAAATCTACTCTATATGGACTGATGAGTATTTGATACTGCAATTACAAATGGAATTTGTATGGTGAGTGTCCTGAAATATATTTAATTAAAATGTTTGGTCAGCTACTATATATAGGTTGTTCATCATTTGGCTACCCCATTGCTTGAATTTGCTTGTTTAGCTTTTTTACAAAGGTTTTGCAACATCAACAAAGGCTAAAACAATATGCTCTTAAATTAAATGATCGTCTTAACTGTATCCAAGCCAAATCATATGTTATGCTATTCATTATTTTGAGCAATTAGTGATTTGTTACTTTCCAATCACATTTGCAGTGTTGAGATAGACCCAGTCATGTGCCTGCTGTCTCAGTAGACCACACATTTCTGCAATTTTCAGTAATTTCTTTGGTACATGCGTTGATATTATGTACAATTTAAAGATAAATGTATTGTTTTTCGTGTATACCAATAGCATTTTATAATTTTGCTTTAAATAGAAAGATTAGTTTTATTAGCTTGTACGCAAAGCTAATCTCAGGGTCAAAACATAAGACTTACTGAAAGATAGACTGACAAAGAATTAAGCATGTGAATTACAAACACTATGTTGTGATTCATTTTAAATGATCGTTGTGTGGTTTCACCCTAACAACACTGCAAAAAAATCAGTAGAAATTGCAGCTGGGTTGTCGGTAACTTACCGTAGATTTACATTTATGTTTTTTACTGGCAATATTTTGTTCAAAGTTAAATGAACATTAAACATTTACACGTCTTTGTCTTTACAGAGTAAAACTAAAAAACAGCATCAAGCAAAACATTCTGGGAAACAAAATGTGGAGCAAGAAACAGAAAAAGGTTCATGATGATTTCTGGTTCCCAGAATGCTTTGCATGAGGCTGTTATTGTATAGTTTTATTCTGTAAAGATAAAGACTTGTTAATATTTAAAATTTATTTAACTTTGAAGAAACTCTTGCCAGTAAATAACATAAATTTAAATCTACGGTAAATTACCGGCAACCCAGCTGCAATAACATTGTAATTTCTACGGAATTTTTTTACAGTGAACCTTTACAGTACTTTAAGTTACTTATGACCTTAATTTACAACTATATTTAGATAGGCCTACAAATACACACTGTGAAACTGCTAATGTGTATCATTTGTTCTCAGCAAGAAAACTTTAAAAAAGGTACTACAGCACCAGTCCAAAATCTGTAAAGGCATGTCGCCTTTACCATAAGTAAAAATTGGTCTCTGCTAGCAAATCAGTTTGGAGTGGACAGAAAGTCGGAAAAAGTGAAGGCCAAGAAGGCCAAGTGTTGATGCTCATCAGGGATGGAAGACCTGATCAATGTTTCTGTGCAGGTGATGAGCGCTAGCAAACAGTACTACTGTAAAATTATGTTTTTATACATTTGTGTCACTGAATAAATATACTGATGTTTTACTTTTTTCCAAATGTATATTTTTTACATTTTGTGAATCAATCATATGGGCTTTTTGGTGCAAATGTACCAATTAAACCCATCCCAGACTTTTGACTTTATTCATAAAATATCTATTTACATTCTAAAATATACACTAACTTATTCATACATTTTCAAATGAGAGATAAATATAGCATTTTAACACACTTTTTCTTATAAACCATATCAATATATATGATAAACAAATTTTATTTTATCCATTTATCAGCCTACCCCAGAACTTGCCATAGACGAATTAACCAAAACCAGCAAGATGAAGGTGAAATGGACTCAGCTGGGCCTGATCTTTTTCTTGCTGTTGTCCCTCGTCATGACTGCTTGCTTCATCTGGCAGTATCAACTACCTAAACTAGTGGCAGGTGAGTCAGGTGTTGTGTTAAAGCAGGGGTTTTCAACCATTACAGACACCTCACGCTGTTACGTTAAGCGTTCTATGCACAATCCAGTCATTTATATAGATCAGTGAAGGAACCGCATGTTTTAGAATTAATTTCACATCGTTGTTTTAAGTTATTTTTTTCCGCTGAGTATAAATAACTTTAACAAATAAAATTGGTATGTTCTGGTGTCAGAAGTGCATAGTGAAAGGTTGTACAGGGTGTTATTGGTCAATCCTATTAACAGCTCTCTCTGTGAGAGAGGACTGACAGCTAAAGATATCCAACTACCGTCTTTTAATGGTAAGCTATCAGTGGAGTTTTATAGTTGTAACTAATCCATTCAGGCAAAGACGTAAAGTATTTTAGTGATCTAATGAGTTGTTTGTACTTCATTCATAGACTAATAATTAGAAAGTTGGGCTTGTAACCCAAAGATTGCTGGTTTGAGCCTCACAGCCGGTGTAAATCAAAGGTTCTCAACTCTGGCCCTTAAGATCACTTTCCTGCAGAGTTTAGCTCCAGCCCTTATCAAACACATCTGGGCAAGCTAACCAAGGTCTTCAGGAATACCAGAAAATTGCAGGCAGGTGAGTTTGATCAGGGTTAGCATTAACTCTGCAGGAAAGTTTTTATTTCTCCGGGGCGCGTCCTGGTCAAGATTTCGGGTGCGTCTTCCAGAAGTCGCATTTGTCGACCGCATAAGTAATCGAGGTTCTCACATTTTAGTTAAAGGCGGGGTGCATGATTTTTAAAAAACACTTTGGAAAAGGGAGTTGAGCCGACTACCAAAACACACTTGCAGCCAATCAGCAGTAAGCGGTGTTTCTACTAACCGACCTTGTTGACTGGGCAGCGTATGTGTGGGGTGAGTTTATCAAAAGAAGGTCCAGATTCTATTGGGGTAGGGGCGTGTTTGTTTAGGTGATTTCAAATGTCAACATTGGCTTTCAGAGATCATGCACACTGCCTTTAAAAGCATAATATACAATCATTGTAGTTTCATTTTTACTATACCATTCTTACTGGTCACCCTACCATACTTGACAGTCACTTTCATCATGGTTCTGCTTACGATGGGTTGCATAAAACCACTGTAGGCTTATAAAACTATTGAATATAATTCTTAGCACTGTAATGAGTAAATTATTCATGCACACTTTTGCGCTAATTGACATTAATTACCTTATGAAAATTGAGTCATTGAGTCATTTGGATTGCGTGCTTTTGGAGCTTCACAATGTTGCCCCCAACATGTGACTGACTGAAACCAAAGACAAGTTGTCTGTCATATTTAGTACAGTGCAAAAAAGCCAATCGGCACACACTAGTGGTGATGTTTCACAAAAAAACTAGGGCGAATTCCCATGTGACCATACAACAACGACATTCCCAAATAATTGAGCTATAAAACCACCACATTATAAACTAAACAAGGCGTACATAAAAATCCATCATACTAAAAGAATGCATGGTGTCCAGACACGCACACACAACAACACTAAAGCAATAATGTTACACACTTTGAAATTGCCTAAGCCTGTTTAAAATTAGCTTTTCAAAGCTGTAATTTCTGCCAAAGTCCAACTCCAGCAACAAAAGTATTAAATACTGTTTATCAAGCTGATATCAACACACTTCCATACTGACAGGCAGTCCAAACCCACAGCCACACGTTGTCATGACAACAGCCAACAAATATAGTTTAAGTGGTTTGATAGCACAGTTAAGAGACTATGAAGGTAAAATATTGACTAAAATATTCAATTGTAGGATGGATTATTAACTAAAACTGTCAGTAAGCAATATTAAATGTGAAACATGTCTTACCTTTTGTCACAGTGCAGTTCTTATTCCATAAGTGTAGCACTGAGGTTGAAGCAGCGTCTTTGTAAAGCAGTGACAAGTCCGTTGAAATAAAAAAAAACATTAAAAAAAACTCTTATACAAACATAAACAACCATCTGTTGTTGTAGAATTGTAAGTAATATCGTCATTTATCCAAAGAGAAAATCAACAATAGTATTACTTTTGCAATATTGTATACATCTGGGTGGTTGAGAATGAGATTGTCATGTTATTGGTAAATGAAGAAACGTATTTTAATTGCCAAACCGACACTAAAAAAAATACAATACCCACAATCCTGTGGCAGGAACCAATCAGTGAAGTCGCCGTTATCACGTGACATTAAAGTACCGCGCTCGCGGTACCAAATAGGCATTCGTTTCGCGGCGTCGCGTGAAGTCAAATTGAATACATAACTTCTACGTACAGTAACAATGTTAATAGACTTTTTTAGGTGTTAAAGAAGTCGCCAATGATAATTTTCTCTTTAACTACCTATGGTAGCAGCCAGGGCCGCCTTAACCTAATGTGAGGCCCCGGGGCTAAGAGGTTTTGTAGGCCCCCCTTCCCCTCGATTTATAGTCTAATATTTTAAGTGTAATATCTAGGTAATCTACATCACAAAATGCATTAGTTTCTTTCGAGACATACAACAGTGAGTTTTCCCTCTTTGAGCCAGAAAACACCATAATATCATTATTAACATATCACTGAGCCCACTTGAGCATAAACACAAGACACTTTATTTAACAACCACACACAGCAACTTGTGGTGATAATAAAACCAAAATGTGTGAAAGTATATATGTTTATAAGCTTTATATTTATATAGTTTTTGGAATATACAAATTTGCAGAAAATTGCCACTCATAACTAAATGCTCACCACAGTTTTAAAAATATAATAAGTTAAAGTTAGTTTTAAAGTGAAAATGCATTAATGATAACAAAAGATAAGTCTTTACAGACAGAATCTTGTTAAATGCATTAATGATAACAAAAGATAAGTCTTTATAGACAAAATCTTGTTAAATGCATTAATGATAACAAAAGCTAAGTCTTTATAGACAGAATCTTGTTAAATGCATTAATGATAACAAAAGATAAGTCTTTATAGACAGAATCTTGTTTTTTAATCAGTTTATTTTGTAGGATATTGAAGATATAGTATGCATTGTATTTAGTATTTATGCATACATAAGCATGTAAAACGACCAAGTATGAATATGCACAAGACAGACAGGGAACATACCTGTATATCTTTAGATAATGAGATTATAATGGTGCTATCAGGGGATGATCATTTGAGATGGTCGCTCTTTACTTAGACTTGCACCTTTACCGTTGCGTCTCTTTCTCGTCTCTTTCTTACACTTGCACCTTTACCGTTGCGTCTCTTTCTCGTCTTTCTAAACCAACAGATGTGTGTACTGTGAGCTAACGTCGCGTCAAACTACATCGCTCCAGCTGCGCACGCGTCACTGATACAAACGCGAGTAAACTTAAACTTTATAACAACTAACAGCATTATGTGCGTGAACTCCTTTCTTAATTTAGCGGCACAGTTTCTTTTGCAGGTTTGGAGAGACTTCTGCATGCCAGAGACTCAGACAGCTGCATGAGCACAGAGAGAGCGAACGAGCGAGCGCGCGCACGAAAGAGAGAGAGACCTGGGGCCTCATTTATAAAACTTTGCGTAGGATTTGCGTCAGAAGTGGCGTACGGATGAAACATAGGACGTGCGTACGCACAGAAATATTCGGATTTATAAAACCGTGCGCACGCACATCCTACGCATTTTTCCCTTAATAAATCACAATCAATTCTAAATGTAGCGCAGCTTTTGCGGCTTCATGACACGCCCATAGTTGCCCATAAATAGTCCGTGAAACGCCCACAAGTTAATATGCATTGATTGCGAAATCATGGCAAACACATAGAGGAAATAAAAAAAACGTAAATTCACTCAATGTGAAGTAGAAGTTATCGTTGGCGAGGTGGAAAAGAGGAGAAAACGTTGTTTGGAGGGCACAGTGTGGGCATTACGCATTGTGATGGGGCATTTTATTTCCATTCATTTAATTGCATCTGACAAGCTACAGATGTCGGTAATAATCGACGTGGAAATGGGACATTGTTCAGCGCAAATGTAATTTCTTGTTGCTTCCTGAATGGTTGAGACACGCTATACATTGTTTTATCAAAAATAAACACACTAAAGGCATATGCATGAATACCATAATTCCGTAGATTATGAAGATATGGTTTACTATGAAAACAACTTTCCCCAGTGGACAATTAATACATCTATCTATTTATTTATCTATCTATCTAACTATATATCTCCTTAATTATCTATCTATCTGTCTATGTAATTGCATCTATATATGCTCCGCCAGACGGACACATTGACAAGAATATCAGTTTTGTACATTATTTCGTTCTGTTAACTATATTCTTTATGAGGATGAATTGCACAACATGCCAATATTATTGCAGAACATATTTCACTTTTCTTTTAGCAAATATGTGTTCATTTGAATTTCTGTTGTAATTTTCGATTTCTTTATTTTTTTTGTTTCACTGCTGATCGATCAAACGGGTGTTCGTGTAGGCTGTTAATTGTAAGACTTGCTTTGTGAAGTGTTGTGTCGAACTCAGTTCCACCTATGTTTCCCTTTAGTGTAGTGCTTTTATAGCGTTTTCATCACGTTACATTTAGAAAGATTAAAGATTTTAATTGGTTATACTAAAAAGGCATAATATCATGTATTTTATAATACAATTTATTAAATATTTCATACATTTGACAGTTTTCTATTAGGGTATTTCTTTTAAAATATAGCCTGTCTTTTTCTTTTTTTTCCTTTACTGGTCGTTTTAAAAATGTAATGTTTGCATACATAGTTAAATAAATAATATACATATAATATGATTCATACTGTAAAAATAATTGACTTACCATTAAGAACAATACAGATACATTACAGAAATGCACACATATACATCTCAGTAGCCATTAAAACTTTAAATATATAAATAATAAAACCTATAACGTGATAAAAACGCCACAAAAACACCACACCGAAGGGAAAAATAGGGGGAACATAGTGGCAACAGACTTCGACACAACAGAAGTCTTCATGTTAGTTATGAGAGGTAGTGTTGTCATTTTTACTTTCACTTTCACGTGTTCCTTCCATCTGCCGTCGGTGTCGCCATTTCTCATTTCACCCGTTTTTGTGCGTACGCCTGGGTCAGAGCTTGCGTGACGGACCGCACATTTTCCCGTCAAGTTTGCTTTTTATAAATAACAACTATTGCGTAGAGAGTGGCGTACGCCTTCTTTTGTGCGTACGCAACGTTTATAAATGAGGCCCCTGCACCTGCAGGAATGTCAAGTTGACAACGCGCACTTAATTACATTACGCGGAATAAAAAATATGTTACGTCTAACATTTTATTTCACGTTAAGTTACAACGGACCAATCAGCAGCCATGTAAAGTGCAATTAGAGTGATTGACAGAAAACCTGACAAGTTACAAACAATATGACCTTTTCAGCTCATCATGAACGCAAACTTGGGAGGCCCTTGAACTTGGGAGGCCCCTGGGCTTCAGCCCAGGTAAGCCCGTGCATTAAGGCGGCCTTGGTAGCAGCACAGAAAAGAAGGGATTTCGCTTAGTTCGTACAGACAGCATTTTAAGCCATGCATGTAATGAACAGGAGGATAATTCAAAGCCGACGGTCGGTCACTCCTCAGTCCATTTTATGAACATACATAGGCAGTGTTTTCAAGGGTTGTTCAGCTAAATTCTGTTAACACATCTCTAAGTATTGTGCTCTTTACTCATTTCACTCTCTGCATGTGTGTTTATGTTCAATGTTCAGATGGAAATATTGATGACAGTAACAAATCAGAAAGGATGTGCCCTCGCTTTCCAGAGCCCAATCTTCTGGAACACCCAATTCCTACTTTAAAAGAGGCACTTGAGAAGGTAAGCATAAGAAGAAGATTGAAAATCAAATTTTAGTTGACGTTTATCCTCTTATTGCAAATCTTGATCCACATAATGTATTTGTCATGAATTTTAAATGGTGCAAAGTGCACCTGTTAAAGTGCACCCCATTTTTACTCAATATTTAGACTACAAAACATGATAAGAACGTCATTACCTTGCCATAAAGTATATTAAACATATTAAGCTGGCAAGAAAAAGTAGTTATTTAATATTAAAAACTTTAAATACATTTGACTTTGAATAGCTTTTAATTTAACCACTTAATGTGTTTAGATCAGTGGTCTCCAACATGGTGCCCGCAGGCACCAGGTTGCCCGCATAGATAGTCTGTTGTGAGTTGTTCTATTAATAGCATCCATTTTAATATTTATTTTATTATATGTTTCATATTAGCTTGGCTTATTTTATGTATGTTAACTTAACATTTTAAACAATGATAAAAAAATATCAAGTTAAAAAAGTTTTGAGTAGACTACATTATATCAAAAATGGAGCCCTTCTAATTAATTAATCCATTGTGGTGGTCCTGGCTCACAAAAAGGTTGGAGATCCCTGGTTTAGATGTTTTGTATAATTTTTACCTGTGTGAATTATAATTATATCATTTTATTTTCTTAGGTTGACGCACTGTTGCGCAACAGTATTAACCCTGTCAGTCTGCCTTCGTTGTCAGCCATTGTTACTTATAATGACACAGTTCTATGGACTGGAAATTTCGGCAAGAGAAATGGGAGTGATCCAAGCTCTGCACCTCCAAATGAGTACACCATCTACAGGTAGGCCAACCCATCTATGCACCAATAATGTTACTTACCTGCTCTTTTTTAAATAAAATGCATAATTCATTAAATCACAAAATTAATAGAAAGTTCTTCTACACAACCCAGCTTTTACAATTTGTATAAGCTTGCTTGCTTAGTTACCATCAAAGTTTTTTCTCAAGATTTGAGACTTTTTAAAAGACACCATCAAAAGAGTCTAAAGGCTTGTACTATTGTAATAATGTTTGGATATTTTGTATAATTGGTCTGTTTACTGAAGTGGTTGACAATAAATTCATCTCTGCTTAGCACACAGTTCTCCCACATTTGCTAGGGTCTGTCACAGTGAAAGTACATTATCTTAATTGCTTATTAAGTGTATGTGTGTGATTTATAGCATGTCATTAATTTGCATTCATATAGTTGCAGTAATTTAACTGTCATTGCCTTGAAGAGCCTTACTCATCATCTTTTCATTGAAAAACACACAGCTACACATTTATCTATTGAATCTGTTCAAATCCAATTCTTTTTCGAGCTGTCATTTCAAGCGCTGCTGCACTTTATGTTATTTGAAAATGGACTTTCAGATTGAACAAAAGTAGTCTATTTTCTCTATTTTAAGGCCTCAAATCAGTTTAAAAATGCAATATAATTGATGAGAGAAGAGTCTTTGGGCAGTCATTCAGTCAAAATTATAGGAAAGTCCACTGATTCCCAAGCAGCACAATTTAATATTAGTGTTGTATATTAACTTTTTGAATCAATTTTATTGAACAGAATTATTTAGTGATGCTTTAATTATATGTTGTGTCTCGAATTTTGTAATGTGTTTGAGCTATATTCTATTTATCAAGATTTGAGGTCCCTCTTGAATTTTTATGAATATTTTATAAGTATGTACGCATTCAAGAGACATCTTGCCGTTATGTCACTTTTTTATAATATGGTCGACTTGTTTGTACAAATGTTTTGAATAGCATTACATTTCTAAACAAATTTTAGAGCACATTTAACCTAACTTTATCGCTGGTACAGCATACATACCAGTGTTGGGGAAAGTTACTTTTAAAAGTAATGCATTATAATATTAAGTTACTCCCTAAAAAAGTAACTAATTGCGTTAGATAGTTACTTTTCATGGAAAGTAATGCTTACGTTACTTTTAAGTTACTTTTGCGTTATTTTTTCTTACTTTTGCGTTACTTTAGAGTGTGTAATTCCACGTTAATATGTTTAGTTTAAAGGAACAGTATGTAAGAAATGTATATCAATGAATCATAAAATGGCCCTGATATGTCACTAGACATTAAGAAATCATTTTCATTTCAAATACTTATATCACTGACAACAGTGGTCTGGCCAGGATATTGTAATTTAAAAAGTGGAGTTGCAGCCCTCAACTGATGTTTATGTTTTCATTTTGTGTATTAGCCCCCAGTTGTGTGATTGCAGTACCAGCTTTAGCCACAAGTTTTGTGATTGCAATACCAGTTTCGGCCACAGTCCTACATACTGTTCCTTTAATGTAGTACATTGTTTTTTTTTTACATCTAATTAATTAAACTGAAAAGTAACTCGCCTTACTTTAAAAAAAGAGTAACTCAAATATTAATGTGTACATTTATAAAGTAATGCGTTACTTTACTCATTACTTCAAAAAGGTAATATTATTATGTAATGCACGTTTCCTGTAATGCGTTACTACCCCCAATACTGCAGCATACAAATTATTTTTGCATTTAATTTATTACTCTTAGTTCATTGTAATATCAGTCTGATCTTAAATGTGGCAACTTTACTTTAATAATGGACATAGATACTACACTATAAAAAATGAAAAGTTGGATCATCTTAAAAATAAGTAACACTTAAAAAAAATTGGGTTTTTTCAACCTAAAATGACACAAAAGTGTTACTAATTTTTTAAGTTGATCCAACTTTTCAATTTTTACAGTGTGGCATACTTTTTCTTGTTGCAAGGAAATGTAAACTTAAATGTAAAATTGTGATCCTTGCTGTATGTCGGAAGTATTTCAAATATAATTAATTACCTGTAACACTGAATTAAATTCACAATGGAATAAGAAAACCTGTTGAATCTTTACAAACTGATTAGATTTTTACTATTCATGATATTTACAGACTGTATTCAGTATGATATTCTTCATTAAAACACAGTACACCATGTGTTATGTCATAATAGTCCTTATTTTCTGTCTAAACTAGTCTCTGCATTACTAAAATTTGCATTTATAGCTGGTTATATGTAAAAAGAGAGTCTTATTGCATTCTTAGCCTTGACCTCAAATGTGTCCTTCTAAACAGTGTAAGATATTTATATTCGCTTCTGGTTTATAAAAACATCCCAGGGACTCTAGTGGTGTGTTTAGCTGTGAAAACTGAAGGTCTGGAGTGTTGACAGTCGTGGGTGTCTAGAATACAGATGATGATTTTTTTTTGGTCATAGATGTGTTTTCTTACTTTAAGAGAAGTGACCTTATTGAGTCTTCTTAATGGTATTGAGTTGTTTTTCTGCTCTTCCTATAAACACTACAGTAGGCTATGGCTGTATTTCTAATCTAATACACAATGAATGTTAATTTAGTTTCACCTATCCTGTCTTTCACTTAACTGTAATTACATTTCTGTTATATCTGCCTTATCAGCCAACTGGCCACATTGCTTTTTTAAAATTGGCAAAACCTTATTGGTCAACCACAAATTGTCCATAATAATGTGAATGAGCTTATTAACTGCAATCCAAAGCTGTCAATCAAAACTTTTAAGCAAGCTTATTTTATATTTTGATTGTCTTGAATTTACCTAAATACGGATTCTATAAAATGCTAGGTTATTTTCAACCCAGCTGAAACCCAACTCTGGTTTGAAAATAGCATTTTTAGAGTGCAAATGTTATTTTCGAGGGATTTAGAGGGTAGGTAAGAAAATAGCATTTGTTTAATTTAAATGTGTTTCTGTAGGATTGCTAGTCTATCCAAGCTCTTTCCTACCCTGATGCTGTATCGGCTGTGGGAGGATGGTAAGGTGGGCTCCCTGGATGACCCTCTTGAAAAGTACGTGGAAGGCTTCAGCATTAAAAACCCCTTGGGCAAAAGCAGAGACTCACAGCTGAAATATGTCACAGATGGTCTAATCTTCCTGGACAGCGGTGAGGTTCAAATTCGATCGTCCTCTGTAACTCTACGAAGAATGGCTAGCCAGCTTTCTGGTAGGTTTTGTCCTCCACATTTTTCATATTTTTTCTTTCTCAATATAATAATAGGTTGTTCCAAACCTCTTTTTTTGTGTCAAGAGAACAATGCTGTGGTTGTGCACAACCACTTAGTGTTGAAATAATAGTAGTTTTTATCCACAGCATGTGCAATCGTCAGACGAGGAGGCCAAAATGAGTGTTTCTTTGAACTCTAGAGTAAGTCTGATGTTTGGCCTCAATAGGCTTTATGCCCAGCTGCACTACTTCCTGAACTTCAGCCAGCTCCTTTTTTTTCTGTCTGCCATTATTGGACAAACTGATTAATCCAGGTGTGCCTGACCTCAGTAGTCACAACAACAATAATCAGACACACCTGGATTAATCTGTTTGTCCAATAATGGCAGACAGGAAACAAGGAGCTGGCTGAAGTTCAGGAAGTAGTGCAGCTGGGCATAAAGCCTATTACTGGCAAACTAAAGCTCAGAATTAGGAAAGAACATTTGCAATTTCCCTGTAATGTGGCCTGTGAAATGTGCCTTCATCCGCCTCGGAGTTTGTTGCTATCTGGGCAATTTCTCAAAATCTGCGTTACATTTTGACGTTTACAGTACACTGAAATGTGCTTGACATATAATAAAGGTCACTGCTTTACCTTCAGGTCTACCCCGAAGACTTCGTGCAACTAACTTGTTATGGAAAGGAAAGACCCAAGCTGCAGTCAGTCTCCTGCAAGATGATGTGCTTGTCGCCGATCCAGGCACCAAGTATGTTGTATGGTTTAGCTGAAGTATGTACCAATATCTGTTCCTGGCAGGTCCTAAATAAACATCAACTTCAGTTGTTTTGGAGGGTGTTAGGGACCATGACAACAACAATCTGTTTAACAACCCTTTAGGATAGAAAGATGGAATAAGTAACACTGCAATATTCTCTTTCAGATGTCACTACAGCAATCTGGGCTTCTCTTTGCTGGCTCACGTACTGGCTGAAAGAGTAGTGGGTATAAATTACCAGCGATGGATCAGTGAAAACATTCTGGGCAGGCTGGGCATGGAAGACACCGGTTTCGACATCAACCCTGGCATTCAGAGTCAAATGGCCGTAGGTGTCTACGCCAGTGGCCAGATAGCACCTCTTTATGACCTGGGCTGGTACCGCCCATCGGGCCAAATGTATTCCACGGCTGCCGACATGGCTAAATTAGCCATGGTGTTGTCAGGAGCTTATCACCGTAAGCTGTTAGAGCCTGACACCCTTAAAATAATGCTAACTCCTTTGTTTCGCTGCGATAAAGATTACTTTGCCAATCGCACTGGAACGCCATGGGAGGTGAACGAACAGCTGGGATACGAGGTGCTCCGCAAAGATGGAGATCTGGACGGCTACTCCGCAACCTTCTCCTTGGTCCCTCGGCTCAAGCTGGGCTTGGTGGTGCTAATGGCGGGCACGAGGCCACAGAACCAGGACGTCGTGTCGAAGGCCTACTCTTATATAATACCTGCCATGGAGAAGGCTTTTAGGGAGGCCAGGCGTGTTCTGAATCCTCCCCCCAACCCGGCACCCTACGTGGGCTACTACACTTACGGCAACATCACATTTTATGAGATAAGAGCAGGGACAGATGGTGTCTTGATCATGCAGCAGTTTGGACCTCAAATAGAGGATCTCATTCCCGAGCGTTATCGGACCATAAAATTGAATTACCTTTTGGACCGAGTTTTCAGAGTTGTGTTTGAGAAAGAATACCCTTGCGTGTTGCGTGTCAACACAGCATCGGTGTCTCTTGAAGCCCAAGATGGGCAGCTTTTTAATTTCTATGTCTTTGACAAGAACGGGCTTTCTCCAGGATTTGATGCTCCAGGGCTTAACACGTATAATGTGGTTCGAATAGGCCGGAGACCCACGTTTTCTAAGTGAAGTCGAATGGATTAAAGAAAGGCTTTAGAAAAACTGTGATTTGAGAATACGGGGCTATAGTACATACAGGATTTTGGCTGGAAAAGAAATCTGGTAACCTGTTTTGCACCTATTTTTAAGTCCTTGTTTATAAAAATGGCCCTATGTTTTCATTTCCTACACCGTTCATTGTAGATAAAAAATGAATTGCACCAACACTTCTAGCATAATAACAGGCTTTGTTTTACTTTAACAATAGTTTATGTGCTCTAAAAGCCCTTACTAAATCACGGTCACCTGTTTTATTTTGTGTGCCATTGGGACTGGGTATTCAGAGGTTTAAATGTCCTTTATGCACAGGGTTCCCACGGGTCCTTGAAATCCTTGAAAGTTTGTGAATCTGGGGGGGATCCAAGGCCCTGAGAAGTTTTTGAAAACATACATATGTAAATACAGGTCATTGAACGTGCATGAATCTATTTTATGCAAAAGCCATATTATTTCCTGTGTAGTGTAGGATAATATCATAAAAATTCTAGACTTTTTAAGCACATGTGCTAAACTGTTCGCTTTAAATGCTTATATATTCAGTATGCAAATGTTGATTCATACCAAAATGCTTTTTTGCATAGTTGTGTTTCACACATGAAAACATCTCGGGTTACGTATGTAACTGTTGTCCCCTGAGAAGGTAACCAGACGCTGCGTCTCCCTTGCCATACTAACTGCGTCCCTGTAACGCCGTCTTTGACAATATTTCAGATAGAGATATATTTCTTGGCTCCTGCGTCACCCTGTCTTTGTCGTTAAGCCTCACCATTGGTTGAATATGATATACACATTCAGACGCACTTACTGGAGGCATCCCTAAAGTTTCACTGCAGTGACGCAGCGAGAGTTCCCTGGAAAGGGAACTGTAACAATGTATCTTAAAAGGTACACGATGTAACCTTGCTCTCACTTGAAATATGTCCCCACATTTAGTCCTTGAATTTGATGTTATTGGACCTGGAAAGTCTATGAAAGGTCCTTGAATTTGAAGTTAACTAAGGTGTGGGAACCCTGTATGCAACATAAGCCTTATAGATCCTGTGCTCCTGTTATATTCCATGATGTTAAATGAGTGCCCTAAAATGGATTTTATTTTCAATCAGCAATATAAATAAAACCGTGAGTTGCCATTTATAAAGAATTATATAAAAAAGAATAATGTAGATTGTGAATTATGATGATAAATCTATAGTTTGCATTAATGGTTTGATATATCGCTACATGTAAATTATTTATATTTCAAAATATGACCACCTTTTTTGTCTCTCTCTCACACACTCATTCTATAAACGAAAGATCTCAAAACCCCTCAAGACGGCTTTCTATTCACATCTCTCTCATCTTTGTCACAGTGGCGTAAAACCAGTAGATTGAACTGTCAACAAAAAGAATCGCCAAAATTGAAAAGTATTCAACAACAAACACAAAGGCGATAGCTGAAGAGAAACTTAAATTATTAGTTTCATTTATTAAAGAACATATTTCTGTAAGTTACATTACATTTATGCATTTGGCAGAAGCTTTTATTCTAATCGACTAACAGCGCATTCAAGCTATACATTTCTTTTAGTATGTATAGTGGAGAGCGGGGCACAATCTAACGCTTTTTGGCTTTGGCTCTATCATTAAAAAAATATTTAACCTCCTAAGACCTGGGGCCTTATTTATAAAGCGTGTGGGGCTGGAAACGTGCGTTCGCCAGTTCCCACGCAAAGGTTGTAATCTACAATAAACAAACTTAATGGGAGAATGGGCTTGCAAGGAGGGATATGAGGACGATTTGTGTAGGCACACTTGCAGGAGATCTGTGATTCATAAAGGGAACATTGCTAAGTCTTAGTATATTTGGCATATGCCATTTTTGGCTTTTGTGAGTATGTAGACTTTTAGTAAGGATTCTACATACGGTTTTATAAATGACATCGACATTTTTTGTTGTTTGCACCATAATACTTAATTTTGTGTAACTGGAACCTGTTGTACACAAACGTGGACAATTACACTGCTTCATGATTAAATAAAAATTTGGATATTATATTTATTGGTTCTTCCTAACCTCAAATAGCTGGAAGAAATCTAAAATGCAAGCCAAACTAAAGATTTTTTACACAATTAACACACATCTCTGCTACAAATGAACACTTTTAAAGTTTTTTTTGTGGGACCTACCATTATCTTACAATTACACTGAAAGTGACAAGAGTACAAACATGACAACTTACATAGCTGGGCTTATTTGTAACAAATAGAGGATTTTGTTTTAACACAAATAATTCAATAAAATTCTGTTTATATACTAAAGGTGGATATTGTTTATATATCTACCTATAATATGGATAGATATATCCACCAATCCATCCATCCATTTTTTTGAAAGGGCCACACATTTAAGGCAAAAAATGATAATTGTCAGTTATTTTCCCTGATATTTACATTTATCATTTCAGAGGAGATCATCTGATAGATTGCTCGGCCCTGTATAAATATGTAAAGTACACTATAAAAAAATTCCGTAGAAATTACAATGTTATTGCAGCTGGGTTGCCGGTAACTTACCGTAGATTTAAATTTTAGTTTTTTACTGGCAACATTTTGTTCAAAGTTAAATGAACATTAAACGTTTGCGGGTCTTTGTCTTTGCAGAGGAAAACTTAAAAAGGCATCAAGCAAAGCGTTCTGGGAAACAAAATCTGAAGCAAAAGGTTGATGATGATTTCTGGTTCCCAGAATGCTTTGCATGAGGCTGTTGTTGTGTAGTTTTGTTCTGTGGAGATAAAGACTTGTTAATATTTAAAATGTATTTAACTTTGAACAAACTCTTGCCAGTAAATAACATAAACTTAAATCTACGGTCATTTACCGGCAACCCAGCTGCAATAACATTGTAAGTTCTACAGATTTTTTTACAGTGTTTGTTCAAAGTTAAATACATTTTAAATATTAACAAGTCTTTATCTTTACAGAATAAAACTATACAATAACAGCCTCATGCAAAGCATTCTGGGAACCAGAAATCATCATCAACCTTTTTCTGTTTTTTGCTTCAGATTTTGTTTCCCAAAATGTTTTGCTTGATGCTGTTTTTTTAGTTTTACTCTGTAAAGACATTGTAAATGTTAAATGTTCATTTAACTTTGAACAAAATGTTGCCAGTAAATAACATACATTTAAATCTACAGTAAGTTACCGGCATCTCAGCTGCAATTTCTACTGATTTTTTTTACAGTGTAGCTGTGTTACAATTAACCCTGTGTTAGTTTGTGCCCCGCTCACCCCTACATTCCCTTGAAACTAAACCCATGACTTTGCTATTGCTAGCGGCATGCTTTACATACATGGTTGTAACATAAAGGAGAAGTTACAATACCCAAGTACAAGGTATAGTCTAATACTTATGACATTCAGATCTAATAAAACATTTTTGGTACAATGTTAAAAATCAACAAAAAGCATAGTTGTACCTGACAGGCATTTATCGTTCATTGATCATATATCTGTAAGGATTTATTTTCTGTCCAGCTCTTATTGTCTTGTTTTGTTGTGTATTTCATGAATGAATCCATTGTAGCATAAAGTGCTTCTTTCTCTCTAGTGGAAAATGAAGGCATGAAGAAAAGGCTTATATGAATAATTGTTCATGTCCCCGTGTCACAATCGAACAATTTGTTCCAAACAAAACTGATGATGTTCATTTGAAACAGTTATTGTACAATCCATAATATGCACTATAGAAGATCTAATATTTTCATTTGTAGATGTGCAGGACATCCGCTTCCATTCACACGGTGGATAGATAGACACCTTTAAAAAAGAAGTCATGCTATCTGTCATTTAAATGCACATTGCCCTACCTGAATGAAAAGCTAAAGAAACAGAGTTACAACATTACACAATAATGACATGATCTTTGATACAGACCTTATTTGCATTTGATGATATCTCATTTCTACTTTAATCAGATGCGATTTTGTAATTTATGAAAACCTCACCTCCCATAGACTTTCAATGTAATACTTATAGCTTCATTTATTTTGGTGTGGTTGAAAAGAATTGGCTAATATTTACAACAGGTGATCGTACCCTTTGGTCTAAGAGATAAAATTTAAGCACACACCCCACCTCACCTACTACGTCTACAAATTAAACGTAAAAGACACACTTGAGATCTTACAAGCACGATTACATTCTTAACAGTGACAATGTATTACTAGTACTAATAGTGCTGATTCACCATTTGGTCAATATGGGCAGCCCTTCATTTTCATTCAACAGGGTCACACAGCTTCCAAAATAGTTTAGTCTATTCCAGCTGCAAAACTTCAGAAAAACAGTGGAGGCAAGGGAGAGTAACAAATTTGTTAGGTGACTTGTTATGTTCTCCTTTGCATTTTGCTGTACGTTTCATTGTAGCATTGTTTTATATAATACTTTAAAGGTGCCATGTGCAATTTTTAAAAGGATCTCTTGACAGAAATGCAAAATAATATGCAAAACTATATTATCAGGAGGGTATAAAGACCTTTTTATAATGACCCATTATGTTTTTATTACCTTAGAATGAGATGTTTTTATCTACAAACACCGAGGGTCCCCTTACGCGGAAGGCGCCATTTTGTGCTGCCATGTTTCTACAGAAGCCCTTAACGGACAAACTTTTTTGCTAAGTTGTATCTGTCAATTACATTTTTTTCAGTGGGGCTACCGTAGCTTCTCTGCGTTTCAAAAGCGAGGGGTGAGCAGTGGACTGAGCCGTTGGTTGCAATTCACAACTTCTCCACTAGATGCCACTAAAATTTACACACTGCACCTTTAAACACAATTTTTTTTTTTAATATACAGTACAATAAAATATTACAGTTCACACAAATGTCCCCTGGCCTCACATGGGGTTGTAACTTAACTTGTTCAAATGATATCACTACATGATTTCACTTCTTCTTGTTTATTCTCTTCTTGCTGAAAATAGAAGCCCCAAACATTCAAGGCTGTAAGCGAGTAAAATGGCAGAGCCGTAATGCATTGCATGTTGCACTGCATTCATTCATTCTCTTCCCAGCCGCTGCTGATAATCACAAAGGGATGTGGGCTTCGTGTCCCTGCGGTTAGCCTGGGCGCTGGGAATCAGTGGGGGAGTCTTTGTTGATGATGTGAAATGGTGTAGAATCATTACGAGAAGAGCGCACTGGCAGGTGGCGGCACACCAGCGCTCGAAAACGTTCGCGGAAGCGACTGGAAAGCAGGTTGTAGATGATCGGGTTAACAGCGGAGCTAAGGTAAAAGAGCACGCCCGAGATTATGTGCACGTATTCAAATATGTTATGCATGCGGTCCGTCCAATTCGTGATGAAGCTCCACAAGAGTCGATCGATGTGGAATGGAGCCCAACAAATGGCAAAGACCAACACCACCACGACTATAGGAAAAGAGAAAGGAGACATCGAGTAAATCAATGTTTTAACAATTGTGAAAATCCTAAGCTAGTGCTCACTTGACAACCCTGTTGTTTTTGCAGACAAATTTACAAAATGTTCCTATAGCTCATTTGGTAGACCTGGGTTGAATTCCCAAGGAGCACACATACTTGATAAAAGCGTCTGCTAAATGCATAAATGTAAACGTAATGTGACTAGATAATCAATGAAATGTAATAAATTACTAAAATAAATATTCTGGGTTATTTTCAGCCCAGCGTTGAGTCAGAAAAGAACAAACCCAACCTTTTGGGTTGTACTTTAACCTATGCTGGGTTGTTTTAGACCAGTTAAGTTTCGTCAAATATAAACATTTTCTGGTTAATTTAACCCAACAGCTGGGTTTGTCCCACAAGGGTAACTTCAACCTCCTCACATTTTTTTGTTGTTTGCACCATAATACTTTTATTATGAGATTTTTTTAAGATTTAAAATAAATATTTGGTGTCCCCAAAGTGCATATGTGATGTTTTAGCTCAAAATACCCAAAAGATAATTTATTATAGCATGTTAAAATTGCCACTTTGTAGTCCTGAGCAAAAGTGTGCCATTTTGGGGTGTGTCCTTTAAAATGCAAATGAGCTGATGAAATGCAAATACTGATCACAATGATGGTGGTTTGTTGTAAAACTCAATTGTGCTGTCAATTATTTTTTCTCTCTCTATTTCTCTTTGCACTAAATGACAGTGCCGTGGTTGGATAGTGCAGATTAAGGGGCGGTATTATTTAGGGGTGTCACGATTCTCCAAATCTTCAATTCGATTACATTTTCGATTCTATGGTCACGATTCGATTCGAGGTTTTTTTTTTTGAAAGACAAAAATGATATGCCATTATTACACAACTTGCATGGGGGTTTGTGGGCTTCACTTAACGCGAGAGAGCTTGTAGAGAGAGGATTCCTTCTTGCAACATGGACTTAATGCGCTTGGACTCCTAACATCTGAAATAAAACCAGTGCATCAATAAGCAGCTGCGCTTCTCTCTGTCTCACGTGCACACACTCTCACATCTGTCCAAAGTTTAAAGTCTAAACATAAACTAAAGTAGTAATCCTTACGTATTTGTTCAGTTTTATGCGTTTCATGCGAGCTGAGGCAACTATATATATACCCTAAAGTTTATATAACCCGCTGCATCTTGGTGGCTCTCTCGAGCACGTGCAGAGAGCTGGGGCTCTGTCCGAACTGAAGGCAGATCACTAGGTAGTAATCCTGTTTATGATATGCATTTCAAGGAGTTGTAGCAATACATCCCTCGTGTTTAAAATATAAATCGCGTTCCACTAGATTGATGTTTTTAAAGGCACCTCTGAGATGTTTATTTTCCCCCGCTTGGCAAGCTGACCGGACGTGACATGGGGGCGTGGCAGCGTCGACGATCCCATTTTTTAATTTGAAGTTCAAGGTTGTGACTTAATTTTGATCGATTTTGATTTAAAATCGAAATCGTGACACCCTTAGTATTTTTGTAATTGTCCTTGCTACCTATGTCACAAAACAGGCGAAATCTAAACAATCAAATTTTTCACATGCTTGCACAGAATGGCTTACCAAAATTACGTTACTGGGTTGATCTTTTTCAGGTTTTCTAGGTTGATAGAAGCACTGGGGACCCAATTGTAGCACTTAAACATAGAAAAAGTCAGATTTTTTACATATGACCCCTTTAATTCTGTGTAACTGGAACCTGTTGTACACAAACGTGGACAACTACACTGCTTCATGTTCAAAGAAAAATATTTGGTTATTATATTTATTGGTTCTTCCTAACCCCAAACAGCTGGAAGAAATCTGAAAAAAGACAAACCCAAGCCTGGGTCTTAGGGGGTTAATAAATTTCATAAAAATCTTTAATCACATGTTATTTATGATGTAAAAGCATGTTTCACAAAACCTACACTGTCAGAAAAAAGGTCAAAATATGTACCTCAGCTCTCACTGGGGGTACCCTTTTATAAACTCTAGCTTTAAATCTAAAGGGGTGGTTTCCCAGACAGGCTTTAGATTATTCCAGGACTAGGCGTTTTAGGATAGTAGTTTTTACAAACAAACCTTCCAAAAATACAATACTGCTCAACCTGATCTCACAAATTTCTGTGGCATAGTCACGGAATTTTGTGCTAATTTTTCCGTGCCATTCTCACGGTTCTCCGCATTTTTCCGTGGCCCTGCTACGGACTGCCTTTTTCGTGGCATTCTCACGGATTGGTTACTCAACTGTTTTGTCCTATTTTCTTACCATTTTTGCTTCGGTTTAGGGTTAGATTTACATGAAATTACATCCCTACCCAAACCCAACTCTAACCCCAACGCCAGGCGACAATTGTTTAAAGTTAAAAAAAAAAGAATAAATCAGAAAAAATAGTATAAACCAATAGTTAAAGTGACATACTAACGCAAACACCAAATCTAACCCTAAACCGAAGCGAAAATGGTTTGAAAATAGGAAAAAGCAGTTGAGTAACCAATCCGTGAGAATGACTATGCCACGGATATTTGTGAGATCATGTTGTACTGCTATGCATCTTGGGACAAAACAATGGCACTGTTAGGACAGGGGTCTCCAACATGGTGCCAAAGCACATTCTATAGTCTCAATAGGCTTTTATGCCCAGCTGCACTACTTCCTGAACTTCAGCCAGCTCCTTGTTTCCTGTCTGCCATTATTGGACAAACTGATTAATCCAGGTGTGCCTGACCTCAGTAGTCACAAACAAACTGATTAATCCAGGTGTGCCTGACCTCAGTTGTCACAACAACAATAATCAGACACACCTGGATTAATCAGTCCCTCCAGAAAAACGCGATTGTGCGATCGCGCAATATATTGCATAATCAGCCAAAGTCCGCATATTTATGCGGGGCTGCATTTTTTCCAAATACGACGCACTTTCGCCGCATTAATTACATATTTCCACACACAAAGTATGCGGGGCTTGCATGATTTCATAATCTCCGCATTTTCGTAGCAAAAAGTCACATATATATTAGCAGAAAGTTGAAAAATGTTGCATTTACCTCCCAAAAGCGCAGCCATGTCCTCTATTGCCATGGGAACGTTTTGAAGTGACGTGACTATGTGACGTGAACATCATTGCAGCTTTTGCAAGTTTCCGCAGTTTTTGCAAGTTCCGCAATTTTCGCAAATTCCCGCAATTCCATCTCATAAATTGCATAAATATCCCGCATATTCCATCGCATTTTTTTAAACTCACCGAGTGGTCAGGGGTGTTCACTGATATGCTCACACAAAACGTTGTTTGTATTTTTGCAATTGGCAAAGGTGGATTATCGCCACCAACTGGGCTGGAGTGTCTATTATTTAAGCTCTCAACGGAAGAATATACGGGTGTGAGGCGTTTGGAAAAATAGGTCCACAAGTTTACAACGAATGCTAAAACACCTGTTGAAAAGCATCTTTTGCAGCAATTTTTGTGTGAGCATATCAGTGAACACCCCTGACCACTCGGTGAGTTTCACGTCTTTGTAAACGAAAGTTTAATGCATTTTAGGAAGGATTGTTCCAGTGCACCTATGGACCCATTGTGGGGGTGGGGGGTGATACAACAGAAACCGAAAATTCTCCGTATACATATCAACAAGTAAAATAAAATTAAATCAACAAGTTAAACAAAAAGGTTTTAAGGTAAACTATATCATAAAGTAGCCCTCCAGATTGTTTTATCCATTGTGGTAGCCCTTGCTCACAAAAAGGTTGGAGACGCATGTGTTAGCATATGTCAGTATAAGCACTGTTCCGGAAACCATCCCATAGAATTCAGATTAGTATCTCAGAGGTGCACTGGTACCAAAATATACCTATTAGGCCTTTTTAACAGTATACAGTAATTTACTCCTATTATAAAAGTGGCTCTCACACCGTTGAAATGTAAATACACTTTTACTTAGTGTGATAAACTTATGTTTTGGTTCACATTGAAATAGCATTAATGCAAATGCACTTTTAAAGCAGAGAAATGTGTCTTGCTTCTAGTCACTATTCATTATGATGGTTCACATAGTAAAGTATGAATCCTACGGCAGCAGAGAATCGCAGCATGATGCTTTCTCCACAGTGAAAAACACTTTGAGGATCACATCATCCCCATTAGGAAAAAACGTAGAGGACATAAAAGTGTTTTGTGTGTAGGATGGTTGGTGAATTTAATCTTGTTTTGCTGCTCTTCATCACTTCAGGCAAGTTTTCTAAAAATGAAAACAAACTGGATGCTTTGAGAATGATGCACAAAGTAGATAAAAGGAAAAAGTCTAATGTGTGAAACTACAAAGTAAACTGCTAATCCTAACTGCTAAGTATTAGATGTGGTTAAATTGCAAATGTTCCTTAAGGGCAAATTGTTCATTTGGTACCTGCTTATTTATTTGTATTTATTTATTTTTCAATGACACAATAAATACCACACTGTGATAGAAATGCCAGATAGAGACAAAATGTCTTATTTTAATGAAATCATGAAAGAATTGGAACTTTTTTTAAACCCACTTTTTTTTATATATTTGAATGACCATTTTTTTCTGACAGTGTGTATATGGCAGTGTATTGCAAATATTTGGTTATCACTTACAGTGCATCTTGGTGACCTGCCTTCTCAGTCCGCGGTCCAAATGGATTTTCCAGCTGTCATTGCTGTGGTTCCTGCCCAGTTTGCCTTTCTTCTGCTTCTGTCCTCTACCCAGTGTCAGACCAATCATCAGATACAACACGCTGATCACCATCATAGGGACGAAATAAAAAAGTATGGTGGTGACCTGGATCACCAAGTTAGAGATCCATTTAGGTTTGAGCAGGTTGCAAGTAGCCGACTCCATCACCTTCTCTGGCATGCAGTAATACTGCAAGCCATGGAGCGAGGTGTTAGGAATGGCACAGAACAACGACATGGCCCAAACGCTAGAGATAACCCGCTGGGCGTGCTTGTTGGTTATGGCGTAGCGGGTTTTGAGCGGGTGCACCACAGCAATGTAGCGCTCCACGCTCAGCACTGTGACGTTGAGTACGGATGCAAAGCACACCATCTCGAACAAGAAGACCTTGAAGCAGCAGATGCATTCTGCAAACGGGAAGGGGTAGTTCTGCCACAGTTCATAGATCTCCAGGGGCATCCCGAATAAAAGCACAAGAAGGTCTGAGATAGCCAGACTGAAAAGGTAAAGGTTAGTGGGCGTTCGCATCTTCATGTCCTTAAGGATTACGGTGCAGGTCAGGAGGTTCCCAACGACCCCCGTGATGAAAATGAAAATGTACGCGAAGGTTACGGGATAAAAGAATGGAGATCGTCTAGGGCCCAGGAGCCTAAACAGAAGTTCATCCAGGGTCTGAAGGTGACAGCGTCCACTCTCATTTCCACTGATGTTAAATGTGGTGCTGTTGCAGAATATAAACTCCTGCTCTGATCCATTTACGGGCTCACAAAGGCAGGTCAGGGCCATTGTTGGCATTAAATGGTGAGATGCTTAAATCAGGCTTGAAGTCAATGCTGCTTGAGAAACTACTAGCCCTCAGGTTGGGTACTGATCATGATAGATACCTGTGATAAGATTGCATTATGAAATAAAATATAAAAGATTATTTTGTCAGTTATTTTTACAGCAATAAAAACAGTGCATTTTTGTTTTAGTTACTTTCCCCCTTGGATCTTGCTTGCTTACAGCATTCCAAACAAATTCTAATCATCCTGCATAATTAAACACAGTTTGACAATTTCCTACCACCTGCAGAATCCTCTTCACTTACAATGAGCTCTTTTATGATTTGAAAAACTAACTTATACGCAAAAATTTTCTTCATTGACAGTGGCCAGTCACTTTACCTATACAGTAAATCTATGATAAAACTCATATTATCAGGATAACCGAGAAGGACACAGTGTTTTAAAGGCACACAAGGCAAGTCTGAGTATTATTTCTCTACTAGCTCCCCCTAGTGTCTGGGAGTAAATGCTTTCTATATCTGAGACTTTACGAAAATGAAGGACACCGGGACGGATACAGCGAACTTGCAAGTGGGGTATTCTTCCTACAGACGGTAGGGGCGGGCGAGAGGGTCTTCATTCGTCATGTAATGAGTCATTTAACCATATACCGACTTACGAAGATGATTTATTAACATAAAAATGCTGCCTTGAGTCCCTTTAAAACTTATTTAAGGTATAAATGGTTTAAATTTCTTGATTATTACCCTAAGGAGTAATTGCGATGGGCCATTAAATTATTCAAAAATAATGCACACCCAAGGTGATAATGTGGCACGGTGTGCATTATTTTTAAATAATTCAAAGGACCGAAGTCAGTAGCCATGTTTCCACCTCCATGTATTTATGCACATTTTAAAGTATTACATCAAAAACGAGTGATGGAAACGCCAAATTTAGATTAAAAATCCCTTAATTCATAAAAAAGTTTTTACGCTCGCTTGAGGTGCTCACGTTAAACTTTCATGTGCTCAAACAAGAGGTCTACACGGGTCCAGAAATTCCTACCCGAACCCGATCAGACCCGTAAATGTGCTACACTGAACCGACCCGGACCCATCTGTTGTTTTGAAAGCTGGACCCGGAACCGACCCGGACCCGTCTATTATTTAAAAGCTGGACCCGAACCCGTCCAGGAAGAAATAGACCCGACCGGCAAATATTCTTTATCTAAATGTTATTAATAAGTCAATAAACAAGTAGCGAAAATTAAACTTTTTGTCTTACCCATAACGTTAGAAGTTAGTCTTCTCCCTCCTTGTACCTGACTGTGTGTGATGCACAATCCTTATTTCCAAGAAAGTTCCATCCATGTTATTCCTCTCTTGACGATTGAAATGTTTAATGCTTATTCCAGCTTTAAAAGTCCACTTTGTTGTGTATCGGGTCAACTTGCTTAATAATGTTTGCCCATTTGGATTATAATAACGATTGTTCGTTCGGTGTCATAGCTGCTTTCGTTAGCTTTACTTTGCTATCATCTCTGTGCTCTTTGAGCAGAGTCGCGAAAACTTTAGATATAACAGCAAGACGGTCAATTTATAATATTATTATAAAAATTATAGAAGTCACGTCAGTGCAAAATGCGCGGTACGGTGGAATAGGTCCCGCCTTCTAAATAAAATAGCCAATTGTCAAAGGTAAAGTCATTCCGTCTCACTGCAGAAGCTCCTGACTGGTAGCCAGAGAAACATTACAAGAGCGCATGCGCGTTAGCTGCCTGGTTGGAGCAACCAAATATAAACTTTTTAACGCAACTTTAGCGTCATAGAAAAAATTTATGCGACAGTTCATCTAAGTTTTTGTTGCTGGAGAAATATTTTATTTAAATGTGAGTGTGTGTTCTCCGAGTCCGATCGACCTCGGGTATTACCCACAATGTTAAACAGACCCGGACCCGAAGTAATAGATTGAGACCTGACCCGGACCCGGCTGATCATTTAAAATATAGACCCGAACCCGTACGGGTCCCGGGTCGGGTCCCGGGTCTTCGGGTCTCGGGTCTTCCGTGTAGACCTCTAGCTCAAACAAAACCTTCATGTGCAAAAAGTTTAGTTTTGCACGCTCACGTGAAACTATCGCGCACGCACGTGAAACTAAACTTTATTTAATTTTTGCTCCATGTAACCTTAGGGGCTCCGTAGGTTTTTGATTTAGACGAAAAAGAGTAAATGTGACTAAAGGGAGATGGAAATACATAAATGTTTTATTTTCCTAAATACAAGGGGAGACGACGATCATGAATCACCATTATGTGAAGGGAGGTTTGGCAGCCGGTTTGTAGTTACATTGTATACATTATAGTACACATTTTTAACATTAACGTTAGCTCAGGGTCGTTTTTTATACACTTGATATATGAACTAAGGTAAACTACTTGTTTATTTTGCTTGTTATCAGAAATAAACTATTCTAAAGGGACTTTGTTGTTATTGATTCATAGTTTACCGAAAGTTACGTCTGTTTCACAAAAGCTGTTTGTTTATGTTGTTACTGCTGAAACTGTCTTTAGGCCTACCTGTTGAAGTCTTTGTAATCAAAGTTAACTAAATAAGAAAACAAGAAGAGAAACATTTTACTTGCTAAATTACCTTAAAAAACTGAGTAAATTAAATGAATCATTTTTTTCAGTGCTGGCACCTGTTCTTATACCGGATTATTTCAAAATCATTCTTGATGATTTGTCTCTAATTATGATTATTAATGTTAATTCCACTTTACATCGAAGTTTTTAAATGTTTTATAACTTTGAGGCAACTGCACGCCATATTCTTTATAAACATTCAAAAGAAACTGCTCCACTTGAGTCTCCAAAGGTCAACAAATTTTCCACATTAAAACTAATCAAAGCTAAAATCTTAAGCAATCATATATATTTATTTAATATATATATTTTATATATTATATTTGAGACAGCCTAAATACTAGATTAGATTACTGTAAACGCGCTGCTTGCGCATCCAGTGTCCAAGCACAATAAACGCTTGAACGAATGAAGAGTTTGTTTTTATATAGCCTATTAAGTGTAATGCACAACCAAGCAATATGACTTGCCCAACTCACCTTATTCCCCTCTGCGACGCACTTATTGGGAACCCCTGATATAAATGATCTCTAAGGCATACTGCGGATGCATTGGAGCAGATTATGCATGTACGTTTGGACATGAAGTTGAAATAAAATATCCAAGGTTGGATTTAGTTGTTTGACATTTGAAATATTTTTACAAGATAGTGCTAATAACTTAAATAAATTTGAACTATTTCTGAAATGTTTCTTTAGATCACCACTATCTCATAACGCAGCGAAGTATATTGTATAGAGTAAACAATTGATTGTCGAGCGATCCATATCAACCTATTCAGCACCATCGCCATGGACAGCAACTGGTAACGTCGTACGTAAGAAAGTATAGGCTAGCCTACACTAAGAAACCCGCTAAAGTACAGTTCGGGAAACACGCCTAGTAAATGTATACCTGTAGTTATTGTTTACCTCATAAGTATTCGTAGCGCGCTAAGAGACAACGTCATCGAAACGCAGCCCAGATTAGTACCTCAAAGTTACAGATATGTATTGGTACCGTACCAAATGTATACATTTATGTAGCTAATGGTACATATTAGGACGCTTTTAAAGCGAACTGCCACAGTGACAGCTGGGGTAGCTATATTTTGACCAATTTAAGACCGTCAATGAGCGGTGCCTTGTGTTACCTTCACAAATGGGTAGCCTACTAAAACACGTTCCCGCTCATTTAGCTTCACTTCTCCCTGCTGGTGGAATGATCATCATATTGTCATATTGCAATCTGGTCAGCCACTTTTGCAACATTAAAAAAACATATTTTCCAAATATACTTGACCGCATTTCTATCTCTTCTATATTTTTTTATTTTTTAAACTAACACTTAGCCTACTTTCTTTCTCAGGTATTGTTTCAGAATAGTGAAAACTTGTACAGTATTGGTACCTTTTATTGCCTCCTTATTATGATAAATCGCTTTATTATTTCTTAATCTTTGTAAGTCGCTTTGGATAAAAGCGTCTGCTAAATGTAATGTAAATGTTAAGACCCCGCAGATTTGGTTGATGCTTTCTGTAAGATTCTATAATGCTAATTTTCCTTAAAACTGTAGAAATCTTTAATAAAACATGTTTATACATTACAACGTGAAAATAGCCAACAGTATATAAAAGGATATTATGTAGCCTTAAGCAAGAATTCTACATTTTAGCATCTGATTCGTTACAACACTGCTGACTAAATTTAATATTAATATGCCACTTGTAAATCGTCAAACAAGTGATATTCAAAAAATATATATTTTGATGTATTTATGAATATGTCATAAGCGTTATACAGTTTTATAAGTTGTATGAAAAAAGCAAAAAGGCACGCACCTCTCCAGCGTCCTCCGGGCACACGCGTCGAATCCAGACTGATGTGCTATGCAAAAACTTCAACTTCATTGTGTTTACATGTTCATAATCACTCCAGCATCTTAAAAAAATCATTGTTTGTCAAAAATTGTGAATCCATGACAAGCGCTTCAGATCTGTTTTAATGCCTGATGGTTTGATTGTTAATGGATCTCAGTCTGAGCGCATCCAAATCAACCAGAAGATGAAAAGCTTTTGTGCTTTTATTCCGCTTAATTTTTCGTTTCTCTGTGTTTTTATCGGAGAATCAAACAGTGAGATGCCTTTGATTGTGTATGTGCGGCTTCCTTTAAAGTGAAATCAACGAGGGATGCACTTGGTGATGGATACGTGTATGCGTAAACGTGCGCGCGTCTGCCTGCGTCTAGTACCACTCTATTATATTTCAAATGCAATCTTACTCCAACACACGTGGTCAGTTAGCATAAAATCATGTTCCAGTGCTTTCCAATAGAAAACTCTTAATTTTAACGCTATTATTTACTGTATTGTTTATCATTTTCTTGAAATTTGCTAAAGACTCTTATGTTCAAAATAACTTTCTGAGTTTCAAAGATGGTTTTGACAAAACAATAGGCTGGACCTTTTTGCTGGAAGGTACATGAGGTCCATACACCTTTAAGGTTAATTCAAATTTCCAGCTTGAAAGCACTTCTGTTATTGTATATTAATATTTCTACATATTGTGGTTTCGGGTTCACCATGGAAAAGTCTAACAGCCGTAATTAATAATGAATAATTTGATTAAGATTAAATTATAAAAGAAAAAAATTAAGAATGCCTTCAGAAAAGCCTGTATAACAAATTTACAGGAAATATCTAAAGTGGTTTATTCAGTAAAATGATAGACTAATATTCAAGATTTTCAACACTTATGCGCTTATGCAAAGATATAAAGATGGGCAGACCTCTGT
The DNA here is from genome assembly GCF_027580225.2 of Misgurnus anguillicaudatus. Taxonomy (NCBI): domain Eukaryota; kingdom Metazoa; phylum Chordata; class Actinopteri; order Cypriniformes; family Cobitidae; genus Misgurnus; species Misgurnus anguillicaudatus. The sequence goes on along the minus strand of NC_073350.2, from coordinate 23,733,607 downwards.
TAGTGGGATTTGTAACTAAACTTAATATACATGTAACATTACATATGATGTGTGAATGCTTTAACCCTAAAACGCTGAAAGAAATTTGGATTTTCAAATACCAGTAACAATAATTCGATAGTTCAATATTAGATTTGGTATAGAGTCCACCACAAGAGGGCAAAGTATGTGTCTATGTAAAATGCTACATTTGAGTGCAGAGAGAGAGAGAGAGAGAGAGAGAGAGAGAGAGAGAGAGAGAGAGAGAGAGAGAGAGAGAGAGAGAGAGAGAGAATTGTTCATATGTGTGCTTTGTGTGACACACAAATATTTACCTGCCAAGTCAGATTTATTTGATTGATTAACTTATTAAACATGCTTCAAATGAACATTAGGATATCATATCTGTTTGATCATCAGTACTAGGCCATCACGACTGAATTAACATTGTATAATGAAATTTAGAAGTACCGAAAAAAATCATAGCAATGATATGCAAACACTGTGGGAATCCGCATAACTTATGCATAATGTTTTCAAACTGGATTAAACTGTAAATCATAGCTAGATTAGATCATATAAGATAAGATTTAACAAGATAGCACTTTAATGATCTGCATGATACATTGATACAGATAACCATCCGAGATAGCGTGATTTGATATATTGTTAACGTTACTAGGACAACCCAAAATAACAGAAAACACACAATAAAACATACAATAAATGAGCGTACACACAGCAATGTGCTTTTGTAGAATCCCTTTACTGCATAAATGAATGCTCTGAATGCTCTTTAAGTGATTTACTCTAAGTCTTTAGCTCAAAGCACCCATATGTTCATAAAGTAAAGGAAACCGGCCATCTATCCAGGTTGTGCCCTGCATACAAGCAGGTTTGCAGAATGGATAAGTGGAATTTGTTAAATTGGGGGGGGGGGGGGTAAGCTTATGCATTCTGACATATTAACACTGTTGAAGAGTTGGATTCCTCATGCTAAACATAGGCAAAGTGTCAAAAAAGCAATTATACATGTTACAGTGTATTTCTATGCCAAATGAATTTCGGCATGGTTCGTACTGTACCAGTCTCTTCCAAGGGGTGCAAATTCAAAATATGTGTTCGGATTGTCATTTGATGCTGCTGCACACGCATCGAAAGGGTTTATGATAAAAGAGATGCTCACGTTCACAAAATACTCGCAAGACACTCAACTTAACACTAAACTTTTACTACACATGATAAGATTAAAGGAATATCTGGCAAACGTGGCCGTCTCTTTTATCACAAACCTCTTTGAAGTGTCTGCAGCAGACACGTATTTTGACATGACACGCTATGCGCATAAGTTTACATGACGCTCCAAACACATATTTGTTGACGGGCAACACACATGACGGGATAAATACTGATTCGGACAAGTTTTGAGAAAGTTTTTTTGAACATTAAAGACTTTAATCGGAATATCACGCACACAAAGAGCTGACACTAAATCAACGTCACCAAAGAGGTCTGTTGTTGTTTGTGAGGGAAATTTAAGCTTGTGCAGCTTGCCAAAAAACCCACCATTATGGAAACAATGGATATTGTTTGTTTTCCAGGGGTAGCAGTGGAAGTTGTGCATGTGTTTTTGTTTAATGCTGGATTTAAAATTTAATTAAAGCTGATCTGTCTTTTATTAATTTGATAAAACTAAAGACTCTTTGGATATATGAAGGATGTATCACTACTCTATAGGTAGTGAATATTAACATGAGATAGGCAGAAAGTAAGCAGAGTGTGTTATGTGAGCTTTAAAAATCGTATAATCCTATTTATTAGATGATAAGTGTATGATCCAAGCATATTTTCATAGTTTTATATGTTAAACAATTTGCATGTGCACAACCACAAACTGTATGTGTGTTTAAATATATAGTTCCTGCAATTCATATTAGATGCTTTATTCAAATTCATTCAAAGGCATTATAAAACAGCAATACGTCATGCACCTGAGACCACCACCCATCAACAGAATTGGGTAATAATGCAAGAAAGCTACAACCGTTAAACCTTCAGTTAGACTAAAGATCTACGAAACTTGCAAGACGATTTGTTTTTAATCAGTTTCGTGCTTTACTCTGTTTCAGATTGTGACTCACAAGACCACTCAACCATAAAATTACTTTAGGGACTTTTTGCGTTCTCACACTCCACTTCAATATAATTTCCTTATACCCATACACTGTCATGTGATCGGTCATACGTGCCTTCATTTTATGCACATCACGTACTGTATTTTGTCACCTGACTGTAACTGTGTTAACATGCGCAGAATAAGCGGATAATTATCAAAAATCTGCTTAGTAAAGAAAACCTGTTTTCATGCGTTTACCTAAATCGATAAACCTGCTATGCAGAAAACTGTATTTACATGGGATTGGAGATTTGTCACGTTTCTCGCAACCAGTGATGTCAATGCCTGTAGTAGCCTACATATTGGGGTGGTTTCCAGGCCAGGGATTAGCCAGAACTAGGCCTTATTAATTAGGAAATATAACTAGTTTTAACAAACATGCCTTACTAAAAACATTATACTTGTGTGCATATTGAGGCAAAACAAAGGACACTAATGTATTTTAAGATACAGTGAGGAAAATAAGTATTTGAACACCCTGCTTTTTTGCAAGTTCTTCCACTTAGAAATCATGGAGGTGTCTGAAATCGTCACTGTAGGTGAATGTCCACTGTGAGAGACATAATCTAAAAAAAAATCCAGAAATCACAATGTATGATTTTTTAAAACTATTTATTTGTATGATACAGCTGCAAATAAGTATTTGAACACCTGAGAAAATCAATGTTAATATTTGGTAAAGTAGCCTTGCAATTACAGAGGTCAAACGTTTCCTGTAGTTTTTCACCAGGTTTGCACACACTGCTGGAGGGATTTTGGCCCACTCCTTCACACAGATGTTCTCTAGATCAGTCAGGTTTCTGGCCTGTCGCTGAGAAACGTCTCGGTTACGGATGTAACCCTCGTTCCCTGAAGGAGGGAACGGAGACGTCACGTCGTGACCGACGAATTGGGAACTCGCTTAGAGAGACCAATCTGCTTCGTATACTACTAAAACGCCAATGAACTTGGCATTGAGATATTTGCATAATGCTGGCGCCGCCCCGCCAGGTGCGTATATAAGGCGCACGTGCAAATAGGGAAATCAGCTTCTGTTCGCTGAGAAAGCCGGAAGGTGACCGGCCTAAACAGCAGGTGGCAGCACCTGTGGCGACGGGACGTGACGTCTCCGTTCCCTCCTTCAGGGAACGAGGGTTACATCCGTAACCGAGACGTTCCCTTTCAGTCGGTCACTACGACGTCACGTCGTGACCGACGAATTGGGAATCCCTACCAAAACGCCACTGAGGGCTGACCTCTTCCAGTGTCTGCGTAAAGCCCTCCGGTTCCACTTAAGGATAAGGAGAATTAGGTTTTAAGGCAGAAGGCCGGGCACTAGATGTTCCTTTAACCCACAGTAGTGCCAGCGACTGGGAAGCGCCCTATCTTAGCGGTATAGGGACGCTGCAGAAGCCAACGCCCCGTTAAGGGCTATTGGTGGGCGAAAGTCAACCGTAGTTGAGGTCTAAATGACAGCCGTGGCTGTGTAAGCAAAGCAGTGCTCTGCTAAGGGAAACGTGGGCTAGTAGGATTAACCCCACGGAATAATACTCACAAAGGAACCCGTTGGGACGCAATGTGGGGCCCAAGCCAAACACGTAGGTTCGTAAGAATACAGCTAGTGAAAGGCTGACAGCCAATGCTCCGCAACAAAGACTGTCAAGGCAGTGGAGAGAGCAAATCAAACCATTACGCATTTTTGCTCTGTTAGCCTTCCATACTGAAAACTCAATTTGGAGCCTCAGTCGGAGGCTGCAAGCCGACTTGCGAGTCTGCTCTCCGTGCCCTCCCTGGTGAGGAAAAGAACACGAGAGGATACAGGCTCGATACGAACATTGTAAAATCTAATGAACGTATTAGGTGTCGCCCAACCAGCAGCTCTACAGATGTCTGTTAGCAAGGAACCACGAGCTAAAGCCCAAGATGAGGCAACACTCCGAGTGGAGTGCGCTCTCAAATTAAAGGGCAAGGAATGCCCTGCAAATTATAAACCAGGGCGATAGTATCAACTATCCAATGAGACATCCTCTGCTTAGTGACAGCTTTCCCTTTCTGCTGGCCACCATAACAAACAAAGAGCTGGTCTGAGGTCCTGAGGCTTTGCTTGCGGACCACGTAGAATCGCAGTGCGCGTACGGGGCACAACAAAGCCTCGGTTGGGTTTGCCTGCTCCAAAGGCAATGCTTGCAAGCTCACCACCTTATCTCTGAAGGGAGTGGTGGGAACTTTGGGCACGTAGCCTGGTCTGGGTCTCAATGTTACACTCGAGACAGCAGGGCCAAACTAAAAGCACGAATCGTCAACAGAGAATGCATGTAAATCCCCTACTCTCTTCATGGAGGCCAATGCTAGCAGGGTCAGAGTTTTCATTGATAAAAACTTCAGACTCGCAGACTGCAAAGGCTAAAACATGAGACCAGAAGGCTTCAGCACCATGGACAGGTCTCAGGAGGAAAGAGGGAGGGCGCGAGGGGTTTAGCCTGCGAGCGCCTCTTAAAATGTAATAATTAAATCATGCTGGCCAACTGATCTGCCGTAGATAAGTGAGTGATGAGCAGAAATACTTTAATGGTGGAGGGACAGCCTACCATCTAACCCATGTTAAAGATATAAAGCATAATGTTAAAGGGCATTCTCTGGGTCCTCGCGTTGCGAAGAGCACCGGGTGACGAAAAGGTTTCATTAAGCGCGTAAGCCCGTCCTGTGGACGGTGCTCGAACCGCGTCGATGGTGTTAGATACCGCTTGCGATAAATCACCTAAACCTTGCGCGCGCTCAACGACCATACATGGATGGACAGGTCGGGGCGCGAGTGCCAAATGTGCCCCTTCCTAAGAAAGAAAGTCCTTCCTCAGGGGAATCCGCCAGGGAGGGCTGTCGCGAGGAGCATTAACTATGAAAACCAATTCTTGGTCGTCCAGTACGGACGATTAATAAAAGGCTCTCCTCGTCCTGCCTGACTTTGCACAGTGTCTGCACAATAAAGCTCAAGTAGCCTTGCAATTACAGAGGTCAAACGTTTCCTGTAGTTTTTCACCAGGTTTGCACACACTGCAGGAGGGATTTTGGCCCACTCCTTCACACAGATGTTCTCTAGATCAGTCAGGTTTCTGGCCTGTCGCTGAGAAACGTCTCGGTTACGGATGTAACCCTCGTTCCCTGAAGGAGGGAACGGAGACGAACCGCGTCGATGGTGTTAGATACCGCTTGCGATAAATCACCTAAACCTTGCGCGCGCTCAACGACCATACATGGATGGACAGGTCGGGGCGCGAGTGCCAAATGTGCCCCTTCCTAAGAAAGAAAGTCCTTCCTCAGGGGAATCCGCCAGGGAGGGCTGTCGCGAGGAGCATTAACTATGAAAACCAATTCTTGGTCGTCCAGTACGGACGATTAATAAAAGGCTCTCCTCGTCCTGCCTGACTTTGCACAGTGTCTGCACAATAAAGCTCACTGGAAGGAATGCGTATTTACGCACCCCCCGCGGCCAGCTGTGTGCCAACGCATCCACGCCGAGGCTGCCCTCGGTTGGTGAATAAAATAGGCGACAGTGGGTATCGTCCGGCGACGCAAACAGATCTATCTACGCACAACCGAACTTCTTCCAAATTAGCTGGACCGTCTGGGGGTGGAGTCGCCATTCGCCGGGGGCGCAGCTCGGAAGCGCGTACCGCTGTATTGAGCGATCCCGGGATGTAAATGGCACGAAGGGACCTCAGATGCTTCTGACTCCAAAGGAGGAGATGACGAGCAAAGTTATCGGTGTCGACAAATATATCCTTCCCTCGCATCTCCATAGCGGAGCATACAAGTCCCAGATACACAGCGCACCGCTCGCGGCAGTTGGGGTGCTATGCACACCCCAGACTGCAGGCCCGTCATACGTGGCTGAACATCCCGTGCTTAGGGCATCGCATGCTACAGAATGCCAGGAGACCCCTCAGAGGCATATCTTGCTATCAGAAATGCTGGGTCTACTACGGGGAAATTTAAATGACACGCAGGTGTAGTGTTTACACAATGTATGCCGGTGCGCCACGCTCTCCTCGAGACTCGATCGTAAAGCCAACGCTGAAGCGGTCTCATATGACGCAGCTCGAGCAGTGTCACGGCTGCAGCATGCTGTCATATGTCCAGGAGCTTCTGAAATGTATCAGAGGGACCGCGTACTTCCCTCGAATTAAACGAGGCAAGTCAGAACTGACTAATTGCGCGCTCTTGTAAAACACGCCAATTGGTTGATCGAGTCTAATTCCATACTGAGAAAAAGGATCCTCTGCACGGGGCAAAGTTGCTCTTTCCCAGTCGACCTGATGACTTAAACGAGCGAGATGCCGAAGCATTAACTCTCTGTGTTCGCGCACGTCTGCCAAGAACGGGCTATTATCAGTCAACGTAAATAAAAGCAGAATGCGAACAACGCTCTCTCTCTGATATTTTAATGCCGTGACTAGCACTTTCATGGAGACACGGAGAGAGAGAGACAGCTCGAATGGTGTACTTAATATTAATATGCCCACCCCACGACGCAGAGCGAAAAAACGGTCTAAGGCGAGGGGAGATGGACACAAAAGTACACGTCTTACAGGTCTAAAGCTGCAACCGATCTGAATATTGAAATACGAGCCTCGGCGTTATCATCCAAATAAAGACCACCTTTGTAGAGCCGGTGCGTAAATCAAATCGATCGTAACCCACCACGTATTTAGGGTACTATGAGATAAAGGCTGGAAAACCCTATCATCATATCATCATCTCGGTAAGAGGGACCGGCTCGAACATCCTTCGCCAGCAGGATATCGACTTATGCACGCAGTACATGTGCATCGGACACTTTCACATAGTGAAGCGAAAGCCCGAGAATTTTGGGTTGTGCCGGTAATTGTATTTCGTAACCGAGGCGGATCGTGCGTAAAACTCAACGAACGGGCTGGGAACTGAAGCCAAGCACCCAGGCACCGTACGAGGAGAATTAACAACACTACCGGTGTACCCGCGGCGGGGCAGCGAGGCGGGACAGGCGGGACTGCCGGTGCGTCTGCCGTGACAGCATAAGCATCTACAGTATGTGTGTGTGTGACACTGACCTGAGCCCGCTGAGGGAAACGGTCGTCCGGTCTCCTCAGCTGAGGACGCAGACTCCGAAGGGGTTGCTGGTGGTCCGGTCTCCTGAGTGGAGGGCTCGGACTCCTCAGAACACCCGCTGGCGATAGAGGAGAGGTAGGGTGAGCTGGTGTGTGCCCGCTCACGGCTCTCTCGATCCTCTGGAGACCTGGAGAGGGAAGAGGAATGCACTCTGTGTGTGGTTAGTGGGCACCGGCTAAACAGCCGGTGGAACATATGCAAACCAAGAATTTTCCACCCGACCCTCTATCGGGGAAAGGAGCGAATCACCGTCTCCTGAAGAGTGATCCTCTGCCAATCCAGGTCGCCCGCTTACTGGCCACTTAAACTCCCGATTCACGGGAAGCGGCTAAGCGGGCGGGGCGAGCTGCTGACGACCGGTTCCCCCGCGCTGCCGAGATGGGGTCCGAGGAGGGGAACGGAGGTGGTCGCCGCAGGACGCCGACGGCGAGAGGCAGACTGAGGAACCGGCGTGGTGGTTTTTACCAAGGGCAGCTCTCCTTCGCCGGGGCGTGACCACAGAGATCGCCTCAGTCTGCGCAGCGGAGCTGTACGACTCCACGGCCTCGCCGAAGAGGCCGGTCTGTGAGACAGGAGCATTCAAGAAGTTGTTCTCGCCTGCGTCCGTCAGCCAGACACAGCCAAAGGTGGCGATCTTGAACCACTGTCGTGAACATCGCACGACTGAAGGTCGCGGCCTCCCTCGTAAATCCTTGGTGAACCCGTAGCAACGTTATTGCGTGCAGGGCTGAAGCCGCCTCTCCGCATGCCTGACGGACAGCGCCCGTAACCGGACGACTGTCTACAAACACGGGAGGGAAGGGTTGGGTGGTCCCTCCAGGAACGCAGCTGCATCGCAACCCCCCGCTCCACTGAAGGGCTCCTGCCCTTAGCGGCTCCATTGGTGAGGGAGGTGAGGGGTGAAAGCTGAAGCTGAACGGCCGGATGGCCGCAAACCACGTCAGCTCTTCGTGCCGTCGGGAAGAAAGGCACAGGAGCAGAGGACCGAGAGGCCCGAGCAGCTCCGAAATACCAATCACGTGGGCGGTACGGTTCGGGCGGAGAGGGGTTAACCTCTCCAACTCTACCGTTACCGCCGCTCGAGCGGGCACGGCCGCCATCTCTGGAACGACTCCACTTCGGAGGAAAATTGGACACCCCTCTGATGCTGCAGAAGTGAACGGGACCAGAAGAGGTCCAATGGATTCGGCAGACATCGTAGAACACGACTCTGCCGTCTCCACCGGAACCTCAACCGGCTGAGGATGAAAGGCCGGTAGGTGGAGGACGCATCCTCCGTCCTCCTCAGCGTAGTGATGCGAAGAGCGTCATGCGAGCGCTTGACAGTCGCACCATGGCGGTGTCAGCACTGCAAAGACGCGGACAGCATTCCCGTAGAAACGTCAGTCGTCTCCGCAATCCAAGAGGGTTATGCTCTCACAGAGAGAACAAAAACTCTCCACGAGCGCAGCCTCAGAGTGCTTGATGCCCAAGCATGAAGACAGCGCTCGTGACCGTAACTGGAACCCTTATACCTCTCACATCCAAGATCGCACGGACGAAAAGCAATCCTGAAAAGGACGCCGATCTCCGAATATACGAGAGAGTGGCTGTCTTTAAAAAGACACAGAGCTCTCACGTATCACTCTTTAGGGAAATCACTCTTTAGGTGCTCAGCTGATGAAGCGCACAGGGAAAGGCAACGCACACACTAAACTCAAAACAAAAAATATGCAGAGCAGTGGAATACTGCGAGCGTCCGCTGTGTTAGTACTGCTTGTCAATCAACTTCAGCAACCGTTCCCAGAAGAGCAGATAGTAGCTTCTCAGTCAGATAAAGCCGGCTTTCGAAGCGAAAAAGCTGATTTCCCTATTTGCACGTGCGCCTTATATACGCACCTGGCGGGGCGGCACCAGCATTATGCAAATATCTCAATGCCAAGTTCATTGGCGTTTTAGTAGTATACGAAGCAGATTGGTCTCTCTAAGCGAGTTCCCAATTCGTCGGTCACGACGTGACGTCGTAGTGACCGACTGAAAGGGAACACAGAGTTTTAGCTCCCTCCAAAGATTCTCTATTGGGTTTAGGTCTGGAGACTGGCTAGGCCACGCCAGATATGATATGCTTCTTACAGAGCCACTCCTTGGTTATCCTGTGTGTGTGTGTGCTTCGGGTCATTGTCATGTTGGAAGACCCAGCCTCGACCCATCTTCAATGCTCTAACTGAGGGAATGAGGTTGTTCCCCAAAATCTCGCAATACATGGCCCCGGTCATCCTCCCCTTAATACAGTGCAGTCGCCCTGTCCCATGTGCAGACAAACACACCCCAAAGCATGATGCTACCACCCCCATGCTTCACAGTAGTAGGTGTTCTTGGGATGGTACTCATCATTCTTCTTCCTCCAAACACGTTTAGTGGAATTATGACCAAAACATTCTATTTTGGTCTCATCTGACCACATGACTTTCTCCCATGACTTCTCTGGATCATCCAAATGGTCATTGGGAAACTTAAGACGGGCCTGGACATGCACTCAAAAAAATAAAAAGTTGGATTTACTTAAAAAAACTTCGTCAAGTGGGTTCCACATAGCTTTGTTTAGTAATGTCAACAAATAAAATGCACGTTGTATTTACTAAAAAAGTTTGTGTACATGTTGACATGTGCACATGAACAAAACTGTGCGAAAGCCGGTTCAGGTGTTTTCATGCAATGTGAAATGAGGGAAATGAGCAAAAATATCTAATCAGTTTTTGCTTACACCGTTTGAGCTTTCCCAGACAAAAAAAAACAACATTTTACGCGATTACATGATCCCACACATTATCAGTTTATTAAGAATAATTGTCGTAACTCACTGTGGAGTTGTGATTGTTCATATCACAGTAGAAGCTTGCATGGTCACGCTTGGCCTTTCTAAGCTTTACGCATCAGAGTCACATATTTCATCTACTGTATGGCCTTGTGCTAAATGCTGTAATAATTGGAACAAATTGTTCATTGAGTAAGCTCTCCATTTGGCTTCATATTGATTTTCGTTTAAAGCACTGTTGCCATTACAGAGATCAATCCCAAACCCACAACCTTGTTAGTCAATCATCTCTTAACTAACTTGTTTACAAACATGTTAAAGCTTAGGGTGGATTTCTATTTACATGCATGACATGTCTTTTGAGGCACACACAAAAAAAGACTTATTCAATTTACAAATTTTTAGGTAAGTGGTTGCAATCAATTTATTTAAGCTACATTTAAACAAAAAAATTATTAAAATAAAATAAAATAAACTTTTGTTTAAATACATTGATTTCAACCACTTACCTTAAAAAATTGGAGTAAATTGAATGAATAAATTTTACATTGCTAAAATTAATAATTTTTAGTATGTCAGTATTAGCCTGGGTGCCAGCCGATCTTAGCCCCGCCCACAAGATTTTGAAAACGAGAAGATCGGTCTGGGGTTTCTGCGTTGAGGAGCTACTACGCTAGGACAAATGCTGGTCGAACCAATCAAGTTGTCAGGGCGTGCTTTATACGATGATGGACAGATAATCAACAGTAACGTAATGAACCACGTCACCAAAGAGCGCGTGTGTTGAATGGCTGCCGCTGTAGAGTTCAGATGTGTGGATTCTGACATTGAGTCTGTTCTAAAAGATATCGGCAGAGCATTGATTTTAAAAGAGGAACAGAGAAACGCGAGCAGGGCATTTGTTGATGTTTTTGCCGTCCTTCCTATTCGGCAAAAGTTGGTCGCAACTGAAATGGGTAACGTTATCACGGCGATGCAACTCAGCGTGCACGACGAGATGGATATAATTAGCGGTCGTTGCCAGCTTCTTTTCGGAAGCCTGGAATCGTGATTGCTGAATAAGTGGAAGGACATGCTAGGCTCCAATATTTTCAAGCCAACGTAATGGGTATCGTCGTGGATGAAGTTCACCTAACGTACAAATGGTAAGAGATAGTCTTACTCTATGACTTAGTCAATACTTAATGTTGTGATAAAACGAAATGTTGTAAACATAGTAGGTGTTGATGTACATTCGCTAACTCAGACTTAATATCATAATGTTAGTGTCATTGTAGCGAAATAACTAGCGGTCAGGCTGCAAAGACGTAATTTCAACATACGTCACACACTCCGTTGCTCTGATTGGTCGTAGGTCTATCCAATTGAGTGCAGAGGCATTTTTCGGTTGAGACACGCCTCATAATTATAGCTCAATGGAGCGGAATCAGACTCAAATTCTGACTAGATTTGAGTATGAGAACGTCAGGCTATGTCAGTATGTTAAAAAAGGCCAATATCTTGCATACTTCTAATGTGAAGGTTCAGAAAAGATCTCATCTACAAGATTTGGATACAAACTCAAATATTTCCTTTAATTTTTTCGAGGAATTAAACAAAGTTGATACTTAACAATAAACAATCACCTGTGCAAAGTCTTTTAAACTACCGCAATGTTTCAATTCTTATAGTTAACTAAAAACTATGGCCCACATACATGTATGTAATATCTTAAAGATAAAGATTATTGTGAAAGACTATGCAAGTTCAAAAGGAGATTGTATTATAAAATGTGTTTTTTCTATTGTGTGAGAATTAAGATTATAATAATTAGGCCATAACCTGATATCCACAGTCAAAAGACACACATGCATAAAATCTTTATTGCAAGGGATACAGTGGTAAACATACTTGAGAGGGCAGACTGTAAAACAATGAAATATAGCTTTAATCTTCTTGCACAGAATTATATGCAATTTAGTAACATATTGTTTTATGTCATTCATATAAACATAAGGACATACTAGTTATTCAATCAATAGGCAGTCATCAATATGGGGACATCAGCATGCCAGCATCCACAACACAACATATATTGATCTTTTCAAGCGAGATTATTTGAAATACAGTATGTACATTGTATTTCCATTGACTTTTATATGTACTTGTATTATGGATGATTGCCTCCTTTACAATAGTAATAAGTCATTACAACAGACAGACAGATAAGACACAGGCTCCCACATTTATAAAATCGGCTGTACATCAAATCGACAGAATGAAGAACTACAAAGAGTGCGTCATTATATTTGTATACCACCTTTAAAATGACGCACATGTGCCTGTAAAACAGTTTATTTTCCACAGATGATGTGTGGGAGAGGAGAGCCCATGCAGATGTGTTAAAAATAATTTATATTTAATGTTATGTTTGGTCGTGATGAACATATGGGTCTTTTTTATAAGTTTGTTGTTGAACGACTATAATTATGTCATTTATATCTTAAAAATGATCAATAATATTATTTATTTAAATATTATATATTGTTGTGCACCAAATTAATAAGCTTTGCTTCTCATGATCAACAGGAAAGGTTGCAATCTTACAATAATATGGGTGATGAAATATTTATTAATAAACTTTCTTGTTATGATTTTTGATTGAACAATAAACAAACACTCAGTAATAATTACATGGTTGGTTGGTATTGATTCAACTGATATATTATCCCTCATGTTTTGAATTTAAATGTTAATAATATATTTTGTGCTTCAGCCATAAAATAAAACAAAATTGGTTAGCATTATTTATGTTGTTTATAATAGACTTTTTGAGTACTAAAAACTGTCAGAGATCTTTAAAATGTATTTATTTATGCATCCACTGGGGAACATTTTGGATAAGTGGTGAGTCAGTGTTAAATTAGACGACAAATCATCATTACTCATTAAAGTATAAGTTAACCCACCCGTATCTTCCTGTGTCATTGGCAAACAAAGATAATGAGAATTGTACCATGTGCCTTTAGAATGAAAAAAAGTCACTGAAACAATCTCTATTAAAATGTAAATAGCAAACTACTGTATTATATCTTCGTTTCGCTTATCACCATCCTCCTTCTCAATCAGACTCATGCATAATTGATGTTCAATTCGCTACGTTTCCTTTTCAGGTACAAAGATCAGAAGTACAAGGGCTCAATTATTGCTCAGGGATGTGAGTCACCCATCTGGGCAAGTTAGTGTTACAGTCGTCAGTTTAATATCATTAATTGGTGAAAGATTTCACAGACTTGATCTGATGGTCTGAATAACTGATGAGGTTCAATATTAGGTATTTTATTTTGTTATTTTGTTTTATAAAGTTTGTTTATCTGTATTCTAAACTATTGCAGATCTGGGCTCTCCCACGCACACGTACCCCGATTATTCATATGATCTTTTACCCCATTAGCAACAGCCCTGTGAAAACAAACTTTGGTCGGTCATATGATAATGTACTGTACGCCTATGCATTTTGACTTACCTTTTATTAAAGTGTACATTAAAACATTTCAATGTAAAAATGTATATGTCACATATACTCCCGTCATTAAATGCTTTTTACGCAATTTCGGCTAAAGATTACTTTGAGATAAAATGCCAAATTTGTTGGAATAAAACTATTATTTACCGGCTGAAAATAATCTTCTTTATCTCTTGATTTCAGTCATTACTAAAAAAAAAAAGGCTTACATTTTATGTTTTGAGCTGCACTGCACTGTTAGGAAAAAATGTCCATAAATGATCTCTATACGGTATCTGTCACTGGAGCTTTACCCTTTAAAGGGACACTTCACTTTTTGAAATAAAATATGCTCATTTTCCAGCTCCCCTAGAGTTAAACGTTTGATTTTTATTATTTTGTAATCCATTCAGCCGATCTCTGGGTCTGAGGGTACCACTTTTGGCATAGCATTGCGCTAAAAAAAATAACCAAAGAGTTTTTAATCAAGGACTTTGCTGCCGTAACATGGCTGCAGCAGGCGTAGTGATATCACACAGCAATCGAAAAAAGTCCCCAGCTATTGAAAGTAACCGGGGACTATTTTCGTGCCATGTTACGGAAGCAAAGTCCTTGATTATTACACCAGAATGAGAGTATAGGTCCTAGCCGTATCTGCCTAAAAAAATCGCAACTTTTAATTTTTCGGCAGTCTTAGTACACAATGTAACTATAGAAGAGTCAATTTTTAAATAGGGATGCTCCGATCAATGCCGATCTCCACTAAAAATATGTGGCCGATCACTATTCTGAATCGGACAGCCGATCTTATTCACAGCTATTTCATGTACTATGGCTTTTGATCAGTAAGTTATCCATCTCAATCACTGTTAGTTTGAATCGTTTATAACATGCATTTGAAAAAGCAACACTCGTCAAACATAATCATTATACATATTCTTTATTTTCATGAAAATACCTGAAAAGGTTTGAAGAACAGCAATATAAATATATCCTTAAGCATTTCATGGAGCTGCGTGTCATCATAGCTGCCTGTGTATTGTTCTTCGTCTACAGCACATTTTGAGTTTCTGCACGAGAGCGCCCCCTGGCTTTTGGATGTAGCGGCATTTCACCGTAATTCATTGAGAAGCATAGCAAGCATGATCGGCCGATCGATCGGAGCATCCCTAGCTTTAAATAGGAAAAATATCGAAACTCTATTTTTTAGCGTGATGCTAATGGTCTAATCAGATTCAAGGGATTATGATAAGTTATGCTAAAAATGGTACCGCCAGACCTGGAGATCAGCTTATATGAGCATATTTTCAAAAAAAGTGTAATGTCCCTTTAAAAGGTCCTAATTTGTACTATTAAGGTACAGATGTTTATATGCACATTTGAGGTACTAATATTCACTCTTCAGTACATATACAAGTACCTGTTAGGTACTAATATGACCTCTTTTGGTACAAAGCTGTACTTTTTGAAAGGGTACCACCCGTAACTCCTAGGGATCCTTTTTTCTGACACTATTCTATCCTATTCTTTTACTTCAGAGAAGCAGTAGCTGCTCCTGACTATAAATTTAGGTGGGGCAGATTCTGGGTCATATCGTAAATACTTAAAATAGTCTGGAAACTCCGAAAGTATTTGTTGAAAAATATCAGACACATTTTATTGTTTTCAAGTTGATTAATTTTTTGCAGGGCACTGCCCCACCACCTGCCCATACAGATGAGCTGTGCCTGCAGAGAAGGAATTTGTCATTGCCCAGCTGTTGATTTACTTGATGTTCAGACAGAAATATACTGCTTTCCTCCACCGGCTGAAGGCTTTTCAGCCCATTTGTCAAGCTCTCGATACAAACTAATCTGAATTTTAACCATGAAGTGATTTATAGAGTCAGATTAGTGACAAAGCCTTTTTGGACTTCCCTTTTGTCATTTTGTCAGCTGAAACAAGAAATAAACTTCACTCATTTTACTAAAAATGCTCTTCCATGCTTTTCACCTGTATTATTTCAGATAAATATGAGCCGTTTACTGTAGCTTCATAAAGATTATGATTATTTTAAAACTACAATAAATGATTTTACAATTGATCTGCATGCTACAAAAATGAGAATTGCATACAAAAATGATATGCTAAAATGTTCTTTGCTGGTTCCATTTTTGAAGACCTTTAAGGCCCGGGTATACTTTTTTTCCGCGTCCGCGTCCGGCTCGCGCGCGCACGCGTCCGCGCAGCTTTCCGAGTATAGTCCCCGCGGCTACACGCGGATGGCCGCGTTCGACACTATACGCAATTCAAATGATTTCTTATTCAAATTATTAGTCTAACAGGCTGTCAGGGCAGCACTGATTTGGCGACATTTACAGTACATTAAAACATTAGGATAGGTGAAGAAAAGTTACTGATCCACCATTGCAAACACAGTTTAGAACAAACAATAAGACAACAAAGAACAGGAATCAAACAAACATGCTCCAGGGCTTTCTGTTCTTGGAAGAAGTAAAAGTTAAAGAAGAAAAACGATAGTGTGTGTGCAAATGCTGTCTATTTCCTTTGTATAATTGTTTATAGTGGAGTGTCCTGTCTAAATATGTTCACGCGCATGCGCTGTCGTACGCGGACTGTACGCGCACTGTCCGCGCGGTCTCAAATTTTGGGCTGCACGCGGACGGTCCGCGCGGCCGGCCGCGGACCCTCTTGATGACGAAAATGACGTCATGCGGACGGCGCGCATACGCGGACGTCCCTAGTATACTTTCGGCTTAACTCTTGAGGGCAGTTAGCAAACATTCAAAGAGATCATTTTATTTCAATGCTATTAGAAAATGCTTTTTGCTATTTTATACTACACTGTCCATTTAGTTAAAACTGGCAATTAAGCATTTTATGACAGTTTGTTTTAACATTAATTGAAGTTTATTGTTTTGCATCAGATAAATTTGTAAATTTGGCAGTGGGTGCTCGTCCTGATTTCTTTCTCACAGGTGTCGGAGTATCTGATGCCATGGTCAAAGTCATATCTAGTGTAATAATTAGGGATATTAAGCCATAAAGCTGCTTTAAACAGGGCTTTTTCACAGGAGAGAGGAATACTGACAATAATAAGTCAACACAAGACATTATAAACATAGTGTTACACCCTGATAAGCCCTTGCAGATTCTTCTACAAAAAACACCCGTGTTAGATTCTGCTTGTTTGTGACTGTTTTGCTTGACGTAAATATGTGTCAGCGTGTGATACGTGTTGTGCTCGGAGAAGATGTGTGCATTTGTGGACATGACCGCCTGGGATTATTCGGAATTGCGTCCATAGTGTAAACAATCATGGATATTGACAATATCAGGAAGAGGATTGGCAGATAAGCAGTGTTGAAATAATATTTCATCATCAACCTGCCAGGTACGGGCATCACCGTCTCACACCCTAACCCCTACGATTTTAACTGTATTATATTGTATTTAATTGAATTAAATCTAAAACAATATTGAATCTTTAAATAAATGCATACAACAAAGACCAGTATTAAACATTGTCCATAGGGAAAAGTTTGCGTTTTAGCTTGGACTATCCAATAGATCAGTCAGCTGAACAGCAAAATGTCCTTTTCTTCAAATGTATTTGACCACAGACAAACAACTGGTAGACACCTTAAAAACAATGCTTATAAATTAATCCTGAATGGTTATATTTGGGACACTGTATGTGAAATCCAGGCTAAGGTATCATAATCCAAAGGAGCATCAAAGTTTGATAATCACGGATTTCACATTAATTTCAATCATTAACAGGACCGTTCTCAGTGAATATTAAAGATATCTAGGTTATATCACATAATGTTCTTTACATTATGTATGTTTAAACTGTAAATCACAGACTGGGTCACAGTTATTGTCCAGACTGATAAGAAACATGACTTTATTTGTCTCTTTAAAAATCTTAAATGATTAAATGTACAAATAATTGCAATATTGAAAATGAATATGACTGAATCTAATTATTTATTATTAATATTATTTTTAATTTTAAGACAAACACTATCACGAGGACTTTCAGCAAAACTGTGTTTTTTTAAATCAAAAGAGAGATGCGTTATTCTTGATATTTTCTGTATATGTCTACATCACATGGCTGGGCCCTGTGTAGTAGTCTTTTATTTAATTTGATACATCCGGGTACATCAAAGATCTTCACTGTGCATAATTATCTCCATGATAAATTAACTCATTAAAATTAATGAATATTTTATTACAGACAATGAATTCTTTCATAAAAGTGTATGATTTTTTATGCAAACCATGTGTGCTGTGTTAATATTCGCTTTATTCTCAATAGCCTCCAAACACAAAGCAACTGTTGTGTGCTTACCGTCCGGTTATTAATTAACTTTAACAAGACATTAAAGTACAAGCCAATAGACAAACTTAACTAAAAGATCCATAAAAGTACACATCCCACTTTAGATGAGGTCACGTAGGATTTATGAAGTCAGTTTTACGACATTGTAAAATTTATCCTCTTTATTCATTAACTGCGGAAAAATGAAAGGTTCTGATTGGTTGCCATAGACCTATCCTGATGATTAGTGGCTTTAAAAGAGATGAAAGAAACAGGAGGGGTAGAGTTTGTTTTCGGTAGCCTAACTGAAAAGCATACAGCTAAACATTCCTCAGGAAAACCAACTACGGCAAGCAGCATGAAGACACTTCTGTCCATTACGATCATGGTTATGGCTCTTTGCCTGATCTCTGAGGCTGTGCAAGTCAAGGTATGCTATTTGTGTTTTACTTGTCCTCCATTTAAACGTAGGGTAGAACCGGCGCGAAAGTAACGCGGGACAAAAGCGATTTTCTACGAGCCCTGATGACCGCATCTTTGGCATACAACCCTTGACAGAGCTGACAAATACCGCGTTATTTACTCACCGTTTAGCGCGTGTATGTCCAGAAAGCTTTTTTCAGCCATGATAAGAAGTAAATTCCTAAAGCGGTATTTTTTTCTTAACACGTTGTGTTTCTCGTATCACGTGTTACAGGGCTGATCAACCTAAAAGTTACTAGACTTGTTCGACTTCGTGCGGTGCCGCGGGAATCGATAGCCGTATGACGTCAAAGTACCTTGAGAGCGATTTGCGACATCGTCCAGATGAGTTTGCTTTTTTAAGTCGCTCTCGCGGAACTTTGGCGTCGTCCGGCTGTCGGTTCTTGCGGCGCCGCATGAAGTCGAACAAGCCTATTTAGTGCTCTACACATCCTGAAGCTTGCCTTCTCAGAGTTTTTCAAAATAAAAGTAAATCTGGTTTAAATTTTAGGAGTTCCTGTCACGCAGCTAATACTGTGGCACCAGGCTTGTTGGACTTCATGTGGCGCTGCGGGACGGCCGGGTGACGTCAAGGTGCCGCGAGTGCGAGAAGAAATTAGACTTCGTGTGATTTCTCTAATCGTTCTCGCGGTACTTTGACGTCACGCGCCTGTCTGTTCTTACGACGCCGCATGAAGTCGAACAAGCCTATTATGTTGAAAATGTATATGATTCTAATTTTATTTCACTTTCATATTTTCCATACTATTGAAGCAATATTTTCTTAAAGTTTGCACTGTTAGGTTGCTTGTGAAACATTTGATAAAACTGAAATTTAAAATGTTAATTGAAATTTGTAATGTAATTTATTTTTTGCAAAGATACTACAATATATTTGCAGTTACATATTAACAACTTCATAGTCATGTATATTTACCAAAAACAAGTGTAACACATAAATGTATCTTGTTCTGTTGTGTTACTTTTGACCCACGTGTGTAACAATGTGCTACTTGTGTTCAAAGTAAAATTATACTCAAGTCGTTTTATGTTTAAAAACATTATCTTTTAAAATTATGTTTTCCTGAAAATGGTATTCGCTCCTGTTCTCCCCTATAGTCACTGTTAATGGTCTTGAATATGAGACCCATTACTGCTTCTTTATGATAAACTACACTACCCTCTTTTTTTTTTTTTTTATAAAGGTAATACTGTAAGAATTATGTCACAGTTAATTCATTTAGCTACTGAACCTATTGAATTACTTTTGGTGTTCCTTTATTAAATTAATGATTAAATACTTTACCATTGAGTGATTTTTCCTCTTATAAAGACTAATTTATAAAAGATTTTCCATGTTCAACGAATGCATTGCTCTCAATACATCATGACAGTGAAAGTTAAAATGAAACCCAGTATTTTATTTTTCTTATCTTTCCGCAGGAAGGTGAATTCTCCTTTTCATTAGAATCTGTTAAAGTTCTCCAGCAGCTGACCGCCACCAACCCTCCTACACAAAACGCTACAACACAAAGTCCTCCAAACCAAAGCACTCGCCGGGGCAAGACAAGCTACTTCTCTGTGTGTAACAATCCGACCTTGCCACAGGAGTTTGTGCCTTTGTGCATGAAGAAAGGAGCAACTATGTCTCTTGCTAGACTTGGTAGGTTTTTATATTTTATGATCACTTTGTGCGTTGTATAGCTTTGAGAGAACAGAAGAAATCTACAATTGATAAAAAAAAAATTTTCCTAAAATAACAATGTTTTCTCTTCTGTTGCAGCTTCTGTGCCTGTGGATCTTTGTGAGATCTGTGCTTTTGCAGCTTGTACCGGGTGTTAATCCTCTTCAACATCTACTGGTTTCATCTCACTCATCTAATTAGAAGTTCTCGTGGTAATGTAAGCTCTGTCATTGAGCAACCAGCAAGATCTTGTCATCTTGACCATACAAACATTATAAATCCTGTAATAGCCCAAATGGCAAAACTGAAAATGGCAGCAGACTGTTTTTGAACTGTTACTTACTGTAAACTTGCTTTGCACTTACGTGCCTCTTTGAATTTCCATCTTGTTTTGTTACAGCATATTTCATTTATTTAAGAAAGAAATTTGTTTTATTTTTATTATTTCTATTTCTGTTTTTGGCTTTGTGTGTGACAGTGTCTTAGTGTTCAATAAAATGCTTTCAAAATTCTGAGCCCGCCTGTGAAACTTTGGCTAAAGTCATGTAATCTCTTTGAGGTTTAGGGAATTATAGTCATGACCATAACATTTACAAACTGTGATTATTGCATCCTAAAACTAAGCTTGCTTTAACATTTATTTGTAACATGAAAAACACTTAAGGGTGGTTTCCCGGAGAGGGATTGAAGTAGAAAATAAAACTAGTTTCAACAAACATGCCTTACTAAATCATTACCTGAGGTAAATCATTACCTCATTACTAAATCTTCATGCGTTCACATGCAAATCAATAAACCGGCTGTGCAGACAACTGCATTTACATGGAACTTGAGAGTTTACATGAGAGTTATTAGGGTTCTCACAGGCAGTGACATCATCGCCTATAGTACAGTACATGATGGTCGTTTATCAGTTTATTAAGCAAAATCGGCATAAGACGTAAGTGCATGTAAACACACAGTGTTCAAGAACCTCTTTTTTATCATTAGAAAGTAAAAACAGACCATAATATTATATTGCATGAGTGACAACTGTGTCAGTGCCATGCAGGGAATAAATATTGGGATTTTAGCATGGTTCTATGATTTCGTGTCATCTCCAAAATTCTAGGAACAGCGTATCTGTAGCTCAACTTCTGACAAGATAACCACCCCATTCTGTGAGCAACAGACATTCTGGTTTGGGTTTGTCGTTTTTCAGAAAAATATGTGTGCAGGTTAAATACATTTAAAGCTGCTACGTGTCAAAAACATGTAAATGTGGATGCTGGTCCGTAATGAATTCTGTGTCTGAAAATGATGCAGTAGCCTACCTGGTAACATGATATCAATGTATCTGCTTTTTGGGCAAGTATCATATAAATAAACTAAACTTTCCTATACATGTGTTCAAACTTACAGTTACCTGGGGTAACGCTGGGTATTCATACTCTTTACATTTTACACGGTACATTCATAAATCCTGTCCCGAAGTCAATGGCTTTTTTGAATGGGGGTTTGGTTAAACGCCTTAAATAAGATTTTAGGATAACATAAGTCCAAGATATTTTCACGTTTTTCTCTACCACACAAAACACACCAATAACACCTTCACTCATGAGACGACATACAACATACTAATTGTTAAACTGAATGCAATATATTGCTCTTCAGAATGCATTAAACGTATGCAATGACTTCTTGATGGGGTCATGTGGGCTGTATCTGTCACTCATGAAAGATTTATTGAATACAGAATGAGAAAAACATTGTGTGAGTAGAGTGCATTAATATCAAAAACTTTTCACTTCCCATTTAAATTTTCTGTTTTGCCGTGAACTATTTGACACAAAATGTCCTCAGGTCATTGAGGCGTGAAAGACGTGTCTTGTGTTTAAACAGGATGTGACTGTGAATTCAGATGCGTGATTGAGAAACCTTTCTAGAAAGTGTGTGCGTGTGCCATAAAATAAACACACAGCACATCAGTACCTGGTCATTAGTAGTCCATATAAGTTATAAGGAAATATTTATAGAATACAAAATCTGATTTTGCCGCTTTTGATAGGAATCACCTGTGCTCTCAGTAAAACAACTGATTAGTCCCAATGTACTTTTGCTTATTCTCTATTCTGGTTGATGTAAGCCCAAAAGAACAGAGGAGGTCACTGATGGCATGGTAATTTACTGGTTTTGAAAGCTTTGTTGAAATGGTGTACAAGAAAGTGGAGAGCACACCGTCCCTTTCAGCTACTGGAACATTGCTTCGCTTTGAAGGTTTCAATCATTAGCAAAGACCTCCAAGTGCTGCAAACCCTAAAGAAATCATTATTCCTGAATTGTAGGTGAAATTAATAAAATCTTCAAAAGCAAAACACTGGCTATGGTACATTTACACATTTGGCAGAAGCTTTTATCCATTACAGTGCATTCATGTTATACATTTTATTAGCATGTGTGTTCCTTGGGAATCAAACCTATGAGCTTTTGTGCTGCTTTTGCTATGCTCTACAATTGAGTTATAGGAACACACTGAAGACGCTTAACTTTAATCAATAACTTACATATATGTTGCTAAATTTCCCTCTGGGATTAATAAAGTTTTTCAGTCAATCAATCAATATCATTTGACTGCAGATCTAATGGATTTTGTTTGACTCCTAATGACTCAGTGATGAGTGATTCTTAAACTCCGGTGCCGCCCATACATGGAGAATTGCTCTGTAACCGTGATAACTTAAACATAACTAGAGGTGAAGACTGATGATTGCCAAAAGAACAACAGAACGGTAAAATACAAATAAAGGGTCAGATTGTATCGTGCCTGGAGCAACAATGGTCTGTTTTTCATTATTGGTTAAATGTCATCCTGTCTGCAACCCCATAAATGTGGGCAATGTCTTCAGTGACAGCTTTCTTTAAATCTCTTTGTGTTTGCTGGGTGCTGCTGTAGCTCAATGGACTGACGGGAATACAATATCCTGTTAGGTTTTCTCAGGATCACATAGATGTAGTTATGTTTTCATAATACAAGCTGGTTGCACAAAGAAAACATTATTATGAACCTATGACAACAAGTTTATTGACAAACAACAGGGTCAGTGGCTCTACTGTCATTTAAAAGCATTATTATTTATGAATATTATTTATTATGTGCAGATTCATTTTAATGTTAATAATGTTAAATGATGATGATTATTATTATTTTATAGTATTTTTTATTGCATTTATTTTAAATAGCACTAAAGCAATAACGCATGAAACCTGTTTCTGCAGATTACAGGCCTTGTGTACAATCTAAATCCTATTTTCTAAGCCAGCCAGCTGTCTTGTAGCTACTCATAAAGGATACATTCATGAGATTTACTTGTATCCTATGTGTATCACTCAATAACTAATAGGGTTACAAATGATTCATCAATAGGAAAAGAGCTATTGAGAAATGCTGACATCCTCTTCTGTTATCATAGACATTTAAGGGGCTCAGATGCAAAAGCCGCTAAACGCCACCTAACCGAATGCTCTCGGTACATACGTTCATACGATCAAATGCTTAAAATCTGCTTACTCCTTGCCTCAGGTCATTCAGAAATACTGGTTTGTGGCAGAATCTATTAAAGGTGGGGTGCATGATCTCTGAAAGCCAATGTTGACATTTGAAATGACCTAAACAAACACGCCCCTACCCTAATAGAATCTGGACCTTCATTTGATAGACCCGCTCCACACATACGCAACACAGGCAACGAAGTCGGTTAGTAGACACGTCCTTTACTGCTGGTGGGCTACAAGTGTGTTTTGGTAGTCGGCCCGACACCTAACCGAATGCTCTCGGCACGTTTTATACGTTCATCAAATGCATTCGCTTAAAATCGGCTTACTCCCCTACTGAAAAATCCAGCTAAGACCAGCATAAGCTGGTGAGCTGGTTTTAGCTGGTCCCCAGCTTGGTTTTAGCTGATTTTGCTGGTGTAGGAAGCTGGTTTTGCTGGTGTAGCAAGCTGGTCTAGGTGTGTTTTGGTCGCATTTTAAGCTGGTCTAGCTGGACTTAGCTGTTTTTTTCAGTAGGGTCCTGGCCTCAGGTCACTCAAAAATACAGGTTTGTTGGCAGAATCCATTAAAGGCGGGGTGCATGATCTCTGAAAACCAATGCTGACATTTGAAATCCCCTAAACAAACACGCCCCTACCCTAATAGAATCTGGACCTTCTTTTGATAGACCCGCCCCACACATATGCAACCCAGGCAAGGATGTTGGTTAGTAGACACGCCCCTTACTGCTGATTGATTACAAGTGTGCTTCTGTAGTCGGCCCGTTTCCTTTTTCCAAAGTGTTTTTCAAAAATCATGCACCCCGCCTTTAAGAATCTGATAAAAATGCTAATTTACAAAAGAATTGCTCTTTTATTGACAGATGTGTGGATCTGATATACATTTGTATGCATATACATTTACAAACTCACCTAAAGGATTATTAGGAACACCATACTAATACTGTATTTGACCCCCTTTCGCCTTCAGAACTGCCTTAAAGGAATATTCCATTTTCCAGATAATTTACTCATCACCATGTCACCCAAAATGTCGATGTCTTTCTTTGTTCAGTCGAGAAGAAATTATGCTTTTTGAGGAAAACATTGCATGATTTTTCTCATTTTAATGGACTTTATTGGACACCAACACTTAACACTTAACTCAACACAAAACAGTTTTTTTCAAAGGACTATAAAAGTTTCAAAGGACTATAAACAATCCCAAATGAGGCATAAGGGCCTTATCTAGCAAAACGATTGTCCTTTTTGACAATAACAAACAATACAAATTTACACTTTTAAAGCACAACTTCTCGTCTAGATCCGGTCCAGCGCGACCTAACGTAAAATTGCTAGATAAGACCCTGATGCCTCGTTTGGGATTGTTTATAGTCCTTTGAAACTCTTTTGAAAAAAACTGTTAAGTGTTGAGTTAAGTAATTGTTGATGTCTATTAAAGTCCATTAAATAAGAAAAATCCTGCAATGGTTTCCTCAAAAAACATAATTTCTTCTTGACTGAACAAAGAAAGACATCAACATTTTGGATGACATGGTGGTAAGTAAATTATCTGGATTTTTCTTTTAAGAAAATGGAATATTCCTTTAATTCTACGTTGCATTGATTCAACAAGGTGCTGAAAGCATTCTTTAGAAATGTTGGCCCATATTGATAGGATAGCATCTTGCAGTTGATGGATTTGTGGTATGCACATTCAGGGGAACGAAGCTCCCGTTCCACCACATCCCAAAGATGCTCTACTGGGTTGAGATCTGGTGACTGATTTCAGTACAGTGAACTCATTGTCATGTTCAAGAAACCAATTTGAAATGATTCGGGCTTTGTGACATGGTGCTATGCTGCAGGCAGTAGCTATCAGAGGATGGGTACATGGTGGTCATAAAGGGATGTACATGGTCAGAAACAATGCTCAGGTAGGCCGTGGCATTTAAACGATACCCAATTGGCACGACTTCAAAACCACGACTCTGAACTGGGAGTACACGTTCCAGGCAGCATGTAACCCATGTTTTTCCAACCTTCTACCCGTGAACTCGTACTACTGTAGATCGATGTATTCCCAGTTCAGAGTGGTGAGTCGTGGTTTTGAAGTCGTGATTTACAGGTTACAGGTTGCCTGGAATGCGGCATTAGTGTCTAACAGAGACTGAAAATGAGATCGCTGATATTCTTCCTCATTCTGGCCACATGCCTCATTTACAGCTTACAATGTGTGCAAGTTACAAGTGAGTCACAAATTCTCACAATGTGAGGTTGGTACAAATTTGATTTTAATGAAAGATATTGACAATAATAAACATCTTTTTGATTGTACAGGATAAAAATGTAAGTGTCTTATATGAGTTTTATGTCTAAACTTTGTAGAAGGAACTTTCATATTTGTTTCCAATGCTTTTAAATGCCTTTAGACTTACGATTGATTTACCGTATCTTCAATAATGTCAGAAAAATGGTCCAAATATGGTCCCAAGCAGTCACTACTAGGGCAGTAACCTATAATAGGGTCCTAATATGTGCCATTTAGGTATAGATATGTATACATTTGGTACCAATATGTAGCTTTGAGGTACTAACATGCATTCTTTGAATGCAGAAGTTTACTTTTTGAAAAGGTACTGCTCCAGTGACAGACCATTTATTGACAATTTTTTTCTGACAGTGTAAATTGTGCGTGAGCAGGTGAATCCCACAAAAACATCTCCAGGTGACATTTTCAATCAGATCATGAAGGAAACTAAAATAGTAGAAGAACATGTTTTCAAGCTCTCAATGGAGTTTTGAAGACTCATGTCAGTGTTCAGAAAAGCAATGTTTGTAATATTTCTCTGTGGATGTCATCTTTCATGGCTTTAATTATGATGCCTTAATTGACAAAAATTGACAAAACTTGTTTGATGTACCTATTTTCCACTATTTACGTGTGGTTTAAATGGACGGGCACCGATTTAGTTTCTAATTTCCGTTTTAATCAATGTAAATGGTGGCTAATGTGCCCTTCACTTTCATCTTTGTACATCCCTTTTAATGACACACAGGCTACCTGCAAGGCTATAATCTTAGATGGACAGTTTAATTGCATCATAAATAAAGTCTTCCTCTTTATGACTGGTTTATAACAAACCCATGTGGAAAAATTGCTTGCAGCGTGGGAAAATAATTTACATCTTATACTTTAAATAATTCACATCTTACTTATACTTATACTTATTGGATGTCTGTTATGTAGGACAGTAGGTACAGTTTTGCCCTAGAGGCTATGAACGCTATGACTCTGAAAAAGCTTATGGTTGCTTAAAATTAAAATTTTTGTGACACAGTCTGCAAAAAAAAACAGCTAATGTGTTGGTTTACTGTACATAAAATCATCCTTGTAAGAACATTGACTAAGAGTATACAGAGTAAGACCATGTTTAGATTGAATTTAATGTGAAATCAATGAGTGAAATCAAACTTTGATGCTCGTAATCTCATAATTACAATATTAAGACTTTAGCTTGGAGTTCACAGACAGGGTCACTTTTTTGCCCCTCCCCCCCAAAAAAATTAGTATGTAATACATTATACATGTAAATCAATCGGTTTATACATGCACATTGCATTCTGAATCAGGTATTGTTTGGCTCACTCAAAAGTTCAAACTTAAAGGGATAGTTCACCCAAAAATTAACATCCTGTCATAATTTACTCACTCTCATGTTCTTACAAACCTGTATACATTTCTTTATTCTGCTGAACACAAAGTAAGATAGTTTGAGGAATGTTTGTAACCAAACCGATCATGATTATCTTATTTTTTTACTATTTAAGTAAATGGGGCTTATGATCGGTTTGGTTAAAAACAATCCTCAAAATTTCTTCCTTCCACAACGAAGAAATTCATACAGGTTAGAAACAACATGGAAGTGAGAAAAAAAGTTCGTTTTTGGGTGAACTGTCCCTTTAAAAGTCTGTGTATGTACTACTGCTCAGTGCAACAGTTAACACGTGATTTGTCATAGGCTGTCATGACGCACAAACAATTACAATCCAAGCTTTTTCCCTCTGTGTCATACAGCAGCATCAATGGGCTGGCTGATTTCTCTCTGGGTCGCATTTTCTCTTCCTGTCGGCGTCAGGCAGACAGGAGCGCTGGGATGTAATCACCTTAACTGCGACACAGGCACACCACACTCGCCATTATGGCTCTAGCAGTAGACCTGATCAAAGGAAACTGACAGCCCATAATATTTGTCCAGTCACCGTGCATATATTGCTTTGTCTCATTGGATTTTAAAATTCAGTCAAGCATATTTATTGAGTTTGATTAAAACTAAAAAGAAGCAAAAAAGACCCCTACACAATTATGAGCATAGATCCTCATGATTTCAATTAACCTTGTTAAGTGTTGCTTGCTTGCTTGTTAATTAAGTTAAGAAACCAGGTAAGAACACCATCCTAGCAGGGGCGGCCGGTGACTTCTTTTTTTTGAAGCTTTTTTTACATGTATGTAGCCCGTCATGTGTGTGGTTTATTTTTTCAAAATATGTGTTCTGCATGTCACGCGTGCATCACGTGTGTTGTCAAAATAAGTGCCTGCTGCAGATGCGTCTAAATGGTTTATGATAAAAGAGACACTCGCGTTTGCCAGATACTCGCATAATCTCATGCGTACTGTAATCAGAGTTTACTGTTAAGGGAGTGTCTTGCATGTATTTTGTGAACGAGAGTCCCTTTTATCATTAACAGTTTTGATGCGTGTGCAGCAGGCACTTATTTTGACAAAACACATGATGCACATGGTTCACATGATGCAACAAACACATTATTTTGAAAACAAAAGCAACACACGACACTCCGAACACATATTTTGAGCACCCTGCTAAAAAAACCAATAGACACCATCACAGAAATTCTGTTGGTTTTATTGGGAATTGTATTGGTTCTAATGGAATATGGCCAAAACACACTACAGTGTATTGGTCTTTGTTGGTCTCTAATGGTATTGGGTCCATTTGGTTCTAAATTTTCTTTAATGGTTTTATTGTTTTTTCAGCAGGGCAGTCGAGCCACCACTGCAGTCATCCAATAAACTCTACAGTAACGTTACATAAACGCCAACTTTCATAATTTATATCCCTGTACAGGGCTGTATTACTGTAAGTAGTAAAATAGGAATACTTGTAAATGACAGGGTCAGTTAAAATATAGCTATTTTATTAACAAAAAAGGCTTGTTCGACTTCATGCGGCGCTGCAAGAACCGACAAGAGGATGACGTCAAAGATCCGCGAGAGCAATTTGAAAGCCTGGTTTGTTTCTGCTCTCTTATGAACATTTTATGCAAGATTTCTCTTTTCCAGTCCCCCCAAGAGAATAGGCTATGCCATTGTTTTTGGGGCAATTCCTGATTGTGTGAAACCTTTAGTCAATCCTGGCCCTAAAGGTCCGTTATGCTCTTCTTTTATATTTGATAACACTAATCTATTTGTTGATCAAAATCTTTTCACTAGTTTATCAAACAAAAAAATTCGCTCAATTCTTAACAGAGATCAGATATCTTTACCTGCTTGCGTAAGCTTTTGGAATAATAAATTTGATGATATAGTATGGGAAGATTTCTGGCTCCTTAAGAAAAAAATGTTTTTACCTAATAAAGTGGTTGAGATTTCATTTAAAATTATACACAATTGCTACCCAGTTAATTATAACTTTGCTAAATTTAATAATAATATTTCCCCCTTGTGCACCTTTTGTCATCAGGCTGATGAGACAATCCTTCATTTATTTTGGGAATGTATATACTGCAAAATATATTGGGTTGAATTGTGTTTTTTGGTGAAACTATGAGATCAGACCCTTGTCATTTTAAATTTATTCTTAACCTGCTGCTTCTCCTTGCTAAATTTTATATTCACAAATGCAAATTTTCAAAGAAAACTTCTTTTTTTGTCTTTAAGAAAGATGTTGATATATATTTAATTTCCTTGAGGAATTCAAAAAATACTGTTGCTTGTAAGACTCTACAATGGTGTCAATCCATTTAGCTAACTTAATTTTCTTTATATTTATGTTTATGTAATGTAACCCACGATGTTGTATATTCTTTTTCATATATTGTATTGTTCTGTATACTTTTTGGTTAAGCATAAAAAAAATAAAAAATAAAAAAGACGTGAACTTGAACAGTGACCTGCAACGAGCGATCGCTGTTTTTATAATAACATGCAAATAAAGATGTTTTGATGTTTTGAAACATGGAGACAATAAACACGATTAAGATTTAAAAAAAAGCCTGGTTTGTTTAAGTTAAATGAGCATTACATTCGCAAGTCATCAGCATATAACAACAATTTACAATTAATTAAGAATAATAGTCAACTTTATAATTGTTAATATTCTGAAATAAGACAGTATGACGTGTGCAGCCTACAATGCGACCTCCAGAGGCTGCGGCCTTATAGTCCACATTGAATGGAGATACTGCCCCCTAGTTAATTTAATGTAGGCCACACTCAGATAATTATATTTCCGTGCATTTTTGGTACAAATGTGTAACTTTGAAATAAAATATTTTTTATATTTTTAAACGTATTAAGTGTAACCTGTTTCTAGTATATTTAGCATTTAAAATTGTATAATTAGCTTTCAAGTTTGTCTTTAATTGATTGTGAAACGTTTTACAATGTACCGTTTATTGATTTTAACCACAATTATTGACTGGTCATTTGATTTTAACAACTATTATTAATTTTTTATTTTCCAATAAATAGTACGATAGAGTTGAATTTTAAACTTCTGAAAACTGTAGAAGTGTTTGTTAGTGACACCTTGCATATACCTGTGTCGTACACTAGGGGTCAGCATCGTCTCAAATAATGTTTAGCTCTGATTCCCATCACTGACTGGAATATTAGAAACAGGTGTTTAATATTTAAACATGGCTACAATTGTAAGTAACATGTGCTTAAACCAATCTTAATATTTAATCTGGAAGTTATGAACATATAATACTGGGCTTGACTGAGATGTTCCAGTTACCTGGAACAATCTGTTTAAGTGCATACGTTTGTGTGTGCTTGAGGATGTAGGAGGTTTTAAAATATCATGATCAGGGTTTACTGGTATACATTTGCACGAATAATCCACATTGCACACTTCATAGGGGACATATAAGAATATTTTCTCAAAATAAAAACAATAATCCAGATGAATAAGCATGCATTTGGTCAAATTAACTTTTTGTTGTGTTTGGCCTGAAAATAACCCATGATGTCAGTCTGTGTAGTTTACATCTCAAACCAGAACCCAGAACCGTATCAAACAAAGCAGACTCAATTTCCTGTCAAACAGGATTTTTTCATCTTCACAAGCGTAAAATGAGAACGATTCCGGCAATCCCATACACTTTGTAATACTAAAAGGGAAAAGATTTGTTTTGAGAGCTCTGTAAAAAAACCAAAGTGATGTTTGCGTGGGGAGCTGAGATCAGGCTATTTGTATTAGTTTATTTTCATTATGTTTCCACATTCGACAGATGCAGGCAACTGATCTCTTCCCCCAGGATCAGAAAGGAGAGTATTATTTGACATCCTTGCTTATAATCAATTACTTTTCATGATTTCCAATGTTGACCCGGAGGAATTAATATCAGGTTTTAAGAGCCAAACCCTAAATAGAAACCTTCAATTTGTTTTGCATCTGAAAGATCCTTCTTCTTCTTCTTCTTCATCATCATCTTCTTCTTCAGTGCATAAGTTAAAATAATTCCTTACTGGGGAATACTACAAATTCAGAATCCAAACCAGCAGTTGTCGCCTTTTCAACAAGGTTACTCAAGGATATCCCAACTTAAAATCACTTCCTATCTATCCACATGCACACTTGGTTAAAATACACACAACGGTGTACCCTAATTCAACTTCACTGTGTCCATCTCAGTGGGTGGCTTTCTGAGTTGAAAACTTGGATAGCGTGACCTGCTGTGATCTTGGCTGCCTGGAAACATCTTACAGGGAGCAATGTGTGCATACAAACAAGCTAAGCAAATTAATAGCAAAATAATGTTCATGTTAAAGTAAACAAGATCTTAAAATACAAACCAGAATAAATGTCAGAGAGTACAGGTTGTGTAAGAACAGATTTTTGTTCCTTTAGCTCAACTTGTTGAGCAATGCACTTGAAGTCATTTTCAATAAAAATAAAAGTTCTGCCAACCCATACATGTAAATGTTAAAAGACAGATTCCCAGGAATATTTCACATATCTGTTTTGGAAAACCTCTAAATCCTATTTTACACACTTATGTCTTTTATTTGATGTACATTTGCATTATATATGGGTATGTGGATGATGACAGGTGAAGAGTAACTGCCCTGGGTATTGGAAACACTTTAAGCTTCTGATCTTTTGACCTCTCTTTTTATTTTATTGCTCTTTTATTCTCTTGTTCATTGTCATGTGCTGGATTGTGTTGGGTAAGCTCTTTATATTGAACTTCATGTGTCTTTGTGAAGGAGGCATTATATAGTTGGGTGGATTGATGCGTTCTTCCCCTCCCAATCAAATCCTTCAATATATTTCTCTACTGATCCATTCAAACAGTCAGTCAAAATAATGACTTGTTATTTTTCTGCAAATGACATCGCTGTTATGCGTTTGAAGGAGGTACATGTAGTCACTTTTTCATCTTAATGGTGTTGTGGTAGGTTGTTACAGTGTGTCATAATAAAGTGCAACGTGATAAAGTAAACCCCACCCACAAGACTTATCATCATTATAATGATCGATTCATTTCACAAAGTGAATTCAATACAGTATTTAACAATAATCTAGTATTTACTGATTAATGTTGCTGCGAGGTGTTGCACAGTTTTCAAGTTTCGGGTAGAAAGACAAATCTTTGTCACAGGAAACTTGCTTTTTGTCTTACATAATAGTCTACATTTATTTATAGGTTATAGTGTTGAGCTCCAGCCCTCCCATGACCTTGCAGAGGAAAAGCGGGTTTGGAGAGTGAAAAGTTGGGTTACTACACTGTAATAAGTTTTGTTTTATATTTTTTTTTACTGTGGTAGTCTAAACCAGTGGTTCTCAAACTTTTTCCGCGTGCGGCCCCCTTGTGTACGGTGCATTACTTCGCAGCCCCCCAAAGAAAATTTATGACAAAAACTGTTCTACAATTTAACATTTTCATTACACAAAACATATGAAGTTATACAAAGTAGTGCTGTTGGTTAGTAGCCTTATTTTTTTTAGGTTTAATTACACAGATTTCATGATAAATGAATGTATTTTATAAAATGTCATAAAACTGGGGCCCCCCGGCACCATCTCGCGGCCCCCCTGCGTTTGAGAACCACTGGTCTAAACAATGTGGTTTGGCTGGTTGGCATGAATTTTCTTAGTCCCTGCTGATAGATATCATAACTAAAATCAAGATATGATTATGACATTTCGAGTTAGCTTTGTATTCTAATGAAATAGAGTTTTTTTTATAGCATTATTAAAATTGCTATATGTCCAATTTTAAGCATTTAATAGACTTTTAGTATTTTCCTCTGTAGCTGCCCATTTACATCACAACTTAGAAATGTTTTTTACACACTATATAATACTTTATTGTTTCCAGTATAGATAAACCCATTGGTATAAAACCTAGAAAAAGTCAAAATTTTACCCAGCCATGGGTTGAAACAACTCAGCATTTTTTATCTGTAATGAAGAGTTTTGATTGTGTGTGTTCTTGTAGCCAATCAGCATTGTCATGATATAATTTTCCTGTGTCCCCATATGGAGTAGTTAAACAACATTTATAGCTAATGCCTGGTACACACCAAAAGATTTTTTTACATCTTATAAGATTTTTAAAATGTGATAGACCACAAACATCAGGATAAAAAAATCCTAGATTTAACCGTTTGCTCCTATAGAGAGCGGGACAGGCGCGTCAGCAGCGCAATGCATTCTGGGACTTGGGGACACGCCGCTGCTGTCTGATTGGGTAGGAAATATGCAGGCAATTTGTTGAGTTGTACAGCTAAAAATGTTTACACTGGTGAACAATTGTTGTGTAATTAGCTAGAATAATCTCACTCACAACCGACGTAGTAACCGAATCTCAAATGGAGTGAGTTTTATTAGCTTTTCTGCCGGGAAACAGCACTTCCCTACAGAAAAATCTAGCAAAGACCAGCATATGCTGAAAAAATTAGCTACACGCATCAAAAGAATGAGAAGAAATAAGGGCAAAGATGTCATTAAAAAATGACAAGGTATAGTGCTGCAGAAATATCAATCTGAATTAGCATGCTAAATTACTAGCTACAGCCGACTGGTGTTGTAATACCAGTTTCGACCACGGGCCACGCACATAACCGCCAGCCAAACTGCAATACACGAATAAGTCACATGTGTGGGAGTACAGCCCTCTACTACTACCGCTGCGTCCGAAAACTAAGGCAGCTGACTTGTTGACTTAAGAGGCATGAAGGCAGCTCAGAGAAATGCAATTGACTATCGCATGCAAATTATCGCGCATCCTTAGCTGTTAGCGTTTAATAGTTAGCTCTACCCACGGATCCGATCCGGTTTTCACCTGTTATCTACCAAGCTGATGCTAAAATGTAACATTAGCTAAGAAGCTTGAAATGTCTTCGATGATAATGAACACCAAATGGACACACGAAACGTAGCGGAAAACATTGCAATTTTAATGTGACCGAATGTTTTTTTTTGTGACTAATGATAACTTAGTTGCTAATGTAAATCAAACTTGATGTATGCTGCTAAATTTGCAGCTGCTAAATTAAAATAGACCAACTCACTTTCTGGAGGTATACTGCGCCCGTCTGTTTGGAGTGTGGAGTATGAATTGATTTTTTTTGGCGGACATTTTAAATGGTCCCTTTAAGGTGGCAGTAGCTGATCTAAGCTGGTTTTCCAGTCTTGCTAGACCAGCTTGAAAAGTGACCAAAACACAGCTATACCAGCTTGCTACACCAGCAATACCAGCTAAAACCAAGCTGGGAGACCAGCTAAAACCGGCTCACCAGCTTATGCTGGTCTTCGCTGGATTTTTCAGTAGGGTTTGGATTTCAAGTCTCAGAGTTAACAAAGCGGCGTTGCATGACTTGGGTACCAGGAGTAAGACGGAAAACAATCACATTTCCTGAAACACATGTCATTTTGACAAAGGTAAGTTTAACACAAATCAAGTCTAACTTTTGTTGTTGTTTTTAGCATTAGCAATGTAAGTTAAATACAGTGTATTACACCGCTAACTTTAATAGCTAATTGTTTAGACAGAGAAATGTTCTTTACTTTGGTTTGTTTATTCGTGTTTATGTGAAAGTCCTGACACTTGTGTATCTCGTTTTTGTGTAACAATGAGATTCGAGTTCTGTGTTTAGTGTAGGCCCTACATGTCCTCATCATATGCTCGTGTTTTCGATGGTTGGGTTCTCATGCCTGCACTACTTCTAAGATTTCCTCCATAGGGTTGTTTTGCTTTATTATTCCCTTTGCACTCTTCTTGCATTCCGAGTCCTTGGCTCATCTTTACTTTCAATCCTGGCAAACACTGATAAGCTAACTTGCTAAATAACTTCATTATTTAATTAGTAGTGTATTTTATCTTTTAAGCAAACCAACCTATGAAAGGCTTGAGTGTGTTCCTGACTGGGTGGAACAAAGTACACCACACTTATTGGAATGGTACCAGTCAGCAGCATGGCACAAGGTGAAGACATGACATTCCTGGACTGTTTGCTGTGCCTTGATTAACATGTGCCTTAGCCTTGTTATAAAACCATTATATAGCTTTAAAGGGCTGTCAAATTAATTGTTCTTGATTAATACAAAATAAGTTTGTTTATTGATGTTTAATATTGTGTGTATGCATTTAAATGTATATGAATAGAAATACAACCTTACATTAAAATATTAATGAAAAATGTTACCTATGCAGGATTTGCTGCTTGTGCATTACCAGTGCAATACATATTGCAAACCATCTGTAAACTAATCAATTCTATATCTCTTTTTTGTGCATCATAACACACTGAGGTAAATGTGTAGTTTACAGTAACACATACTAAAAACAAAACAGGTAATGGGACAGTGTAGCCTAACACATATAAGATAATTAGGTAAACAAGTAAAAAATATGAAGAACATACAGTATATAACAATGCAAAAAGTTAAATAGATAAACATTTAATTTATGAATTTTATTTATTTATTTTTATTTATTTTATTTATTTGTTTAATTGACAGGGACCATACAAGCAAACATACCGGTAGTTACAACACAAAGCCTGTACAAAGCCTTCGTTTCTGAATTCAGTGTAACTGTAGTGCAGATACAACAGGTGTAACAAACAGCAGTGTACAGTTCAAGTATCAAGAACATATATAACAATGCAATATGAGTACAAAAACACATTAGTGTTCCAATGTGTACAAGAGGTACAAAGCCATGACTCCGTTTCTGAAGGTGCCTGACTGAGTCAGCTGAGATGGACTACTGAACTGCACAGTTTTCATTGTCACGGGCCACCATGATAACAATCCATCCCAGAAAGACAAACAGCCTTGCTGTGAGTGTGCAAAATCTGAAGCAGGGGTGACAGGTCTGAAGTGTGGGCTCATGCACACAATGAATTGCGGAGCCTATGCATCCCATTTATTACATACCTTTGTGCAAGCAATCGTTTACTGTTTGTTGATGTGGAAAATCTGAAGGTCCTGCACCCATCCATTTGTAAATTGCAGATGGGCCTTGAGAGATTTATAATTTTTAAATTGTTTGCATGTGAACACACTGACACCACAGACAAGGTAAGAAAATGTCACGGCCGGGGGCGGACCCGAATAAACTAAAGGTCACACCCCTCTCAGTTCTTCCACCTCGAGGAGGTTCCCAAGACCACCCCAATGACCAGACAGACGAGTGTACTATAATTAAAATAAACTTTATTAAATATTTAAAAGAAAAGGGGGAAAGGGGAAAGGGCAATTTAAAACTAATGTGTCTCTTCTTCGCCTCCAGGGCCACTTGGGGGAAAGACTGGGGACAGGGGCTCCTTTGGGGCTCCGGCCCAACAATCCGTGGCGCGCTCCGCTTCTCCTGGAGGCAGAATCAAATAAAAGTCAAACAGGGGTAAGGTACTTTGTTATCGGTCGCCGCTCGTTCAACACGGGACCTTCGTTCTCACAGAGCTTCACTTGTACAGGTAGGTAATTGCTATAAGCACAGAACAGGCTTACTTCACAGGTTACGTTACTCACAGCACTGGGGATCTTCATGCACACAGAGCTTCACTTGCACAGGTAGGTAATTGCCATAAGCACAGAACAGGTTTACTTCACAGGTTACGTTACTCACAGCACTGGGGATCTTCATGCACACAGAACTTTGCTTGCAACCAGTGGATTTTCGCTACAGTGTTGGTGCACCGTATTCCTTCGCCCATCCACTCATGCTGTCCGGGCGTCGTAGGGGCTAGTGGGTCCGATGACACGGAGCCGAACGCTTCCCAAACTCCCCCTCCTTCTTCCACGACCGGGGTCACGAGTTGGGGCGAACTTTCGTCGGGGCTCCGCTCACCACGAGCTTCTGTCGGAGAGGTCAGTACACACACCGCTACAACCCACAGTCCGCACGGTACACTCTTGGTAATACTCACTGGGTTTCACCACTGTCTGCTCTATGGACAAACGAAGCTCTCGTTGACACACCCCGGGCACAGGGCTCAAATTTTCTCGCTCTCCTTAGGACCCAGGCCACAACGGATGTCGCCGTCTTGTGACTCGTCAGGGCTAGGCGGTTTGAACGCTACAAGCACAACATACACACAGCAAGTAAAGCGTAAACACCATCAATCAGTGAAACTCACCCACAGCACTCTTATACAACTTCACGTGGTTTTTAGATTGCTCTTGCCACCTGGCTACGACGACCTCGAGAGGATGGTTGGGCGATCGCTGGACCGCCGATGAGAGTGAGATGTGTGTTATTCACAGGCCCGGCGTGTTGATTATCCTCCTCTGGCTCACCTGCGCTTCCTTTTTCCCACAGGGCCACTGTTCTACTGGTGAACGATGCTTCCTACCAAGTGCTTCGTCCGTGCTTCCGGTCAAACCACGGCTCGCCCACGCTTCCCTCTCCAGTGGGGCCAGGGACCTCAAAAACACAAAGGAACACACCAAACACTCTTTGTACAAGTATTGCACAGATAAGTACAACAGCTGTTACTCACACTTCGTTTTCAACAAAAGCTATTAACTGCAATCTTGATGGCTCTGTGTACGCTCTTTCTCAAATGAGACTCCACAATATTACTTCTTCAGCTAACTGACCCTTTCTCTCTTCCCCAGGAGAGTGATCCAGCCAGCGTGGTCCGTCTGCAAAGCAGCAACACAGCGTATACAAAGTACACCACAAGCACACTCCGGTGCAGTGCTCCTTTAAAAATCCACCGCTCCGTCCGATTTGCCTTTCTTGGCTGCCGCACTCTTTCCATGCGCTACACGCGCTTCCGTGGATCAACGGCGCCCTTCGGCTCCTCCAAGGACGGAGCGTGTGATCGGGTCTGCCCTAGGCAGTGCAGCAACTCGTGCCCAAAACAACTTCTCCCCGTTTGGGCTTCTTTGGGCCTTTTTATGTGTGTTGTCTCTGTTCCATCCTCCAATCATGAGTTCTCAGCTTGATTTGTCACACCTGTTGCTCGTTTGTCAATAATCTGTGTCGCTAGGGAGACCAGGAAACAAAATGGTGCAATTAAAAATCGGGCCCGGGCGGAAGCCATCTTCAGGCGGAACCTTTCTTCACCACTTTTGGTTCCGCCCTATCATAGTCACCCGGTGACAAAAACACACCAGGTAATGTTACATCGCACCACTCTTTGTGTTCGTACAGATCGAGTTTGTGTTCGTACAGATCGAGTTTGTTGATTATCCGGATTTTCTCTAAGTACAGCAACTTTGCTTCCTTGTTGAGTTTGTCTTTATATGTTATATATTTATTGTATATTTTACACTTGATCAGTGTTCGATCCATTTATTCCCTTTACTATTGCTGTGTTTCCTTACGGCCGTGCCCCCTAAAATGGCCGCCACTACCCAGAATGCAATGCGAGCTAAAACGTTATCTCGTCTCTATAGTGTGTGTGTTGTGCTATGATGTGTCAAAGACAGCACACAACACACAAACAGATTTTCATCCAGAGTCTCGACTGTGAACACAGGAAATCTTGCTAAATCTCGCAAGACTCAATAGTTAAAGGAGCAGTATGTAGGATTGTGGCCAAAACTGGTATTGCAATCACAAAACTTGTGGCTAAAACTGGTACTGCAATCACACAACTGATGGCCAATACACAACATGACAACATAAACATCAGTTGAGGGCTGCAACTCCACTTTTTAAATGACAATATCCTGGTCAGATCACTGTTGTCAGTGATATAAGTATTTGAAATGAAAATGATTTCTTAATGTGTAGTGACATATCAGGACCATTCTATGATTAATTGATATACATTTCTTACATACTGTTCCTTTAAATAAATGGTATCATTTTCGGGGCACAGTCTGGCTTCCGATCAGGGTATGGTTGTGTTACAGCTACCACTAAAGTGCTTAATGACATTCTGGGCCCTATCTTGCACCCAGTGCAATTGACTTTGTCAGTGACGCATGTATCATTTCGTATTTTGCACTGGCGCACAGCGGGTTTTTCCCTCCACAGACGCACGTCGGCAAACTAGGGAATGAACTTGCGCTCCCTGGGCGGTTCAGCGCAAAAAAGGAGGCGTGCTCTGGCGCAAACCATCTTTTATGCTATTTTGCAGTTTCAAAAAACAATTGCGCTACTAACCAAAAAAAACTAGTCTAAAGTCAGTGGCGCGTTGCGCGTGGTTCATTATGCTATTTTAAGGGCGCATGCTTGACCATAATATAGCGTGCACAACGCGCATTGCTTATCTAATCTACACAGATGCAACAGTTATTTTTGCAAATCATAAATTGTTACAATAAAAAATATAAGATAAGGGAAATCATTAAA
This sequence comes from Misgurnus anguillicaudatus, assembly GCF_027580225.2. Taxonomy (NCBI): domain Eukaryota; kingdom Metazoa; phylum Chordata; class Actinopteri; order Cypriniformes; family Cobitidae; genus Misgurnus; species Misgurnus anguillicaudatus. The sequence continues at coordinate 23,693,997 of NC_073350.2, read as the reverse complement.
TCATAAATTGTTACAATAAAAAATATAAGATAAGGGAAATCATTAAATCATAAATTGTTTCAAAAAAAATATTAATACATGAGATAAGGGAAATCATTGTGGTGAGCATTGTGGTGATAGTTTTTATTTATTTTGTGTGGCAGCGTTAAACAATTATCATGCAAATAACGATTAAAATATTTTCATAAGTTTGTTGTGTGGCTGTATTACGTTTATTTTATCTAAATAATAATTAAAATGTTTTCATAAGAAACCTTCATGTATGTGAACTTGATTTGTAAGTGTAATTTGGGGTTGGACCTTGCTTGCGTTTCTTGTGTCCGATTTCAAAGCCCCCAAACCCTTTCAGCGGTGAGGGTGGACGCAGCGATGTCCTCCTGTGTGCCCGGCGTGCCCGATTTATGCTGGCAAGCTTGGGATCCCCCCGTCTCCACATCATTGTAGTGCTTGGCCCAGCTGATGAGACAATTGCGTCTATTTCCTCTCACGCCTGTTTAACCGACGCTGATTTGGGCGGGTTTCTCCTATCCTCATACAAAACAACTTCTCTGTCTTTGACTGCTCTTACAAGAACGTGGGTCTCCTCGGCTGTGAACCGCTCCTGGTGTGCGCCTGTCAAATCCGTCATAATAATAGCAACCCGCCATGGAACTTGCGCCCTTGCGTTTAAAGGGAATGTTGGATAGCGTTCTGATTGGTTTATTTGACGTTACGCCCAAACCACACCTATGAATAATGAACCTACTTCAGACCAACCCCTTATTGATTTGCGCCCGGCGCAAGACTTATTTCTCCCGCCGGGAAAATAGCAACTGCGCCCAAGATCCGCCCACAAAGTCACTTGCGCTTTGCGCTTCGGACTTGCGTTTCAGATCGTTAAAATAGAGCCCTCTATCTGCATTAGATAACAACCAAAACTGCGCTGCTATATTCATTGACTGCAAAAGCTTTTGATTCTGTGGATCACAAGACAATTATCCACAGACTCCGCAGCATTGGTGTCACTGATCACTCACTGGTTTGGTTCTCATATTATCTTTCTCACCGGGTTCGATGTGTAAGATTTGAAAAACTTTTCTCCCATTCTCTCCCAGTCACCAGGGGTGTCCCCCAAGGCTCCATCCTTGGTCACACACTTTTCTAGGGATGCTCCGATCGATCGGCCGCCGATCGGTATCGGCCGATAATGGCATTAAATGACTCGATCGGTGCTCGCTAAATCTGCCGATCTCATAAACCGATCTTTCTGTTTACTTTTGTCATCAAAAGGATCCTGAATGTGGCTGCAATTAAAGACATTTTTTACGTAGCGCGAGCATTTTTACAACCTGTTGCTCATGTGCAGCGTGCAGATTGGTATGTCTTTCTTTGCCTTTACAGAGATATGCGTATTTTCTACGCGCTCCGGTAAACAGCGCTCCGGTAAACAGCGCTCCGGTAAACAGCGCTCCGGTAAACAGCGCGAGGCGTCTTCACATCCCCATCAAACAGCGTATACAACACATATCTATCACGGACAATTGCATCCTCATGCCAAAAGTTTCTTATTTGCATGCGTCTTAAAGTTTTGAGCGTTTAAACTTTTATTTTCCTCACAGCTGCTTGTCTGCGTTCAGCCGCCGCCCACACACAGCAGCCTGTCATCAGAGCACGTGAACAGAGCGATCTCTGTCAAGTCTTAAAGCTGCAGTAACCTAATTCATTTCTCAATAAAATCACTCTCTGCTCTTGACTAAAGAATTTTTATACTTCATACGAATGCGTGTATATTTAATTAATACAGTATAGTCTGTGAAGTGTTTTATTTTCAGTACTTTTAGGAGACATAAGCCATTTTAAAGCCATATTAAATTTCTCTTTGCAGAATAAATATTTGTTGTGCTTATTTATTTGAGTCTCTATTAAAACAGTAATATACCTAATTACTGCAAGTAATATAACAAAGGCAACATCCGTACGGTGGTATTATTTTATTTAGAAAGATTGTAACAGTTACAGTCATCAAAGAGCTTGCATATCAGCTTTAAAAAAATCGGTATCGGAATCGGTATCGGCCGATCACGAAGATTACAAATCGGTGATCGGTATCGGCTGCAAAAATCCTGATCGGAGCATCCCTACACTTTTCTCAATTTATATTAATAACAGGCAGTTGGTGATTTACTCATTCACTTATATGCTGATGATACAATCCTTTATGCCATAGTTCCCTCCCCTGATGCTGTTCAAGCTACCCTGCAAGATAGCTTTTACCAACTACAGCAGTCTTTTATGCAACTTAAACTCACTCTCAATACCTCCAAAACAAAAAGCATGTGGTTTTGTCGTAGGTGTACTACACCTCCTCCTGCCCATAACATCACCACCTGCAAGGGGGCTATTCTAGAACAAGTCACTGCATATAACTACTAGGGCATCTGATTGGAAACTTCACTTTCTTTCTCTATACACATATCAAAGCTGCAATCTAAGGTCAAAGCCAAGCTTGGTTTCTTTTACAGAAACCGCTCTTCCTTCACCACCTCTGCAAAACTTACTTTTATTCAAATTACCATTCTACCCATGTTAGATTATAAAGACACTATATATAGGGTTGCTTGCAAGTCCACCCTTGATGCTCTTTACCATTCCACTATCAGGTTTGCCACAAATGCTCCTTTCAATACACACCACTGTGCTTTATATTCATCTGTTAACTGGCCCTCTCTTCACAATCGCCGTAAAATTCGCTGGTTCACCTTCATTTACAAGACCCTTCTCGCACACTCACCTCCTTACTTAGGTTACTTGGTGCAGCCAAAGACCGACACATATAACACCCGGTCCTCAATTCATCTTTAATAAGCATTCCTAAAACTAACTCTGCGTTTGGTTTTGCATCTTTTAAATCTGCTGCCTCTCGTGACTGTAATGCTCTACAAACTATTCTTGAACTGGATAAACTACTTTTAATTTCAACCTTTAAAAATATTATATCAAATTTGTTCACAGACATATGCACTTGTTTCTCTATCTAATCTTGTTTTAAAATGTATTTATGTAATTGTCAACCCATATGTACACTGAAAAAAATGATTTTAAGGTAAGTGGTTGCAATCAATTTATCTAAGCTACATTTAAACAAAAGTTTTATATTTTATTTTATGTTACTAATCTTTTTTGTTTAAATGTAGCTTAAATAAATTGATTCATCTGCTTATTTATGTTTTTTTTGTCTGTTTGAGGAACACTCTGACCAGCATCTAATTTAAGCATTAATATAGCTGCAATATTGTTTGTTTTCTTTTCAAGCTATAAGATTACAGATAAGTGCACATACTAAATCCATCCATGCAGAGTCTCTGGTCGTAAGCAGCTGGTGATTGAAAAGATCTCAGGAGTTTCACTAACAATCCCATTTCAAGGACAGACTGAAGAGTATGGTAGTAAAAAGAGATTAGAGACTAGTAATCATCATCTGGTTTAAAGAGTCTATTTGAAGCCGCACATCATCATAGATTCACTAAACAAGAATGTCCTTGGATTGTCGGCAACTGCTCAACAACTCTCTGAGAATGGGCGAGGAGCTTTTCAAGGATTTTATCAAAATAGTTTTTTATTTACTGTGTGATGATGAGAATGAAGGGAGAGGTTTGATGAAGTGTCTCTGAATCATCAGGCTTCAGTTGTATTTCTGTGAGACCTTGTGGTAGCTGTAGAAAGCACTGCTGTTTATTGAGCAGAAGTCTATGTGGCTTAATTAATTGCACAGCATTGCATTAGCGGCGCAAAAGGTCACCGGTACAATTCCAAGGAAACACGCATACCGATAAAATTTATATATGGAATGCACTGCAAGTCGCTTTGGATTTAAGCGTCTGTCGAATTAGTAAATGCAAATGTGTCCAATTTGTCATCAGCTGCCATTGTGGCTCTGGCTTTTTATTCGGCCATTGTGGCTCTGACCAAAAATGCTGCTATTGTTGTAACCCTACAGTATATGATTTGAATTGACTCGCAGTTACATGTTTATTCATGGGAAATCAGCAATGTTGCAGTGGAATGATAAAGCTATGAAATGCGCAGTAGAAAGTAACTGCTGCTTCTGTATAATGATACCATAATGAAGTCTGGCCTAATGTCCTCTTTAATTGGGTACATTATCTTGTGTGGCAGTCATTCAATGGCCATCATTCAGGTTCACCAACCAGGTTAATTGGATGTTAACAGAATTACGTAATGCATTTGAAACAAAAAGACAAACCGGAGAGGCTTTTTGGCATGCATTTTACGAAATGATTTATTGCCGGCTAATGAAAAATGGCGTTTCCATTGGACGTCATCATCATTGTAAGAATGTTTTGATGAGATTATGCAAACCCTGACTCCACACCAGGCACTCTGAGAGATTTTCTGTGTCCTCTTTGGCCTGGTTTTGTGCATCAGCTTACTAAAGGATGAATATTTTTCTTAAAATATAAATGTCTCATCTGCTGCATCTAATCATGAGAGCATGCATAGCGCAGATCAGCTGTGCCCAAAGCAAGTCACTTATTTGTAAAACCGGGAGGGAACACTTTGTAATACCTACTGTATTATTTAGGTACAACATATATACAGACAATCAATAGGAAAAAATACATATACTAAAGGGCTATTACAAGACTAGTGTCTTACACATCTTCTAATATCCCATCAAATATATCCAAAGTGTTTTCTTTAATATATATATATATATATGTGTGTGTCAAGAAGGTTCTGTATTTTCTTAATTTATGTTTAGAAAAGTCTCAAAATTTGGCAACAAGGATGCAAAAAAAGTATAATAAAATGAAAACAAAACAGCACGTACACTCACCTAAAGGATTATTAGGAACACCATACTAAAACTGTGTTTGACCCCCTTTCGCCTTCAGAACTGCCTTAATTCTATGTGGCATTGATTCAAAATGATGAAAGCATTCTTTAGAAATGTTGGCCCATATTGATAGGATAGCATCTTGCAGTTGATGGAGATTTGTGGGATGCACATCCAGGGCACGAAACTCCCCCTCCACCACACCCCAAAGATGCTCTATGGGGTTGAGATCTGGTGACTGTGGGGGCCATTTTAGTACAGTGAACACATTGTCATGTTCAAGAAACCAATTTGAAATGAATAGCTTTGTGACATGGTGCATTATCCTGCTGGAAGTAGCCATCAGAGGATGGGTACATGGTGGTCATAAAGGAATGGACATGGTCAGAAACAACGCCCAGGCAGGCCGCGGCATCCATACAATGCCCAATTGGCACTAAGGGGCCTAAAGTCTGCCAAGAAAACATCCCCCACACCATTACACCACCAACACTAGCCTGCACAGTGGTAACAAGGCATGATGGATCCATGTTCTCATTCTGTTTGCGCTAAATTCTGACTCTACCATCTGAATGTCTCAACAGAAATCAAGACTCATCAGACCAGGCAACATGTTTCCAGTCTTCAACTGTCCAATTTTGGTGAGCTTGTGCAAATTGTAGCCGCTTTTTCCTATTTGTAGTGGAAATGAGTGATACCCGGTGTGGTCTTCTGCTGTTGTAGCCCATCCGCCTCAAGGTTGTGCATGTTTGTGGCTTCAAAAATGCTTTGCTGCATACCTCAGTTGTAATGATTGGTTATTTCAGTCAAAGTTGCTCTTCTATCAGCTTGAATCAGTCGGCCCATTCCTGCCGTCTGACTCAGAATGGCCCGTCCGACCAACAACCATGCCACGCTCAAAATTGCTTAAATCACCTTTCTTTCCCATTCTGACATTCAGTTTGGAGTTCAGGAGATTGTCTTGACCAGGACCACACCCCTAAATGCATTGAAGCAACTGCCATGTGATTGGTTGATTAGAAAATTGCATTAATGAGAAATTGAACAGGTGTTCCTAATAATCCTTTAGGTGAGTGTATATGTAAATTAGTTTAATCTGATAATAATCTTATCTGAACTAATGCAAATCAAATTCTTTCACCTACAATTTGTCCCCATGGTAAAAATAAAGTTTATTAATTTTAAACATAGACTGTATAAAAAGATGGACGATGCCCATTCGCTCTCTTCCATTGGTGAAAAGTGAAGCCGCCAGTGTCCCGATACGGCGCTGACATCTTGGGTCTTGAGTCTGCGCAGTAGCAATTTCAGGACCAGTCCTGCGCAGTAGTGAGCAGGAAGTAAAATGTGAAATCAAGGCCCCACCCTCGCAGAATGCGCATATCACAGCTGTCAATCATGACGTCACACCACCGTTTTTATATCATTAAATAACTTACTAAAACTTATTTTAAAAACAAACGCTTGAATTTACATCAGCGCGATAAAAACTACAGTAAATGACAGAAACCAGCTTTGGAAAAAGATAATTAAAGTGTAATTACATTTTTTACTTAGTCTCATTGAATAACATCGGGGAGGCTGGGTTTATGACTTATAATAGGACCAGTCACTGGGGGGGGGGTTTGTGATCGAGATGTTTTGGCCTCCCTTTTCATGGCTTGTGTGGCACACTTGATTTTAACATTGTATATGTGATGAGTTTTAAGTGATAAAATTGTCAACTACAGGGGGACTTTAAATCAAAATAAAAGGCCACGTCCTATACTGTACCATTACTGCAATGCCTCAAATACAACATTTAAACTTATTCATGTGACAGATCTGACCAGATAAAATTTTGTCTTTAATATACAGTAGAAACAACATAGTAACCATGCGACAGCTTAATGTATCATTCTTACGATCTCTGTTAAAGCATGACGACTCTGTTGATGACTAACTGTGCAAGACGAGTTCATGTTACAAACATGACAGGGAGGACATTGTGGTCTTTAAAGCATCTCATCGGAAGGTAATATCAAGACCCCCAGCTTCTTTGGTAGATAAATTGTATGGGAGAGGAAACCTGGCATTTTGTGTTATGTAGCATTTAGGGAAAGATTCAGTCTCAGTACATTGAGTACTGGCAGTTGATTTGAACTGATGGTGACTGGTGAGAAAAGATGCTTTGGGTCTGTATAAACTCGTACCTTGAGAATACAATTGGCAGTTGCAAAGACACATTTAATTCATTAGCTTTGCACTACAGCTATTTCAAAGCAGAACATCATTCAAAACAGTGTTATAAATATCTAGATAACTTAGATAGATATTAGATAACATAAGAATACATTTTATGAGATGTTTAAAACATAGAATTATGAATAAAGGTAAGCAATACAGATCAAAAATTAACATGAACTCTCTTGTTTGTTCTATTCACACATTCATGCATGAACAAAGTAAATGAGGTAAAACGCATGTATTGTTAAATTGTAACTTGTTAAAAGTTAAAAACAGGCTTATACCCTGTCCTAAGAAATAGTAATGTTAAACTGTTAAACAGGGTGTGCAGAATAAATTAGCTTTCTTCTAAAAGGCCCAAAAGTCCACACAGAAAAAACAACCAGATTTGTACGTATTTTATTTGTTGGCTTTATTCGTATGGATTTGTATGGAGTGAATCATAGACAAAACATATGTTTTTTTTAAGTTATATTTTTTGGCGAGTTTTTGCCTTTATTATACAGTGAGGGGTACGGGATCGGCAAATGACCACGAGCCGGGAATCGAACTCGGGTCGCCCAAAGTGCGAAAGCACCACATGTCGGAGCACTACCCACTACACCATCGGCTCCGACAAAACATATGATTTATATATAAAAAACGTTACAGGGGCCAGTGGCAGCCAGTGGTGTCTCAATGTTGCCTCAGTGTTTGTATTGAGGGGGTCCCGGACCTCCTATAAGCATTGAGGGACTGGAATGCACGTGACGCCACCTTCAGCGAAAGTGACTGCGGTTATGCCCACTGAGTGGCAAAAACTCTGAGCGACAGCATTCGCATAGCGTGAAAAACGCATCTAAAATGGGAAAAGTAGTTGTGTGATCAGCTGTGCTAACAAATTCAACAAAAAATTTGAAGCGATCTTTATCCAGACTACAAAAAACACTCAAAGGAGAAGTAGCAGTAGCCATATGTCAAGTATATACAATTTTGGGAAAAAAATCCTATAAAAAATACACCAATGAACACTCTTATTCTGTGTAATTGTAAAGTTTTGTCACTGAGCCTTCATTAAAAAACATTCATTATGACAAAGGTGGGATGGTTTAATAGTGTTAGGCAAGACAAACATACTGGATATGTCAGGAAAAGCGATGTCTGGCCATATGCCAATGTCCACAGACTACTGGTTGTTTGGCACGTTGTAAGGGTCACTGATAAAAGCCAACTAAATTCAATTCAAGCTGATAATAGTCAGTTTTACAGGCGTTTTCACAGCAGATGCCATGAAAATTTTGTTGAATCTTTTGTAACTCCGCAGGGCGAGCTCTGCCGTGGTCATGTGGAAAAGTGACATTGTTGCATACCCTCTATAAATGGTAAATGGACTGCATTTATATAGCGCTTTCATAGACCATCCAAAGCGCTTTACATATTTACTCACATTCACCCATTCACTCACACACCGACAGCATTGTCAGCCGTGCAAGGCACCATCCAGCTCGTCGGGAGCAGCTGGGGTTTGGTGTCTTGCTCAAGGACACCTTGACACTTGGTCAGATGGGGCCGGGGATTGAACCACCAACCTTCCAATTTGTAGACAACTTACATGAACCACTGAACACCGCCACCCACCTCTTTAAAGCACATAAATATAAATTAGGGGGGTCCCCTGGTTTTTTATTAAAATTAAAATACTACATGAATTTAAAATTCTTGTGCTGCGATGCCACAAAGCGTTACTGTCCATTATTTGTCCCAATTACGGAATAAACTAATCCAAAAGATTTCTGTCTGAAATAAATGTAAAGTCTCAAGTGTGCCTCACGCTTGGGAACCCCCCATAATCTTTGAACACTAAAAAAGCTAAATATGTGTTTGGGGTTTAATGTTTGTGTCTCGTCATGTCAAAATATGTGTTTGGTGCATCATGGGAACCTATGTGCATTGCGCGTCATGTCAAAATACGTGCCTGCTGCTGCATATGCATCAAAAGGGTTTCTAATAAAAGAGACGCTTTTATCAGGAGGGCAAAAGCAAATCATACAAAAATATATGAATGTGGTCTTACAACAAAATGCGAATTAGCCACCTCGACAAATACGTGTAAATTGCCATGAGATCACATTGAATGTTTTTTGTCTCAACAGCCATGCTATATAATAAGTGCTTTAAAGAGCACCTATTGTCCGATTCACGTTTTTTAATTTCCTTTAGTGTGTAAGTGTGTATTAGTACATATGTTAACGATATGCAAAAGGTACAAACTGTAAACGATGACGCGAGTTATCGTCTGCAAAGTAAACACACGGATTGTAGGCAACAGTTTTACTTCCTGGGATTGGTGATGTAGTAAAGACCGACATTATCATAATTCCTCCCGCTTCGGACTCAAAGCCTGTACATTTCTCCTGTTAGCAACTGAATCTTTCAAACATGGAGCGTCACATTTCCGGCTGACGTCAAAGGTATTCAGGCCAATTGTACAGGTTAGCTGGCCAATCATGGACAGGGAGCTTTTCAAATCTGTGCATTTTAAGAAGAGAGTGAAATCTGGAGCTACAAAAATGTACAGTATGTGAAAAATAATAAAGCAATAAGCCCCGCAAAGCAGTGGGTTACCATTGCACTTTACTGTATAACAGCTAAGGGGCGTTGTTAGGCACAACCCTTAGCTGTTATAAAATGCACTGTAACCCCACTGCTTTGCGGGGCTTATTGCTTTTATAAAACGGTTACTTCATATGCATAACGTTAGCAGGATTTCATAAAATAAAACACAAATAAATTGTAATTATATTAGTACAAATATTACTCTTCCGCCAAACAAAAGTAGTTCCTCAAAATCAAGTGTGACTGAAACAGAGCGCAGTTCCTAACCAACACAGATGGTCAAAACGGTCAAAACCGTTTATGATAAAAGACACGCTCCCGTTCACAAAATACACGCAAGACACTCACTTAACAGTAAACTCTAATTATGCATGAGATTACGTGAGTATCTGGCAAACGCAAGCGTCTCTTTTATCATAAACCCTTTAGACGCGTGTGCAGTAGGCACTTATTTTGACAAGACACATGATGCACATGGTTCACATGATGCACCAAACACATATTTTAAAATGACGAATAACACACATGATGGTGCATAGTGTGTATATATTTAAGTAAACCCAGCACATAATTTTTCAGTTCAATTCTTCAGTTCATGCAAGTTACATTTAAAGCTCACGTAACACACGCTGTTTCTGCATTTCTGATATTAATCTGGAGTACCTATGGAGTAGTATGACATCCTTTATATCTCTGAAGAGTCTTTAGTTTAATCAGATTTATAAAAGAAAGATTAGCTTTACCGAATCTTTCCGATAACGTACGAAAAAATGAAGAAGGAGGAGTTATAACACGGGAGGAGCGAGTACGAGTCATACAACACTATACAACACTGTTTTAACTTATGATTCACTACATGTTCGTGTCATTTATATAATATACACGCGCCTATTTCCAACATAAGACAGAAGTCTTACTTACCACGTGTAACTCGTCATGACCCGGTTCTGAAAATCCACAGCATCAAACACACACGCAAAACTCCGCTGCTAATCCGGATAATAAACTATATCCATTGTTTCCATAAGGCTGGATGTCTTCTCCTTACATCCAAAAACACACTTCTTCTTGTGCCATTGTTGACTTTTGAAATTAAACAAGGCTGAGTGGCGTGATAAGCTGTTAGCAAGCTCTAGCGTCTCCCGCTGACTGACGGCTGGGCGGGGTTTTCCGGGGGAAGTTTTCCGGCGGAAGCCCATATAAAGAAGTGATACGTATCGAAAACCCCTGAAACGTCAGTTAGAACCGTAATCGAAAAAAATTAGCCGAAACTTGTACGAACCCTGGCGAAGTGCATTCGGCACAGAAATACTCTGAAACACGCCCAACTGCATTTTTGACACTTTGCCTACGTTTAGCATGAGGAAACAACTCTATAACTGTGTTAATAAGTCAGAATGCTTGAAATACCATTAAACCCCCCCTTTAAATACCATGTGTGTTGTTATAAAGCCTGAAACTAAATATTACAGCCAACACAAACCACACAATGTTTCTCTAAACCAAAGATCTAATGCTCTGTGTTATGTCTGTCTAGCCTTTATTTCCCAGAATGGACTTTATAAGCTCTCTACTATAATGTTTGTAAAAAAAATTTAATGGATGTCCCCTGTAGGTCTTAGGAGGGCTTTACTGTTGTTGAAGAACTGTGGGAGCGGTAATGAAATTTTTTGGTGATTCAGTGTAATTGAAGATTTGTTTTTAATCACATCAGGGTGCGACGCAAACTGAGCATCTAGTGTGTTTTTTATGGCAAACTCTGATCCTTTGATTTATCTTATGCGCTCGTATATTTTTTCTGTTTTATCAGTCAGCATGTAATCTGTTTTGACTTCCATCGTCCTCCGTTAAAATAACATTACTGAACACTCTTAACCAAAAACAATCATCATAGCCTCACTCAGGCCTTAAGACATCTATCTAAATATTGACAGAAACCTGTGTGGATTTCACAAGCCAAAAACAGATGAAGCGTGCAATAAGAGCTGTGATACAAACCAAAGTTTCTCTCTCCTTACGCAAAAAAAAAAAACTTTTTCTTGTGACACAAATAGTTTAAATGGGGCACTGATGATGAACAACTGACTTGTAATTTTCTATAAGCAAGTTGGTTTGTTTCAAATTACAGTACAAGTACCAAGATAGAAAAGCCAATATTCAATAAAGACTCGAGATGTTGGGCCATGACTCTACAGTATCTTAAGAAAGATAAGATGTATGTTATGGAGAATCAAAACAAGAGTACAATGTAAAGGCCATATCTAAAGAAAGGGTTTACACAAAACATGCAAGAATCTCACATCTTTTAAAGTGATTATATGACCATGAATAACCGGAGGCTTTTAAGGCAAAAGTCAGGAAATTACGTATAGGTTCAGGGTCTAAAGATAAGAAGCAGAAAAATCTAACATCCTGCTTCGAAGAAAAACCGTAAACAGGAAATTCAGCATTCGCCTCTAAACTGGAATGGCAAAAATTGATAATTTTTATATGCTTAATAAAGTGTTGGTTCAGCAGCTTATATTACACAAACTAACGTACCACAACCAATTTAGAGTTATAATAATAAAACACAAAATCTGCCTGAATAATTTGCCTTTGGATTGGGATAAAGTCTTCTGCAGAATTCATTTTATGCGTCTCATTTATGGCTATTTCTTCTCATTATTCTCATTATGCCCGGCCTCTATAAAGAACAAATCAAAGCAATATGTATGGGAAGCCAAGCAGAACCTTTTCCCCTTCTTAATTAATTTAAAGACTCAGGCAGGATCACCGCTGTAGAGGCTCTACAGAAACCAAGCACTCACTTATTCTGTGTACTTTAAGGAACATTATATGAGTGAGAACATTATATGAGTGAGAATAAATATTTGATGACAAATACCCTTAGATAGTGTTAAAGGATTAGTCAATAAAAAAAAAAAATCCAGATATTTTACTCACCACCATGTCATCCAAAATGTTGATGTCTTTCTTTGTTTAGTCCAGAAGAAATTATGTTTTTTGAGGAAAACATTCCAGGATTTTTCTCATTTTAATGGACTTAAATGGACCCCAATGCTAACAGTTTTTCTAAACGAGGCATAAGGGCTTTATCTAGCAAAACAATTGTCATTTTTGACAAGAAAAATAAAAAATATGCACTTTTAAACCATAACTTCTCGTTTATCTCCAGTCATATGATGCGCCAGCGCAACCTCACGCAATACGTCATCACGTCAAGAGGTCACGGATGACGTATGTGAAACTACGCCCCAGTGTTGACAAGTGTGGAGAAAGAGGACCGTTCCGACGATGTTGTATGTCGAATGAAACTATTTAATGTCTTTGTGTCAGTTTATTGTTTAAAATGGTCCACAAATGTGCATTTCATATATGCAACACGTGACCTTTCCACGGCATTACACAATTGCGTGAGGTCGCGCTGGCGCGTCACAGGACCGGAGGAAGACGAGAAGTTGTGGTTTAAAAGTGCATTTATTTCTTGCCAAAAATGACAATCGTTTCGCTAGATAAGACCCTTATTCCTCGTTTGGGATCATTTAGGGGCTGTTTACACTTGGTATTAAGATGTGTTTTCGTCGATCGGATCACAAGTGGACGAGAGAGACACATCACGTTAACACCTGGTATTTAAATCCGTCTCTTTTGTCCACTTTCGACCGCTTCTGTGCTGAATACTATGAGGGGGTGGTCTGTCGAGACGGTGGGCGAGTCTCTCTGCTGCCATTCAAACGCGAGCGGGAGGAATTATGTGTTTATATGGACGTGAACTAATGTTATGTCGGAGTCCACTGCTTGTTTAGCAAGTAAACAGGCTGCACAGTGTTTTGTACATGTATATGTTAGAGCTTTCTCTGAATTTTCAGCACAATTGATGAAATAGGAGTGCGCAACTTTCACACGCTTGCAAAATGAAACTGCGAAGATCAGCCGCTTTAGTTTTATCAATGAAAGGCTAAAAATAGTGCTGTTCACCGTGTGTTTGCGCCATAAGTCAGAAAAGATGTAAAACATTGTATTCATTATCTCAGATTAGATAAATGGGCGGAGAGAAGGCGGTCGCGTGTGGCTGTGCGAACACATTCAACCGCATGTGCGTTTACAATACAATCCGATCGAAAGGGGTTTCGACTACCTCTGAATGTGGTTGAAAGTGGTCGAAAGTGGACGCGTTCAAAACGTTTTGAACACCGTTTATACCTGGCTTTAACGTTGTCCACTTGTGATTCGATCAACGAAAACGCATGTTAATGCCAAGTGTAAACAGCCTCTAAGAGTCCTTTGAAACTCTGTTGAAACTGCAATTTTAAACTGCATTAAAACTGTTAAGTGTTAGTGGTTACATTTTTGGTTCCTCAAAGAAAGATTCTTATAAAAACCATTTCTTTATATTTTTATAATCTAAAGAGCCTTTTCCACTACTAACATCTTTATTTATAAAACAAAAGGTTTCTTCAGATGTTAAAGGTTTTTTTATGTTTTTATGTTAAAGGAACCATTCGTGCCAAAAATGGTTCTTCTGTGGCATTGTGAAGCACCTTTATTTTTAATGTATGGGTCCAAACAGGGAAAACTGACAAATGACAAACAACAATTACTTATCCTAATCCCTAATGGTCTGGGAATTCACCACCCATGTACACAATAGCTATATGATGTCAATTCATTTGTTTTTTTAAACAGTATATACGTTTCATGGCCATCCATCACCACTCCTTGTTCCAGGATATATTAATAACTTATACAATATAAAATAGACTAAATCATCAGTCACCACCCCATTTTAAGATTATGTGACATATGAACACAAACCTAATGTGTTTGGTTTTCAAATCAAATAAATTACATGTTAAATAATTCTACATTTAACATCTGTTTAACCTGAGAAGAGTACAGTAGGTGCATTATTCTGGAGTATGCTGTCAGTTTAAGACAGGATTTGAATGATGTAATGTTTTCCTCGGGTTTGTGTGAGAGGTCAGGATCTGAGCACCAGGGGTTAAAGAAGGATATGGTTTTGATAAAGGGGGCATTAATATCTTGTTGCAGCCTCAGTGCCTCTTTTATGGGAGCAGCCAGTGGCTGTCAGTTAGTGTTTGATCTGAGCGTGCAAGAGTCCATTCAAAGCCCCCTTCCGTCAATTATTCAGCCTGGTTACGCATACTTTATGGCATGCATCTCAAGATGAAAGATCATAAGTTTAGCTCTGCAGAAGTCATCTTTCACACAGGATTTAAGAAGAGGGCAGGGGCACCCACCGCTTGTACGCACTCTAAGTGATTTACTGTTTTCAACATAAATCATCCTGCATAACGTAAAGAACATTCTGTGAAAATATAACCTTGTTATATAATCTTTAATGATTGCATATGGGGCGTTCACACCTAAAGCAGCGCAAAAGAAGAGCAGGCTTCCCACGCATCTACATTCGATATTACATATTTGCGTGTGCAAAATGTGAACTGCCCCTAAGGCCATGACAATGATTTGATGAATTTCATTGTCTTAGGTAACTTTTTTTCGCTCTAGGAGGGGCTGTACAAATATCACAACAACCAACCGCATTGTTCAACGACTGATAAACAAAGCAGAAGTATCACAGCAACCAAACCGCTCAGCTGAAAAAAAGCTAGCAAGCGCCTACAGTCGGTGTCCGCCTGCGGTTTTCAACTGTGTTTAAAGGGATAGTTCGGCCAAAAACGATATTAAATCCATGATTTACTCCGAGTTGCATATGTCCATTATTTATCAGACAAACACATTTTCGGATATTTTAGAAAATATTTTAGATCTTTCAGTTGATTAAATGTAATGTTACGGGGTCCACCCATAGTCCACAACCTTCAAGTCCAAAAAAAGTGCGTCCATCCTTCACAAATTAAATCCAAACAGCTCCAGGATGATAAACAAAGGTCCGTGACTGAGGGTAATCCGTGCGGTGTTGTTGTAGAAATATCCACATTTAAAACTTTATAAACCAAAATAACTCGCATCCGGAAAATGCCGCCATCTTAGTCGCATCCGCATTCAGGATGAGAGCTTACGCAGTGTACGGAGGTTTCTCTGCTGCTGCTCTGTGCGTACACTACGCTAATACTTTCTCCTGAATACAGAGGAGTCTAAGATGGCGGCACTACCGGAAGGTAGTTAATTACGTTAATAAAATTTTAAATGTGGATATTTCTACAACAACACGGCACGGATTACCCTCAGAAGACCTTTATTTATCATCCTTGAGCCGTTTGGATTTAATTTGTGAAGGATGGACGAACTTTTTTTGGACTCGAAGGTCGTGGACTATTGTTGGACCCCGTAACATTACATTTAATCAACTGAAAGATCTAAAATATTTTCTAAAATATCTGAAAATGTGTTTGTCTGAAAAACGATGGACATATGCAACTCGGACAGCTTGGGGGTGAATCATGGGTTTAATATCGTTTTTGGCCAAACTATCCCTTTAAACACTTTGGTGTGCAGGGCTTCTTGCAGAAAATGTGTTAGTTGGTAGGGTTGGACCACGTCTTTATCTCATTTCGGCCGTGTGGCGTGCGTGCACGCTCGCTGTGTGAAGTGCGTCCACGCTATTCTCAGTGACGTTTTATCAACTGGCTAGTTATCTTCCAGACAGTGACAGATCAGGTCTTTCTCTCATTTTAGCATTTAGTATGTGAATTTCTTTTTTTTTTTGATGACCTAGTTAAGGCGGTAGGGCTTCCCAGCTTAGGCGGGCCGCCCGAACTGCAAAGTGCTGCGGGAAACCCTGGTGTGCATGCCCCCTAAGGGGACATTTTTTTAATTCTCAGTGCGAAACACAGAAAGAATGCCAATGCTTAGTGCAAACAAACCAGCCAGCTGCTGGCATTTTTGAAAAGCGCATTGCTTTCATTGGAAACAATTAAAAACATATTCCGGCCACCAGCATAAACGCCTTGTTGCGCACACTCCCTTAGATTTGTATGAGATTGGACGAATTCATAGCAAATAACTACCTTGTAAATTATTTGCCACTGATTTAAATTAAAATGCATTTTGTTTGGCTGCTGATAAACAGCTCTGGAAGTAATCTGTTCCTCTATATCAGTGGTTCTCAAACTGGGGTCCGGGGCCCCCAGGGGGGCCGCGAGATGGTGCCAGGGGGGCCCCAGTTTTATGACATTTTTATAAAATACGTGAATTTATTCATGAATTAAACCTACAAAAAAATAAAGCAGAACTACTTTGTATAATTTAATGTTTTGTTTAATTAAAATGTGAAGTTTTAGAACTGTTTTTTGTCATAAATTTTCTTTGGGGGGCCGCGAAGGAATGCATGGTACACAAAGGGGGCCCACGCTGAAAAAGTTTGAGAACCACTGCTCTATATTTTTGTCAATATATAGTCGTGGTGTGGATCTTGCTGTTCTGCTAAGAACGATTTTTAAGTCTTTATCTTCAAAGGCCTTAACGGTGATGGTGAGTTATAGGGGGGCGTGGTCAGGGTTAAAATAAGCGTATAGAGAAAGCAAGAGGCAGATAAGGCGAGCCTCTAGTACAGTGCTCTCGCGAGTTGTCATGCGGTGCCCTCATTTCAAGTCCTGACAGATAAAGACAGTTCCTCTGATGGATTCTTTATGTCAATCACAGCAGCTCCAAAGAGGCTTTGATGATACAGTCAGATTGTCTTCAGGGTCATCTGTAACTGCCTCTTGCAATTTTAGAGTAGTGCATTCTTCTTCCTCGTGCGCAGTGCACGCTCCACACATCCCCCTCATAAATGGCTTACACCTTATCAACACTTTGTGAAGGCCAGAAGGACACTACCACTCTTCTCCTATATGGAAATGAACGGCTCTGGCATTTGAATGTCAGGGTGATATAAAGCAGCATTAGATATAAAATGATGGATATAAAAACCAATAGCCCTGGAGGAGAGGGGGAGTTGGGGGTGTACCTGGCAATTTGTTGTGTAATGCAAAATGGAAGGATGATAATAAATGAAATAACAACATGACTGTGATTGCCGCAGAGGTCATAAAGTGAAAAGAAGATCAGTTTGGGGCAGGCGGTAATGCTCTCCATAGAGGTGGTGTCTAGGATGACATTTAATACAAATATCACGTTCGCTCATTTACTCAGCAGACTGCCAAAGAGAAAGTTTGGCTGCTGATCTTCCCCCGTCCTGTCACACTCTGGCACTTTTAGTGATTATTCTGACATAAAACAGATGAAAGTGTGTACAACATACAGTAAAATTTGGGTCTAAATCATATTTTTAAGGTGTGGGTTGTCAGTCATTATGGTTGTCTGAGTGATCTGTCACTTAAAGGTCACGTTCTTTCTTATCCAACTTTTTAAACCCTAGTTAGTGTGTAATGTTGCTATAATAGCATAAATAATACTTGTAAAATTATAAAGCTCAAAGTTCACTGCCAGGCAATATATATATATTTTTTAACAGAATTCGCCTTTCAAAGCCTACAGCGAACGGCCGGTTTGGACTACAGCCCTCTACTTCCTGCTTTAATGATGTCACTAGAACGGTTTTTGGACTAAACTCCGCCCACAGGAACTGCCAGATTTACTTTGCAAGCTAAATATATATAAAATAAATATTTTACAACCTATGAGGAATAACATACAATTTTATCATGGTTGCTTAAATTAGACCACAATGGCCCATAAATGCCACTTCCGGAGGATGCAACCTCTGAAATGAGCTGCAGATAGAGGAATATAAATGTACATGCACTGTTTATTTAACTTGCAAACAACAAAATATTGCAAACGTATAAATTAACAAATAAACTTACAGTATAAGGCTCAATGTTTTCCGTTTTCAATTGGACTCAATGTATGTGTCTGGCAACCCATGTGAGCATAGTTGACGAAATAAACTCTACCTGTATTTGCAATTTGATGACTGTAGTTTTAAAACACAATTTTTTTAATGATCAGCACAATCCCTAATGTGTAAATGTCAACCTTACGTATATTTTTATCCTGCAGTGCTCATAGATCCATTTACCATGTGGCTGAGCTGTGTGTGTTTTACTAAAGCTCTACAGTCAATGAAAAATTACACATGCAACAACTGTTTTTCCCACGCTCTCACTCTTTATTTTTCCTTTCGTCTCAGACCTTAGTAGTTTTTATGACATCTGTTATGTCTGTTCTTTCAGCATGTTTAAAAACAGGTTCAAATGAACAAAAACTTCAAAATAAAAATCACAGTCATTGACATGAAATCCAATACATTCAATGAGCTCATAGACTGCTACAGATATAAACACAATAATTGCACATTTTAAATTTTCATTCAGATGTTGCAGTCAGTACTTGAAAGACAGCCTGTTTGGTCTGATAAGGTATTGTTGTCAGATACAGCAATCTAGGTAAAAACACCTCACAAAAAGGTTGTATTTATTAACATAAGTTAATGCATTTGCTAACATGAATGACCAATATAATTTTACAACATTTATTTATCTTAGTTGCTGTTAAAGGACCCATATTAAGCTCATTTATAATGTGTCTCTGAAGTTTCAGCTCAAAATACCACACAGATCGTTTGTTATATCATGTTAAAAATTCGAGGGAGCAAAAAGTGCGGTTTTCATGTGTGTACCTTTAAATGCAAATGAGCTACTACTTTCCGTAAAAAATAAATCTAATTCCTGTGAATACAGTCTGGGACAATAGTATTTTGCTACAACATGCTAACAAATACATTACGAAAACCTTTTGGTTAAAATTAAGCAGTCAGTCAGTGGCCGTGGGCGGGGCATTGTGTGACGTCACATTAACAAGAGAATCAAAACAGCATGTCTAATGAGACTGCTCTGGTTTAATTGGGATTAAAAAAAGAAAAAGTGGGTGGATTTTTTTTTCATTGTGCGGTTGTTTTGTTCACACACGGCCAACACACATTTATGTTCAAACATCTTGAAAAAGTGGATTTTGAGTAATATGGGCCCTTTAATTTCAGCATTTATGAATACATTTTTAAAATCAAAAGTTGTAACTGTTCACTAACATGAACAACTAACATGTATTGGAAGTACGAAACATTAACATACACAAATAAATGATGCTAAACCATATTTCTCATTGTTTGTTCATGCAACTGTTAACAAATACAATCCTACTGTAAAATGTTACCGTATAATTGCCAATTTAAAGATTTATAGACATTATTTTTGTGGGAAACACAAAATAAAACATGAATTTAAAAAGGAAAAGGTCTTTTGGCATAAACAAACAAAAAATTGCTTCTTCATGGGGAAATGGAACGTATATATAAAAATAGCTTTGCCTCTTCAGATGGGACTATTGGTGATTTGATTGACCCAACTTCAGTCCTTGGAGTGACCATCACATACCATTGAGGTAGATTGTATTTGATTAAAAATTTAGGTAAAATGTGACCGAAAGTCAATGGTTACCAAGCCAAATTTGGGTATTTTTGTGCAGAAAAATAAAAACGTAGTGTCAATAAAATCATTCATTTCAGTATTTTTCATCTTTTAAAGGACAAGTTCAGTATTCTACACTTAAAGCCCTGCTCCCAGACCGTTCATGATGAAACAGAACGGCCCCGACCGAAACTTCAACACATGCGGCTGCCCCGAGAACCTTCGGGTGTCCGTGTTTCACCTCCCACCTCTACAATGGGTTTATAGGTGCACTGGAACAATTCTTCCTAAAATGCATTAAACTTTCGTTTACAAAGACATGAAACTCACAGAGTGGTCAGGGGTGTTCACTGATATGCTCACACAAAAATCGCTGCAAAAGACGCATTCCAACAGGTTTTATCGTAGTTTTTGCCAACTCCATTGACTTGTATTAGATGTGCTGTGAGGTACGGTATTACCCCGCGCCGGAACTTTGTTTCTATTCTTGCAATTGGCAAAGGCGTTGTAGAGATGGGAGGTGAAACACAAACACAAAAATTCCCGGGGCAGCCGCACATGTCGAAACTTCAGTCAAAACCGCTCCACTTCACCACAAACAATCCGAAAACAGGGCTCCAAGTGCAAAACACCGAACTTGTCCTTCAAATAAAGGTTTTATATATTGAAGGCTTAGTTTTTAATCTGTAATTTACAGCAATAATCACAATTTTTACTTTGACGCTCTAAATATCAAAATTAGATTACGCGACTAGCCATTGTTTCACAGGCAGAGTCACAAATAGAGCAAATGCTAAGTAAAGGGTCACAATGTGTTAAGCAACAGTTAACAGTGATTTCTGTATTGAGATATTTAACCTTTAAACGACCAAATCTCCAGCTAGTACGGATACACCGCTTAGAGTGCATTTTCTGGAAAGCATCACATCTCAATGATTAAATTCAGACATTTAAACATCCAAACAAAGATGTTAATCATAAACATTGGGTTAACGTCTGCCACATGTCTTTTTAACACCCACCAGGAAACAATTTAAGGAAAGTACTGCAGATTGCAAACCAACAATTTGCCAGACGTGAACACGTACGTTGAACTCACATTTATAGGAAGTACGTGAGGATGATGTACTGTATGGTTTCTTGTCAGACGTCGTCTTGACATAGCAGTGTGCATACTACCAAAATATGTAAGATAAAGATCTTTGACATGATTATGCCTCGACTTTCATTAGCCCTTTTCATACATCCAACCTGGTAAATTGCCGTAAAATTATTTGCACTTGCGAAAGTTTTCCTACATTTTTTAACTCACTACCATTCACATTCACACATTGGGACCAGATGCCGGTAATCCCGTGATGTGCCAAAAACCCTTACGATTTAAAAACACATGTTGATGTGTCTGGCATTTTTATTACTCGCACAAGAAACAAAATAGTACATTTTTATTAATGATATCATACAGCTCCTCTTGTTACTACAAAATTGCCTAGAAATTATCCAGTAAGTGCTGTATGTGTGAAAGGGGCTATTTTGCAAACCATTGAAACACTTTTGCAATTCATGCAAACTTTAAACTTGTATCATAAGACACTATCATAAATGAAAGTTTGAAAATCGGCCACAATTTACTTTTGTTTCCCAATAAAATCTCATAAACATTCTTCATATTGACCATATTCACATCTGGCTCTTCATAATGCCCGGGCATTGGTCCCTATGTTGGTAAGAAATTTTTTAAAAACATCATATTATAAAAATGGCAAACTCCATCTGAAGGAATTAGTTAAGATAGTTCCTAATCTAATCACAGAATAGTGATAGATAAAAAGGACAAAACAGGTCAACAAAAAAGCCAAGTTACTGTGAGAAAAACAGCCAGCATAGGAGAGATGTGATTAAGAGAGGGGGCCGAACCGGATTTTGTACGACAGTGATCTTTGTTTTGACCGATGCAAGCTGCATAGGCCATTACATGGGGAATGTAATGTTGTTCCTGGACTCCATGAAGAAGATGGGCCATGGGGCCTTTGGAAAAGATTGCCACATCTTCACCTCCGTGAGTCTCCATGCGCAAAGGAACAGCCGACTGTGCCTGATAGTTGTTATGCTCTGAGGACAGAAAAATGTCAACGTTAAGGGAGAAAACATGTTTATCTTATAATATACAGCTCCTTCAGATTAGGTTAAACCATCAAATTATGAGGTGAATACAAAATGGACAAAAATCAAAACTTTTAAAGGACAAGTTCGGTATTTTACACTTAAAGTCCTGTTTTCAGATTGTTTGTGATGAGGTAGAGCGGTTTTGACTGAGGTTTGGACGTATGGTGCTGGCCCGGGAATTTTTGGTTTCTGTGGTATCGCCCCACCCTCACGGTGGCTGCGTGGGTGCACTGGAGCAGTCCTTCCTAGAATGCATTGAACTTTCGTTTACAAAAGACGTGAAACTCACAGAGTGGTCAGGGGTGTTCACTGATATGCTCACACAAAAATCGCTGCAAAAGATGCTTTCCAACAGGTGTTTTAGCATTCGTTGTAAACTTGTGGACCTATTTTTCCAAACGCCTCACACTCGTGCATTCTTCCGTTGAGAGCTTGAATAATAGACACTCCAGCCCAGTTGGTGGCGATAATCCACCTTTGCCAATTGCAAGAATACAAACAACATTCCCGGCGCGGAGTAATACCGTACCTCACAGCATTTCTAATACAAGTCAATGGAGTTGGACAAAAACTACGATAAAACATGTTGGAATGCGTCTTTTGTAGCGATTTTTGTGTGAGCATATCAGTGAACACCCCTGACCACTCGGTGAGTTTCACGTCTTTGTAAACGAAAGTTTAATGCATTTTAGTAAGGATTGTTCCAGTGCACCTATACAGCCATTATAGAGGTGGGAGGTGATGCAGGAAACGCCCGAAGATTCTCGGGCCAGCATCATGTGTCCAAATTTCAGTCAAGACCGTTCTATTTCATCGTGGACGGTCTGAAAACAGGGCTTTAAGTGTAAAATACCGAACTTGTCCTTTAAGGTATTTCTTGGGAAAAATAATAAAGCAAACCGCATCGTACACTGTTAAAAAAAAACTTCAAAATATGTACCCCAGCTCTAACATTGGGCAGTACCCTTTAAAATGTCCTGATATGCTACGCCACAGTGGCTGTGTTTACATGCACAAAATGTTGTCAATCCGATTGATTTTAATACGATTGAAGGTTAAGACAATACAGTTTACATGCACCCTAAACATTGCAATCTGATTAAAATGTTCATTTACATGTACTCGATATCTCGTCAATTAAGAGAAAACGCTTCCCCGACAATGACAAGATTTTCCGTCTTTCCGCAATACCGCTATTATCCACCAGGTGGCGCAACTTTTTAAACCCAGAAGTATTGCCCTATGGCAAGCAGCTGCATGTCCGTGTCTGTTTTAAAGATCGCTCTGAATGGGAACTCTATGAAAAGTCCGTCACAAAAATGGGATTATCTCTGCTTTTTGCTCAAAATGTGGTGTTTTTGCAGAAAACCTACCCATATTCAAAAGCTGATTACAAAAGAACTACTTAAGGTAGGAAGAAACGTTTTTTTTTCTTTGAAAGCAGAGGGTCTGTTCTTTCATTTGGTATATTGTATGTTTATATATTCAAAGAATAACATTTTCTGGAAGGCATTAAACTTTGGTGAAAATCATCAAAAACGCTGGCGCTGGCTGGCAACTTTTTTTAAAAACGCTGGCGGTGAAAGAGTTAAAGTCGGATATGAAGATGAAATCTGACGCATTTAGCTTAAGTGTTAAAACTGATAAAATAATTGCTGTCTGTGGTTCTATATGGGCTACAATGGCAATGATTTTTAAAAAATAATATGGATAAAAAGTAGGGATGCACCGATATGGAAATTTTGCCCGATACCGATAACCGATAACTCTTTAAATTTGGGGGCCGATAACCGATATCTATAGGCCGATAAATATTCATATTATTTTCACAATAAAAAACTCGCAGACCGCGGACATCTTGTCTTTGCGCTAGACTAGCATACTCTTCTTAAAGGAATAGTCTACTCATTTTCAATATTAAAATATGTTATTACCTTAACTAAGAATTGTTGATACATCCCTCTATCATCTTTGTGCGTGCACGTAAGCGCTGGAGCGCGCTGCGATGCTTCGATAGCATTTAGCTTAGCCCCATTCATTCAATTGTACCATTTAGAGATAAAGTTAGAAGTGACCAAACACATCAACGTTTTTCCTATTTAAGACGA
Organism: Misgurnus anguillicaudatus; assembly: GCF_027580225.2. Lineage (NCBI taxonomy): Eukaryota > Metazoa > Chordata > Actinopteri > Cypriniformes > Cobitidae > Misgurnus > Misgurnus anguillicaudatus. The sequence goes on along the minus strand of NC_073350.2, from coordinate 23,669,665 downwards.
GTAGTTATACGAGCAAGTTTGGTGGTACAAAATAAAACATAACGCTTTTCTAAGCGGATTTAAAAGAGGAACTATATGTTATTGCGTAATAGCGCTTTTGGGAGTACTTCGACTCGGCGCAGTAACACCCTCCCTCTCCCATTATGAGAGTGAGAAGGGGAGCAGACTTTTCAGGTAAGTCGAAGTACTCACAAAGGTGCTATTACGCCATAAAATATAGTTCCTCTTTTAAATCCGCTTAGAAAAGCGCTACGTTTTATTTTGTACCACCAAACTTGCTCGTATAACTACTCGTCTTAAATAGGAAAAACGTTGATGTGTTTGGTCACTTCTAACTTTATCTCTAAATGGTACAATTGAATGAATGGGGCTAAGCTAAATGCTATCAAAGCGTCGCAGCGCGCTCCAGCACTTACGTGCACGCACACAGATGATAGAGGGATGTATCAACAATTCTTAGTTAATGTAATAACATATTTTAATATTGAAAATGAGTAGACTATTCCTTTAAGCCCGCAACACGTGTCATCTTCGTGCTATGTCACAGAAAGCACAAATCAAAGCTTCACATGGCCAGCAATGAGCAAGTGACGTGGTTCAACAAATCAAAATAATCCATCATTTATCGGCTTTCATTTATCGGCCTAATTTTGCTATCAGACCGATAACCAATAATATTAAAAATAAGCAGTTATCGGCCGATAACGATATGTCGGCCGATATATCGTGCATCCCTAGTAAAAAGAACTATAAATTAGTTCATTTTTGGAACTGTGAACTAGTTAAAAACTTTGAAATATGAACTATGAACTGAACTGTTCATTTTAAAATTTGTGAACTGAACTTTGAACTAGTTCATGTAGAAAGTGAACTTTCCCAACACTGAAAAAAACATCCCAATGCACAGTCAAAACTAGCCCAAATGCATCACAATGACTATTCACAGCACAAATACCAATAACTAATGAATGAAATCCTTTCATCTTTAGAGGAGAAAAAGCAGAAAAGTTTAGACCGTTAAAACAGTAGCCCAAATATAAACTCAAAAAAGCAGAGGACTTGGCAACGCCACCCAGCCCAAAGAATCTATCGTCAAGTTCACGCTTTATCTCTGGATAAATGTCAAAGCTGAGATGGAGAAAGTAGTTCTTAAGAAGTTTTCGGATATAGGCAATGAAACAAAAGGCACAACGCTATTTTATTGCTTTATAATGTTAGGAAAGACATGAACACTGCAGAATGTATAGCGCGTGACCCCATTACATTAATAATGCATGTTGCCATTGCCTTTGCATGTTTCTGTGACGAAAATCATGTTATACGTAAATAAGAGGTAAATAGAAGACGTGAACTTGAGCACAAATGTCTTATAAACTATGCATATGTTTTGTGTGTACTTTTAACCAAGCCTTCGTCAATTTTAATCAAAGGAGAGTTTCAGTTTGTACACCAAACACACTGATGCAAAATGCATTTGTGCACATCCCCCCCAGTTGAATGCTAAATTAGTGCTTATTATAGTGTGTACGTGCCGGTCCATTACCGTATGCTCTCTAGAGTATATACTTTTTAAAAGCATAGGACAGCCAAACATGCTTCAAAGAAGGTCCAGAGGAAGTACAGGAATCTTGGTAAGTGAAGCGATAAGCCGGTAATTACATACCATAGTCCACAGTTGAGACGTTTTCTCTAACGCCATTAACCAATTTAAATCCAGGACCATTTCCATACAGAATGGATGTGAAGGGTTTCTGGTCAACATCGCTCACCATGGGTGCTAATCCTGCAAAAAACCCATTGAAAGCTCAGCTTCTGCCCCATAAAGCGAGAAATCAAAAGCTTGTTTTGTAATTAAGCCTTAAAACTTCATTACCAACCGAAGATTGAGTTTCCTCGTAGCGTGTAGCCTCCGAAATTGAAGACATGAGAGTGATCGGCTGTGACTACTGTCAATGTGTCATAAATGCTGGTGAGGAGATCAGCCCGCTTAATGGCCCGGTCCATCTCCACAGCCTCGTGCAGGGCCTGCTTCGCTTTTCCCTCATGGTGTCCGTGGTCAATGCGTCCACCTGTTAGTGAAATTTACTGTCAGATGTCTTGCATAAAATGTAGCCAAGTGTCTTTCAAAACGATTCCTTGCTGTAGTTGAACTGTACTTTAAATTCTGAGTACACTTCACCACACGAGCTACAGTTTTAATAATGAGCTCCTCCAACACTAAGGGGTGGCAAATATAAATATTCATATATTCAATATTCATACCTTCCACAAGCAAGAAGAATCCACGTTCATTTTTTTTCAGGATCTTGATGGCCACCTCCACCATCTCGGTGAGAGAAGGATCATTTTCATTGTTTCTCTCCAGTTCATAGGCCAGATCTGCTGGTTCAAATAAGCCTGAAGCGCAAATACAAAATGTAAAACAAGGCGTTTTGATGATGGTAACTTAACCAGTAAATTTATAAAACCCACCTAACAGATAATCCACATTATTTGGGTTCAGAGAAAGGAGATCCCTCTTGTTCCAAACATAAAAACCTTTCTGATTACACAAAGAAGGAACAAAGAAAAGACCATTTTGTTTAGTTAATCCGTTTTGTTATACAACACATTTCACTGGTATAATTAACATTGTGAAATCAAATCTCTGTAAACAAGAACCAGAACAAATGTGACCCGGCCTGTGAAAACTGAGGAGGAACCATACGATCTCTCTGATGAAGCCAATACGGAAGTGATTTAAACCGCTTGGCCGCTTGAGGCTGGCTTCAAAAGGGAGTCAATTTCCATAGACCTTCATGTTAAAATGCCCAATTTTACAGCAGAAAAAAATATGTTTACAGCCTGGTACAAAAAAAGTGTTTAGGTCTATATAGCTAGTTTTGCCCTTCATGACAACTGTGATGGGGGTGAATTTGTAAAAAATCATCCGTTTAAATTATATTAAGCCTTAAAGCAACACTATGTAGTTTTTTTACCTTTAAATAATGTCTCTAAAATTATTTCAGTGATAGAACAACTTTTAACTGGACAAATTGTACTGTTGCTGCAACCTAAGCAGCCTCCTAGCTGCTACAAGCACAATCTGAAAGTGGCGGTGGAGGGTAGAGCACACAGCCCCGCCCCTCCCACTGCCTGCAGAAGAGTGTCTGATACCAGGCACTGTTGCGCTTTTCAACCACATGGGGGAGCTGTAAGTCATTTTTACATGGAAACTACATAGTGTTGCTTTAAAGTTCTGCATAATTAAGGGCATGGACACTTGAGTGATGGTTGAACTGCCACTGCTGTCACTAGACTCGAGCTAGGCGGCCGTGGTTTCAGCAACCAGACACCTCGGCTTCACCCATGTCCCGCCTTTTTACCCATTACCAATTATCCGCGAGTGACACGTGGGAAAGATGGCGACGGCAGGCACCGCCTATTTTAAGCTTAAAAAATGCTCTTCACAAACCAATGGGTGATGTCATGGGCACTACGTCCATTTTTTTACAGTCTATGGTGAAAACCCAGCTGAAGTCATTGTTTTATTAGCAGTGTTGGGGAAAGTTAAAGTTTTAAAAGTAATTTTTACAATATTAAGTTACTCCCAAACAAAGTAACTAATTGCGTTACTTAGTTACTTTTCATGGAAAGAAATGCTTACGTTACCTTTTTAGTTACTTATCATTACTTTTTCTTGGCTGAGGCTTGACCTGTTTCGGACCTTGCAGGTGTTTTTATGACTGAAGTGTTCTGCATTCAGAAATTTGATATTTTATCACAAAAATGTCGAGCTCTGGCCTGCCATCTCAGTTTCTGACTCAAACTGTTCCCACACAGGCGTGTACGCATAGAATGCATAATGCGACTACGTTTAGTTTAAAGCAACACTATGTAGTTTTTTTACCTTTAAATAATGTCTCTAAAATTATTTCAGTGATAGAACAACTTTTAACTAGACAAATTGTACTGTTGCTGCAACCTGAGCAGCCTCCTAGCTGCTACAAGCACACTCTGAAAGTGGCGGTGGAGGGTAAAGCACACAGCCCCGCCCCTCTCCCTGCCTGCAGAAGAGTGTCTGATACCAGGCACTGTTGCGCTTTTCAACCACATGGGGGAGCTGTAAGTCATTTTTCCATGGAAACTACATAGTGTTGCTTTAATTCAGTAAAAAAATTTAATCAAATTAATTAAACTAAAAAAGTAACTTGGATTACTTTCTTTAAAAAGTAACTCAAATATTAATGTGTACATTTAAAAAGTAATGCGTTACTTTACTTGTTATTTCAGAAAATTAATATTATTACGTAATGTATGTTACTTGTAATGCGTTACCGCCAACACTGTTTATTACATAAAATCATCCCACATAATGTAAAAATCATTTTGTGAAAATATAACATTAATATATTTAATACTGACTCAGAAAAGTTATTTCAAAGATTGAAATCATTGTAAAATCAATGATTGAAATCGAAATTAGATTATAAGACTTTACTGTAGCTTGGAGTTCACAACAGGGACACATATTTTCTGTATTAGTTATTAACTGAACAGCAGTAAAGACTGCTGGAGGGGTGTAAAGACCATCAGCTCAGATTCGGTGAAGTCAATAAACAAGATATCATATTATGAAACCACAAAAATACATGTAGAGACATGCAAACACAAAGAAAAAATGACCTGTCAGCACAAGCATAACATGATATCCTTTTTCTGAAAGCATGACGTTATAAATGAAATGATGGGAACGCTTTCATTTTCACCTTATCCTTCACTCTGTCAACCCACTCCGCCACCAGATTCCTGCCGTCTTTGCGGGTACCGTTGTGCTTCTTCTCTGATGGGTACTCCACATCTGGTGTGTTTTTGGGGTACATGCTTTTCCGTCCACCCCCCATAATCACCTGCCCATTTAAATTAGGAGACCACAAGAGAAACGTTACAGATTTATTCTATGTGACCCAGTCTGTGAAAACCAGGCTAGTTATTTTTTGTCATTTACATGCTACATAATGTAAAGAACATTCTGTGAAAATATAATCTTAATATAAAAAGGAACAAGCAAACACAATATTAACAGAACCTGATACTGAATTTGAAAATTTTTTAATAACAATAAATTTTTTTCAATTTAAATTTATTTTATCACATAAAAAAGCTATGTTATGTTTTAAACTTAATTAAATAACAACTCACATTAATATCAGGAATGTTTTCAAAGAGTTGTCTGGCGATATCTTTGCATCCGCTTTGCAATGCGTCCGATGGCATGTCTCCATCTGAATACCAGTCACGATCTACGGAGTGGGCATAGGATGCACTGGGTGTGGCGTGATTCACGCGCGTTGTTGTTACGATTCCCACTGATTTACCTGGGGTAACAAACATATACGTGGTTTAAAGTTTAAACTAACACTGTAAATTGTTCATACAGGGACATCTTTTATTGCTTAAAGGGACACTTCACCAATTTGCATTAAAGCTCCAGTGTGTACTTTTTTTAGTTAATTCTTAGCAAAAACCCATGTTTTCTTCCAAAAGTATGTGCTCATTCATGTGTAATTACTTCCACCCCACTAATCAAAGTATTCTCGTAAGTGTAGAATCTGCTATTTAAAATACATACGATCGAGTCGCTCTCTGGTTGAATCCATGTTGTGCCTCCATCTTTGAAATACATTCGCCGACGAGGGACATTCCTGAAATTCAAGCTCCGCCTTTCGCGCTTTCAGAGCACACTCAAGCTGGCCGCGAGCTGAAGCCTACGGAGGTTGCATGTGTAGGCGGTATACGTCATCAAGACAGTCTTATTTCAGAATATTAACAATTATAAAGCTGACATTTATTCTTAGTTAATTGTAAATTGATGTAATATGCTTATGACTTGCGAATGTAATGCTCAGTTAATTTAAATAAACCAGGCTTGATGACGTATGCAGCCCGGATATGCGACCTGCGTTAGACTGAATCCTTCGGCCGCACGCCGTGATAAACCTGCGATCTAATGCTTTGATTTGAAAGCCTGTTGAAGACATATTCTCGAGGACATTAAAACAAGTCGCCAAGGAAGCGAAACGGGGATTTAAAACGACAACGCGACAGGAAAAACATCAAGACCAAAGTCAATATTGGAGTTAGTTTTACAAGACAATTGGACAATGAAGTTGCTAAGTTACTTTCTTCACCACAGGTAATTCAGCATATTTGTTTACAACAGTTTATGTTGTAAACTTGAAGTTTTATAGTTCCTTGGCTAACTATAGCATGGGTATGCGTAACACTTGTTAGTGTAAACATGCATGTGGTTTAATGTCTTGGAACAGCCACACGCCGTCTCTCCGCCCATTTATGTAATCTGAGGTAACTGTTACTGAGATAAATGTTTTTCATCTTTTCTGACCTCTAACACAAACACACGGTGTACAGCGCTATTTTTAGCCTTTCATTGATAAAAGCGTCTGATCTGCGCGTCTTTCGTTTCATTTTACAAGCGTGTGAAAGTTGAGCGATCTTATTTCACCAATATCAGAGAAAGCTCTTACATATACACGGACATGTAACGTTTACTTAAACATAAGCATTGGACTCTGACATATTAGTTCGCGTCCATTTAAACCCGTCATTACTCTAGCTCATGATTAAATGACAGGAGAGAGGGACTCGTCCACAGACCATCTCCTCAGTAATCTGAAGAGAAGCGGTCGAAAATGGACAAAAAGAGACGGATTTAAACACCAACTGTAAACGTAATGTGTCTCTCTCGTCCACTTTTGATCTGATCGACGAGCCCCTGTGATATTTTTCCTCGCGTGGATGAAAAAGGAGTGTCTAAGCTACGTTTATGGTTGCTGTTTGTATGTGATTTTAAGCGGACATATCATGACAATCAGACTTTTTACATGTTTAACATAAATCTGTGTGCTTTGACGGATCACACGCAAATGACATTGCAAATTGTTCATTTTTTTCATTGCTTTTGCTTTGTAGCCACTGGAAGCCATGTTAACCTTAGCATGACACGGCCGGGCCACCGTACGAGTTAAAACGCGTTCCGAATGGGGGGGGCTAGAAAGTAATATTCAGTTGGTTGTCATATAGACTTTCACCGCTTGATGGGAGTAGATCCTACACAGTGGAGCTTTAAGCTTTATAGTTATAGTTATAGGATAGTTAGAACCCCAGTCATGTTTTTGAATGGTCGTGCCTCATTTCCTCAGGTGCCACCGAGACAGGAGAAATACAGATTTTAGTGTTGCACTTCCGTCTTTCAATGATGCAAAATCATCATTTTGCATCATTGAAAGCAGGAAGTCCAATATCTTTGTTGAGGGGGTGAGACTACAAACAGCCCTTTTCTCGGTCAAATAGACACCAAATTCGAAGTGTATGTTACATTTTGACTACAAATATGACGCACTTTCAATAAAGATTAATGTTTCTATGGGTGAAATTCTCCTTTAACTTTAATTTAGTGACTTTATTAAATGATGGAAATATGAGGTATTTGAGAGGCAAGGATCTGGTCAGAACTGGTTTATGGTGTCTGTGACTTGTCCAGTGATGCATTGTCAATACATTACTTCCGTTTTGATCATTTACTTTGAGTGTGTAATTATGTCTTGCAAACTAAAACCATATGTGATATTCTGTCTTGCAAATTCTGCCAAATATAAAAGTAAGTAGCTTTTGTTCCAAGATTTAAAATGATATTTTTTAGGTTATTCCTCGGCTTTTCTAGTTTACATTGTTCAGGACAGTGATGAGATGCCATTAAATCATACATTATGAAAAACAGGAGGAAGGAAAGAAACCGGGACTCGAATTCAGATCGCCTGAACTGATATTGGGACAAACATTAATTAACTAAAGATTTTAAATGAATGCTCTTGGCACATATTATACGTTCATTAGATAATTTTGCTTTAAATCTACTTAATCACAGCCTCAGTCCATTCAGAAATCCCACTTTGTTTGAAGAATCAATTACAAGTCTGATAAAAACATCCTAATTTACAAGAAAACATATCAGACGCCCTTAGAGAATTGAACTTTGCATTTGAGCTTTTCAAAAGTTAAAAAGTGTGTTTTGTAGTGGGCCTAGTAACAATGTTGGCAGGGCAAGTAAAAATATTGCACACCTTTTACTGTCATGATCCTGGCTTTCTTGTTCCTACTTTTTAGTCTTGAGTCTGGATCATGACAGTCCCACGTGTTTTGTGTGGTAGCACATGGCCTTTGTTTGTGCTGTGCGATTCCCTGTCTCCTGACCCTGTTTCCTGATTAATCACCTTGTTATTGTTTCATTCATGTCACCTGTTACCCTCTTGATGTGTTCCCTTATTTAATGCCCTTATGTTTGCTGATCTGTTCTGTACGTTCCTGTTCCTAGTCATGTTATTTGTACTAAAGTCTTTTTGTCAACTTTATTGTTGGTCTTAGGGCCCGTCCCATTTCTACTCCTTAAAACTTCCACTTGATTTTGAGTGCCCTCGACAGTAAAGTCCTCCCAAGGAGGGAAGTGGGGGTTACAATCTTTTCCTATGAAATGGGACACCACTATATGGAAATTAGCATAGTGCTGGGCTCGCAAGGTATCCTGGGTAATTTCATATTTCACTTGTTTTAAGCCTACATCAGTCCTGACTACATTTTGAGGGTTGATCTTCGTCTTGCTCCCTAAAGTAATGGGACGCCCTACCCCTACACGTGCAAAATTGAGGGTTAGGGCAAAAATGTAGGGGAAGTTAAGTTATTGGGACAGGTTCTTTGTCTAGTCTCTTCTTTGTGTTAATGGTTTTGTGTAGTTTTTTCCCTCGCGTGTTTTGTTTTTCCTCTGGTTTTGTGCAATACGTTTTTGGTGTTTACTTGCTGCCTGCACCTGTAATACCTGCATACTTTCCCAGTTTATTTCCAATGTTGTTCATCTTTCCTAGCTTTAAAGGGATAGTTCGGCCAAAAATGATATCAAACCCATGATCCACTCACCCCCAAGCCGCCCGAGATGCACACGTCCATCGTTTTTCAGACAAACACATTTTCAGATATTTTAGAAAATGTTTTAGATCTTTCAGTTAATTAAATGTGAAGTTACGGGGTCCACGACCTTAAAGTCCAAAAAATGTGCATCCATCCTTCACAAAACAAATCCAAACAGCTCCAGGATGACAAACAAAGGTCCTCTGAGGGCAATCCGCGCGGTGTTGTTGTAGAAATATCCATATTTAAAACTTTATAAACGAAAATAACTACCTTTCGGTAGCGCCGCAATCTTAGACTCCTCTGTATTCAGGAGAGAGTATTATCGTAGTGTACGCACTTTTCTTAGTGATGTCTGACAAATTCGGAGGGCGGGGGCACCGAGCAGCAGCAGAGTAACCTCCGTACGCTGCGTAAAGCTCTGATCTTGAATGCGGACGCGACTAAGAGGGCGGCATTATCGGATGCGAGTTATTTTCGTTTATGGGGTTTTGGATGTGGATATTTCTACAGCGAAGCTGCATGGATTACCCTCAGAAGGCCTTTGTTTATCATCGTGGAGCCTTTTGGATTTGTTTTGTGAAGGATGGATGCACATTTTTTGGACTTGGGGGACGTGGACCCCGTGACTTCACATTTGATTAACTGAAAGATCTAAAACACTTCCAAAACAACTGAAAATGTGTCCGTCCGAAAAACGATGGACATATGCATCTCAGACGGCCTCGGGGTGAGCAAACCATGCGCTTAATATCATTTTTGGCCGAACTATCCCTTCAACTCCAGTATCATTCATAAACATGGCTTTGTAAATAAACTAAATGTTCAATGCTCTTTCATCTGTAAGTCACTTACATAAATTAACAGACTAAATGTTATGGAGGTCAGATCTTCCAGACAAATTACAAATTCCTCTAGGACACCATTCACACAGAGAGACTAAGCCCTTTTCACACAGACATTACGGAAAATACACAGAAAATGCATTTGGGATTTGTCAAGGATCGTTTGATTTTTAGTTCATTCACACTGCCAATGATTTCCCGGAATATGTGCGTGCATTCACACATGTGCCGTAAAGACACGTGACGTGTTTAAAGTCTTGCACTTGGTAGTTTTTTTTCTCGGCAGCGTCTGAAGTTTGCTTATTATCTGTGATTTCTCTTGAGAAACCATGCGTGTGCATTTTTATAAGTTTATAAAAGAGCACAGGACATGCTGTTCTAGTATGCTAGTGAATGATTTCAGCTTCAGAGTGGATATTTGACGAACTCCCTGATCTCCGCTTCAATCCAGTTTCTAGTCTGCAATGCATTTGTTCACCTCTACCATCAGCTGAGGACTTTTGTCTTCTAAACAAATCATTTGTTATTATTTTCAACATGAGAATAAAATATAAAGAAGCTGCTTGCGTCTTCCACTCATCCTTCAAACTGTCACTCTTCGAATATATTCCCAGATAAGACGTGTTTTCAATCCTTTATCTCCTAAACCTGTTTATCCCAATGTCACCTTTGTTTCTCTCATGCAAAAACAACTTAATAGATTCTAAATGGGAAAACATTTGCCCAGAGACAGATATCCTATCTATATTGTAATTACCATAGAAAGTCGAGGCAGAGATGAAGTATAGCTGTTGTATGGGACTCAACATGGCCGCTCACCTGCATCTTTGGCCCACCTAAGAATAGAAGTGACCTCGTTCCCCCGAGTGGTGTTACACTGGGATCTAACAGCTGCTGCGCTCACTCCGACCGTACCCTCATTGGCCTTGACACCGCACAAGAAAGCCGTGGCTGTGCCCGCGCTGTCTGGTACCTGAGCATTGGTGTTGTATGTCTTAGAAAACAAAAAATGTGCCATTTAAATACATACATAGATTGTATGCAATGAAATGCATTTGTCTGTACTAAGAACTGTAATGATATTAAAAGTTATAACTATAGTGAACTATACCGTATATAAACTATAATGCTATCTATACAAATGATTTCCACTGTGGTATTTAAAGGTGTGAATGGTACTTGAGCTGGCAAGTTTAAGCAAAACATCCCTATTTATGTTATGCCTGTATGCTCTAATATCTGAGCTTTATCTTGATTCCAAATGCTTTCAGAAAGTCATATCGTGGTCTTATCTTGTGTGCATCAATGCTGGTAAATTTGGAAAACTGCAAGATAGAGTTCATTCACTGTCATCAAAGACAATAATTGACCACCTTTCACAGTCCAGTTAAAAAATTTATGCATTACTTTACAAATCAGTCAAATGTTTAACTAGATCACAATCGCACCCGCAGATCCGTGTTTGCCAGAGAAATCAAACTATTTTCCCTGCAGCTCTGGGTGAGCTGTTGTGCGGATGCATGGATTATGAACACAAAAGAATGGCATGATGGGATTGCAGCATGTGGGATTTACCTTAGAGAGGGCAACATAGGGAAATTTGTCCATCTCCAGCTGAGTTTCCTCACCGCTCAGGCCACTCAGTTGACCTTTCAGGATCCGTGCTGCTGTCACTGTGGGAATGCCCATACCTGAAGGACACGAGACACAAGAGTGGCATGTTTAAAATGGTCTTTTGTTTTCCCTTCTCATTGAAAACTAAAAATAAAATCGTATGTTTTTGTTCAAAAATCTGCAATGAAATGATCCGCTGTAATTTCTCGATTTTGAGACAATGGGTCTTATTCATGAAGCATGCATATGCACAAATTTGTGCGTGAGATGTGCGTACGGATGTTACTTTCGTACCAAAATTTCTTGTAAATGTACGAAAAAATCAAGATAACCCAAAACAACTCGTATGCAATAATCACATATAATCAAATACTAGGCTATAATTATAATGTTTATAATAATGTTGATATATAAAATTTACTTGATTATATTTTATATTATTACATTTTCTGTATTATATATTATTATACATGATCTATATTATTATTATTATTATATACATCATATTATAAATTATCATAGCCTACTTATTTTTTCTACACATATAAAGAGGATGCACGTAATGACGAATCTTCATGCTTTCCTTCCTCACTTTTTAAATATCTATATGAAAGTGTGTGCTTAATGTAAACGTCATGTAAATGTAATAAGAAGTCCAAACATCAATCACTTGATCTCTTGTCTGTTTTATTTTAAATACAGATGCGCGTCTCTGTCATATTAATTAAATGTCATATTTGTTAACGCATCCAATACTTATTTAAATGTTACTCTGGCTGGTGGACAGCACTGGCTTCCTACAGCGACAGCAAAACCGCCCAAATAAAAAATGCAAAGCAAAACGAAATTTTACCGATCATAAATATGATCATGGATTTCTTTTTGAGCTCTTTTGCTTCTATGACCGACTGCTATAAAATTTTCTGTGGACAAGCGCTGCACTGCGGAAAGCCTTTATATGGAGCTGGTTTGGGCGTGTTTTATGCAAATTACCAACCTCGTGCACGTGCCCGCTCATGTAAAACACTCCAAATTCCCTAACGTAAGAACAAGTATAAGAACACAACACATTCATGTGCGTACACACGTGTTGTGAATTTGACGGAGAGTTTTCAAGTGTGCATATAAATACGAAAAACGTACACAATTATTAATGAATGAGACCCAATTTTTTTTGTTTCTCCATGATGGCAATGAAAATAAATAAAGAACAAATGGAGACTCCTGCTTATGAGATTTGTTTTCTTTTTACATTGTTATATTTTGTATTAATTATATTTTGTATTAACCATAATAGCTAAATACTGAATGCTTTTATGATCTAAGTCAGTGGTTCTCAAAGTTTTATGACATTTTATAAAATACATTAATTCATCATGAATTCTGTGAAATTAAACAAAAAAAAATAAGGTAGCACTACTTTGTATAATTTAATGTTTTGTTTAATTAAAATGTGAAGTTTTAGAACAGTTTTTTGTCATAAATTTTCTTTTAACCGCATGCTGAAAAAGTTTGAGAACCACTGACTAAGTTTCTCAAAAGCAACTAAAAACAAAAGTGTGTGTGTACTTGGTAATTATCATGTTGTGGAGGCCAAATATTTCTGGCATTGTTGGCATGATAATTTCCCTTTAGGCTGATCGTTTTCTAGCGCAATATGGCATGTTGTACGCGGTTGATCATTCAGTACTCTTACTATGTGTCATCTATTGACTCATTCGTGTCTATTATGCTTCTACTAAGACAGTGGTTCTTAAACTTTTTCCGCATGCGGCCCCCCTTGTGTACGGTGCACTTCTTCGCGGCCCCCCAAAGAAAATTTAGGACAAAAAATTGTTCTAATATTTAACATTTTAATTAAACAAAACATTAAGTTATACAAAGTAGTGCTGTTGGCAAATAGCCTTTTTTTTTAGGTTTAATTACACAGAATTCATGTTACATGAATGTATTTTATAAAATGTCATTAAACTGGGGCCCCCCTGGCACCATCTCACGGCCCCCAGTTTGAGAACCACTGTACTAAGAGATGAAAAACATTTGAGACAAAATCTAAAAGAAAAACATGGTTTGAGTTCAAGGTGCTCATGAAAACCCTTATATGTCTATGTTAAGAAAAATCTGTCACATTTTGAACTGTCAAATGACTTGTTGAAAACATGAAATTAAATCATGAAATCGAATTCTGTGATGAAATGACCACCTGTCACTTATCATGTGTTGACATAACCTGTTATACGGAAAGGGTTTGAGTCCCATTAAAGCCCTGTTTCACAGGAACTATACTTCTTTAGAAATCCGTACACTCTGTGAATTCCGAAAAAAATTGCCCAAGTCCAATTATTTTTGTAAAATGTAAGAGTTCAAATAGATGTACAAAGTGGTACAGCATTGGATTTGATTCACTGGAAAGACACATAACTAAGAATTGTTGATACATCCCTTTATCATCTGTGTGCGTGCACGTAAGCACTGGAGCGCGCTGCGACACTTCGATAGCATTTAGCTTAGCCCCATTCATTCAATGGTACCAATCAGAGATAACGTTAGAAGTGACCAAACACATCAATGTTTTTCCTATTTAAGACGAGTAGTTATACGAGCAAGCCTGGTGGAACAAAACAAAACGCAGCGCCTTTCCAAGCGGATTCAAAAGAGAAACTATATTTTATGGCGTAATAGCACTTTTGGGAGTACTTCGACTCGCCTGAAAAGTCTGCTTCCTTTCTTCCTCTCATAATGGGAGAGGGAGGGTGTTACTGCGCCATGTCGAAGTACTCCCAAAAGTGCTATTACGCCATAAAATATAGTTCCTCTTTTAAATCCGCTTAGAAAAGCGCTACGTTTTATTTTGTACCACCAAACTTGCTCGTATAACTACTCGTCTTAAATAGGAAAAACGTTGATGTGTTTGGTCACTTCTAACTTTATCTCTAAATGATACCATTGAATGAATGGGGCTAAGCTAAATGCTATCGAAGTGTCGCAGCGCGCTCCAGTGCTTACGTGCACGCACACAGACGATAGAGGGATGCACCAACTCTTCCCAGCTAAGGTAATAACATAGTTTAATATTCAAAATGAGTAGACTATTCCTTTAATGCTGTTATTCAGAGATGTGGTACAGAGATGTGCCATTTCTATAATGTTGAACAGTAAGTACTGCAATTGATTTACATTACAGTAGTTGAATTGCGACTTAAAAACATGTATTTTTCTAGTATTTGGTAAACTGGTGTTTTAAACTGTTATAGTTTTATGAGCAGTGTCAAGCTCACCCTCTGTTGGCACTCTCTGTCTTTGCTGAAACCCAACACATATCTGTTAAAGACCCACAGAGATCCAACTGCTATGACCTACCATCACCAAGAAATAAGATGATATTCTTAGCAACATTTTTGTTGAGCTCTTGGAGGGTCAAAGCATTTTTTAGCGTGCGCTGGGCCCATTCATTCCAGAATGCAGGGTTCTTCTCCGGCTCTACAGGACATGAGAAAACATAATTACACTTCTGCCAACAAATTATGACACATAGCCACAAAAGATGCTCCTGGTAACCAAGAAAATGATGACCTTAGAGTGAAGGCCTCTATTTAGAGATTATGAGCATGTTATCTTTCTGGTCTCTTTGGGAAAACAAGCACGGATAACAAGAAAACCAACCTGCAGTAGTTTTTCCAATAACAGTGATTTCCAATAAGTTTTTGTTTACATACTTAGGGCAAGGCATAAAAGAGGATATGTTCCTGCAGCTCAACTGGAACAGCATTTGATTACCAGTGCAAAAGGTTGCGGGTTTGATCCCAGGGAACACTGATACTGATAAAAATATAGATTCCTTAAATGCACTATAAGGCTGCACTCACACTTCAAATCTTAATGCACAGATCCAATCTTTTGACCACATCCTTTATTTTGTCCTGCCTGTTTACACATACTTTAGATACGCCTCATATCCGATGTCTGTGTTTACATTAAACTCCTGCCCAGACAGAATGTTAGCTTAACTGGGTATAGTGTTAGCTATCTAACGTTAATATCGTCACTTATTTAAAGTAAAGGTCATTGTTAATGATTACCTTCGACATCATTATCGTCCACACTGTCTCTCTGTCATCACGTCTTTCTCTGAAAAACTGTAAAGAACTTCTGGGGGTTGGCAGCTAGGTTTATCACCCAAAATTAATTATTGCTCATAAAATGTGCAAGTCGTTCTGTCCTGAATACTCTGGTTGTTGTGATCCTTAACGTCCTACTACTTGGCTTTAATGCTCTTTATTTTGCACTGGCATTAACTCCTCCTTACTTCAGGTGCAAAATTATGACGAGCATTTGGCGGCCATCTTACCACAGGGCGCTCGCTCACTCATAGCATTGAGTTTTGGTTGTGCAGGTCCTTTTAGATGACCATAACTTGCTCAATTTTCTACCAATTTTCAAAAGGTTTGGTTTCTTACAAATGTTATTAACGTGGCTATAATTCTGGGTGCTTCAACATGTTTCGTGAATTAAATTTTTTTAGTATAAGTAGGGAGTGTTATAGATACATTTTTGCAAGTTATGGTCACTTAAAAGCACCTGCACCATTAAAACTCAATGCTATGAGTGAGCGAGCTGCCTGTGGTAAGATGGCCGTTCCACTCAATTGGCCAGCAGCGCGGGCGAGACATCTAGCCTTTATACATATCTATGGCTCAGATCGCATAAGATCGCATAAATGTGTTCTGAGTTTTCACACAACAGAAAAAAGGGGTTTTTAAACACCCAAAAATTTGAATGATACAAAAGGGCAAGTAAATAAAATAAGTTAACAAAATCTTTATATGCTGGGGACTTGTCCACTGTCAGCGATGAAACCACACACGCTCGCGATAAAGCGGTTGTCTCTATCAACTTTCCAATACCGCTACAACCTGAATTGATGCTCGAGATTGTATTAGGGGCAGGACCATGCTTGGTGGCTCTAGTGCATCATCAAGCTTTTATAAAAAGCGACTTACAACGCATTACAAGCTACATATTTTTCTTTTATCAGTATGTGTGTTCCCTGAGTTTGACTTTGAACCCATGACCTTTTGCGCTGCAAACGCAATGCACAAACACCTAGCTATACAGATGGTATTCATGTGACGTCACCTTCGGCGAAAGTGACTGCGGTTACGCCCACTGAGTGGCAAAAGACAGAGCGGCAAAATTTGTGTAAAATGTGAAATCAGCGAAAACACAGGGGTCTAAATGGGGAAACACTGTTGTGCGATGGACTGTACTTACAGATTTAACAAGAATTCAGGGCAATTGTTTAACAGACTGCCAAAAAACACTGAAAGGAGAAGTAAATAGATTGCTCATGCCAACGTCAACTGAACACAGGTGGGTTGACAAGTTGCTAGGGTCACTATCCAACTAAATAAAATTTTTGCTGATAATTGTTAGTTATACTGACTAGTATAACACCCATAATGGCTAGAACAGCCAGCCATTTTGCTAAATGTTTTGCCACTCAACAGGGTGAGCTCCTGCGTAGTCACATGGAAAAAAGTGACGTGAATGCATACCCTCTGTAGGAACACAATGAAATGAAACCAATGAAACTTTAACCAATGAAATACATTAAAGGAATAGTCTACTCATTTTCAATATTAAAATATGTTATTACCTTAACTAAGAATTGTTGATACATCCCTCTATCATCTGTGTGCGTACACGTAAGCACTGGAGCGCGCTGCGACACTTCGATAGCATTTAGCTTAGCCCCATTCATTCAATGGTACCATTTAGAGATAAAGTTAGAAGTGACCAAACACATCAACGTTTTTCCTATTTAATACGAGTAGTTATACGAGTAAGTTTGGTGGTACAAAATAAAACATAGCGCTTTTCTAAGCGGATTTAAAAGAGGAACTATATTTTATGGCGTAATAGCACTTTTGGGAGTACTTCGACTCGCCTGAAAAGTCCGCTCCCCTTCTCACTCTCATAATGGGAGAGGGAGGGTGTTACTGCGCCGAGTCGAAGTACTCCCAAAAGTGCTATTACGCCATAAAATATAGTTCCTCTTTTAAATCCGCTTAGAAAAGCGCTACGTTTTATTTTGTACCACCAAACTTGCTCGTATATCTACTCGTCTTAAATAGGAAAAACGTTGATGCGCCTGGCCACCTCCAACCCCATCTCCAAATGGCACCATTGAATGAATGAGGCCAAGCCAAACGCCATCGAAGCGTCGCAGCGCACTCCAGCGCCCACGCGCACGCACACAGACGATAGAGGGATGCATCAACAATTCTAATAGTTAAGGTAATAACATATTTTAATATTGAAAATGAGTAGACTATTCCTTTAATGGAACTTTAATCAATGAAATGGTACATTAAGTTTACCAGTGCTACTAAATGCATAAACTGACCTGGAAACCCCAAGCCTTCCCACACCAGGCAACCTAGTATGAAGAGTACGGCCGCGTTCATTGTGTCGTCTATCTACCGCTGTCTGCAGGATGACTCTCACGTTCCAAAGCAGCCAGTAATCTGCAATGAGAAAAGATGTTGAACATCCCTTTCTTTATTAGATATAAGGGGCTTGGATGCAACCTTATTCAAGTACAAGTTTATGTATATTCAAGACTTTATGTGTTTACACTATGAGGTTCACTCCAATTTGCGTTATTAATGGTATGGGACACAAGTAACAGTCCTTCTGAATATTATTCTTATGGAAACAAAGTTGAAATGATTGTTCTCCTATTCTAGTGGCCTTCAAAGTCATTGTGTATGCCATATGAAACACACCATTAATCTTATCCTCCTGAACAAAAGCAATTGAAAGAATAGTAAAGCCTGTTCCAGCAGGAGTTGTATGTCAGAAAAATGTCATCACAGTAAATCAGCTGGTGTCATATATGCACATTATTCCAGGCAGCTAACTACAAGTTCACACCTGAAAACGTGGTATGACTGCATTAGTATTACACCTCTGTCTTTTCTACCCCTTAGTCAAGGTCACTTTAATAGGATTGGGTGCCATTGCACACGGTGCTTTAATAGGCATGACAAAGCTGATTAACTGGACGCTTCTGATCAGAGGGACGGGGTACACGGTTTGTATTTCACACCCACAACTTACTTCACATTCTTTCAATGGGGTGTGTAGTTATTGTGCAAAACGCATCAATCAATGACTTTTTATACATGGATATGCTTTGTATGGATATTGCCGGTCATGTAACAAACTGAAATATTCATTTTATGATTAAACACTCAAATAAATGCACAGCCACAGTGTTTTGTCAGGCCCACGCAGCTTTTAAGTGTGAAGTCTACCCACGGAAAAGAAAAAAACACCAATGAGATCTCGTTCTCGCAGTTGTTTCTATAAGATAGCTATGAGGTTACACAAAGAACAAATTGAAATTCAAGTTTCCAGCTTCTTCTGAGAAAAGCCACCAAATAGCTTCAGGGGTTTACACTGTATAAAAATTCCGTAGAAATTTGCAGCTGGGTTGCCGGTAACTTACCGTAGATTTAAATTTATGTTATTACTGGCAACATTTTGTTCAATGAACATTTGACATTTACAAGTCTTTGTCTTTACAGAATAAAACTAGAAAAACAGCATCAAGCAAAACATTCTGGGAAACAAAATCTGAAGCAAAAAACAGAAAAAGTTTGATGATTATTTTTGGTTCCCAGAATGCTTTGCATGAGGCTGTTATTGTAGTTTTATTCTGTAAAGATAAAGACTTGTTAATATTTAAAATGTATTTAACTTTGAACAAACTCTTGCCAGTAAATAACATACACTTAAATCTACGGTAGTTTACCAGCAACTCAGCTGCAATATATTGTAATTTCTACGGATTTTTTTACAGTGTACATTAGCATATTATATCAAAGTCTGCAATCAAAAGAAATTTTAATTTGAACTCAAATATTATTAACAAACTATCTGAGCTATTTACATAAATCTATATTGATAGTTACATCGACCCAAGGGTGGAAATGGCTCTGGGAGGACTATAGCTAGGGACATATTTATATGTTTTCAAAGCACAGATGCAGAAAATTACTATATTTATGTATGAAATTTGCATACCGTTTATAGGCTATCCCTCTTGACATTCACTCCATGGACTCAGTCCACCCAAGTCCCCTCCACATCCAGCCGCAGATGAACCATAAATGTTTTTTAAGTTTTGTGACCTCTCAAGCAATAAAATCTGCCCATCTGTGTTAATTTATAATGCCAAAACATGAATTGCTCGTCACTTTATGTGTTAATCTAGGATGCCATTTTATAAACAGCCTAAGGCTAAATTTATGGGTTCCGATATGACAGCGAGGCGTCTACCATGCCTGCAGTCAAAAGCTCTGTCAAAAATGCAGCGGCGCTCCAACTGGCAGTATTCTTGAAGCTATTCTGCAGGTAAAGAAACACAGCAGTGCCAAAACACAAAGGAAAAGCAAACCAGAGACGAAAGCCGTCAACAAAACCCAAACTTCTTCTCGATTCATGGCATCAGAACACCGTTACGTCCGCTTCAGGGAAGAAAATGCATTTAAAACAGATAACCACTGATCTTTGTTTTCATTTGAAGCATACCCATCCATAGGCAAACTACAGTGTATGAAGTGAAGATCTATTAAACAGGCACCCTACTTAAAAGGATGAGGATTAGGATTATGGACAATCTTCGTGCACGCTCCTTAAAAAGAGACTAACTTTACATTTATCTTTAAAGATACATTAAGATGAAATAATTCATCCTATCGCACAAACAACACTGGTTTCATTTCCTTCCCGAGTCTAGACACAACAATTTTGTCTAAACCAATAACATGAATTCGGGAACACGAGGCACATTGGGGAGTGTTAATTCGTGAGACCTGTTTAAAAGGAATCTTTTTTTTTTAATGCCATTTAGCCCGTGGCACAGAAATTACACTTTTTACCCCTGACAAATGAAGTGTACGAAGCGATCAAGAGCTATGGCTTCTGAAGGACGTCTAGTTTTATTTAATTTCTGGAGTGGCATCCTGTTTTTTCACAAGAAAATCTTATCTTATGCAGTTTGTTACATTGCTTTGCAAGTACAGCCTTGTGTGCTACACCGTAAAGTGTCAACACAACACCACTGTTCTAATAACAGGACATTTTAACCTTAACATAAAGCTCCTTTAGTCACAGAATATTACGTACTGACAAGATAATATATTATTCCAAGTGTTTACGTCTCTTAAGTATACACAACAATTTTACATCAGTATTAATGTTATTATACTGATTTGTCACTTTGAACAACAAAACTATTTTAATGAACAGTAACATTATACAACACATTTTTAAACTCTGGAAACCCAAAGCTTCTCTAAGCATTATAATGCTGGTGTTGTTGTTACACCTAAAACTACTTCACTATACAATAGTTGCATACAAATCAGCCGGACATATAAACAAAAAGGCTCACAAACACATTACGACTGGAAGTGTCTTGCTTTTTAAGTTTCTTGAGTTTTATTTTTTCGAAAAAACTTTACAAAAAGGTTGTATTTGTTGTAATGCATTAGGTAACATGAACTAACAATGAATAATACATTTATAAATCTTAGTTCAAGCTGAATTTAGCATTTACTAATACATTTTTACATTATTAAAATATGTATTTATTAACACTATAGTTAAAGAAAAAACACCACAGTTTTTCAATATTTTACTAGGTTCTTACCTCAACCAAGACGAACCAACACACACCTATCTTTTTTCAATCCGTGCACTTCCAATCCCTGCACAGCACCTCGCAAATGCGTCAGCATTTAGCCTAGCCGCATTCATTCCCATGGCTCCAAACAGGGATGAATTTAGAAGCCACTAAACACTTCCATGTTTTCCCTATTTAAAGACTGTTACATGAGTAGTTACACGAGTAAGTATGGTGGCACAAAATAAAACTTTTGTTTGGAGCCATTAGAATGAATGGGGCTAGGCTAAATGCTAACGCATTAAAGAAACGCTGTACAAATATTAAAAGTGCACGCATTGAAAAAAGATAGGTATGTATTAATTAGTCTAAGTTGAGGTAAGGCCATAGTAAAATATTGAAAACCGGTGGTGTTTTCCTTTAATGCACAATAAACTGACATGAACAACTGGATTGACATCAACTACCATTAACAAAGATTAATAAATGCTGAAAAACTGCATTGCTCATTGTAAGTTCATGCATTTACTTATGCTACCAAATGAGGAGCTCAGATGCAAAAGCTGTTAAATGCCACGTCCGTCAAAAATAAGATTTATAATAATGATATTTACAGAATGCTCTCGGCATGTATTATATGTTTGTCGAATACCTTGCCTCAGGTCATTCAGAAATAATGCTTTGTTGGCAGAATTATCTAAACGGCACAACTTTTTTAGCAAAGTCCTCTAAGCGCACACAAGATGAACTGGATGAACGACTGTGGATCACATTCAAACGTGGGTCCCTTATGAGTACTTGGACCTAAATGGCTATAACCCGAATGTGGCATGGATCACAGCGCCCACTAATATGTGGTTCGTTTTTTTTCATTTTTACATTCTGACTTTCATTATTTGCAATTTTCTAGTTCATCTTTAGTGATTTTGCAATTGTTTACTATGTCTTGTCCAAAGAAGTGAATGCTTTTTACAATTGAAGATTTTGTCAGCTTCAAAGCCTGTATGCACTTAGAGGGTTTTGCTGTGAAATGATTTGTTAAAAAACACATTTATAATTAAAATTAATAAAGTGACATCTGTGAAAATAAGTCATTTCAATTACTGACTATTAATCTTTCCATTGTCATTAAAGTAAAATGACTAAACCTAAACATAGCCTGATAAAAAAAATGCTTGTAATTTACAAGAAAACATGTTGGACGCATTAGAGGGTTTCACATCTGAACTCCTAAATTACAACCAGGTTTTCTTTATTTTGAAAACTGATTAAGTTTAGCATCTGCTTACAGCACACAAAAAAAATGAAAGCCTAAAGACAAACAGTTCAATATTGGTATGTTTTTTTAATACATGCCAATACAACAACTTTAAATTTGGCGGAGATAGTGAGAAATAGAGACTGTGTGAAAGTTTTTCAATAGTGCATTACCTTAACTTTAAAGTAAAACCTGTTAGTGGTCCCCATATTAGTTTGTGACAAACCTATTATTTTTAACAATTACTCATCTCTATACACTACACACCAGTGATAAGAATGAATGTTTAACATGTGACTGTGAAACATTAGGATTGAATTTTTTTTCGATAAGCTGATTAATTTTAGTTGGAGCATGACATTACAGCATTATATAAGCTTATGCAATTCTATGTAGTACACTTTAGTAGTATGCAAAATATCATACATACATAGTATATCTGCCTTGCTTAGTAGCCTATTTATTCATAAATACGTTACTAATTTAGTTACAAACGTTTTCATGGGTCCCTCGCTGTCCATAATGTAACTGTACAGTACATCACGTGCAGCCATGCATACGAAAGCGCATCTCTTTATCAATTATAAGCTCTAGTTTTAAAATCACAAATTGTTTGAAGTCACGTGGCATGGCGGCAAAAGAGAACAAAGCTTTAAAAGATCATAAAATGCCTCAACATTTTCCTGAGCTAATTTGTTCTTTTCCGTTTAAATACAAGGAAAAAGCGTCGTCCCGTTATTCAATGGAAAACCGGTGCGAGTTTGTTCAACTTGTTGGATTCCGGAGACTTCAAAGCACAAACGTGATAAACTCTTTAACTCGTGCAAGTCTTGCTATTAAAACTCTAGTCACATGACGATGTGCATCAACAGAAGCATTCTTGCAGCTCCTCCATTCAGAGCCGCCTGGGTAAGAGGCAGTAAAGTGATGATAATGCTCACTTACCCCCTATGCGCTGAGTCCCTGCTCCGCGGCGATTTCTCCAAGAGTCAGATTCGCGTGCCCTTCTCACGTTGTGCTTTTATAAACCTATACCATGGAGCCAGCCCAAGTGTGTGTGATTGATAGAGAGAGAGAGAGAGAGAGAGAGAGAGAGAGAGAGAGAGAGAGAGAGAGCGAAAGAGAGAGAGAGATTGATGGAGCAGCGAGCGAGCGACCCCCGGTCAGTAGTCCACAATTAATAATACTGAGGCGAGAGCTCCTCCTGTTGATAGGAGTCGTTAAAGTCCCGTCCAATACCTCATGGGCCTACATTAGAAATAAATTCAATATTTGTTTTATTATTTTACCTCGTCCTTTTTATAAGAGACACAGTTACACACGTGCAGTGCATTGCATACGTTTGTTTGATTATTATTATTTTTTTGGACATGCAAACAAGTCTCCACATGTGTTTTGATTTGCAACCGATACCCATGTGTCTCATTACACAAAATTCATAATTAGTGTTTCCTTTTAGGCAACAAAGTCACAATAAACTGTAGGGTGTCAAACAGGTTGTATCATGCCTCGCTAAACACCTTCAAATTGAAAAAAGTGCACTAGTTAATGATTCCACTTACCCAGCACATTCTCATCTTTTAAACTTTCTGACCCTGTAAACAGATTTGAATCTTCAGGGGCACTGCTGCTAGACATAAAGCTGTACTGGGGCACAGGCAGCATTTTTTTTCTATGACTTTTTTCTTACAAGCCAGCTGCGTGCAAAAGTGTGCAAAACAATATCCCTCTGGAAAAAAACAATAAAACCATTACAGAAATTCCTAATGGTTTCCATTAAAATACCAGTAGGAACCATTAGCTTTTACCATTAAAACCACAACAAAATTCCTTTTTGTAGTGTGTTTTGGCACATAATCCATTAGGATTTAATGGCCCCACCAATATAACCCAACACATACCAGTAGAGACCAACAGAGACCCATAGAGACCATTTTAGTTTCCACTACAACCAATAAAATTCCCATTAAATCCAATAGAATTTCTGTGATTGTGTCTATTAATTTTTTAGCAGGGTAAACTATACAAATTTCCTTTGCAACCCACTATTGTTACACTGCAACAACTACTGGGAACGATAAACATGTATTTTAATGCTATAAGTGAATGGGGCTCACAAACGGTTTGGTTATAAGCATTCCTCAAAATATCTTCCTTTGTGTTCATCTGATCAAAGACATTTATACAGGTTTGTAACAACATGAAAGTGAGTACATGAAGACAGTATTTTCTTTTTTGGGTGAACTATCCCTTTAATATACTGAGACTCCTGTTGAGAAGCATAACTTTTTAATTTGGATTTTTTTTGCCATGTATGCAAGGCTGCATTATAAGACTTGTGCAACCAACACCCATGTGTCTCATTAAAAGTGTTTCTCTAAGGCATAACATGCCTCGCTTTAACACCTTTAAATTGAAAAAGTGTTCATGTTAATGTTTCCACTTACCCAACGCACGCATCTTCGCTTGGAACGTCCTGACACTGTCAAAGGATTTGCATCTGCATCTCCAAAATTTAAATGCAGTGCGCTTGATGGCGCCATCACAGCAATCTAACGACCCATTAACCTGGTAGGCTACTGTGTAGGCTACAATAGGCCAAAATGAACCCATTAATTGTAGCCTACGTTTCACAGTGGTCGTGTTTTACGTGATCTTACTGGTTCAACTGTTTTGAAAAGTGGTCAAAATTGCTTTATTTCAGAACAAATACGCAATTTTTGTACACGTAATTTATATTTAAGAACAAGGCTGGACTGCGTTAGCAATACGCACACACGCACGCACGCACTAGTCTCTCGCGCCGAACGAATTTCCTCGCTTTGGCACAAGATGGCGCCCCAGCCCTTGGTTGTGTGGCACTCAGTGAATTTAGTCATTCGTTTTCATTGACTGACTCCTTAAGTGAAATCATGTAGGAAATGAGTAAAAAGGGTTAAGTGGGCGGGCACAGCCAACGGTCTCAAAAAAGTCTATCTAAAGATATTTCTGAAAAACGAGACGTGTACTTCTTCAATAATCTGTACCAAGAACTGCACGCATTATATGCTGTTATCAAAGACCCGCCTACATCGGGATACAATTGGTCAGAAATTGATCGTGGGCTCCTCCTTTATAATGTGATTGGTTGTCAAAAGTTAAAATTATAACGCCGACGGCATCTCGGACTCCGGAGTTACAGCTTGCATGTACACAGTTGCGTCAACAAGGTAATGCACGCGTTACATCCCGAATAAATAAAGATACATGTAAATCGAAATTTGAATACACCAAAAAAGGACAGTTGTCCAAAAAGAGAGATCCCCAACAGAACTAATGGTAAGAAATTTCAACTTTTCTTAGTTTGTCAAAATAACCCACTTCTTGTTCATATGTTTGATAGCACGTTGTTAAACTAACCCAGTAGACGTTGTACATATTGCAATATAAAATGTATAAAAATACACTACAAGAAGAGTTGTATTGATGTAACTTTATATAAAAGTACACAGTCATGTGGTTAATCTAATAATCTCCATTTTTACAATTTATGACATCTCAGAAACTGAGGTTCCAGATGTAAATGAATCTGCTAAAATGTGTTACAAAGATCATAATTGTGTTCCTGTCTGGAACAAACAGTAAACAATTTCTTCATGTAGTGCGTCATTGTGATGGGCACATGTGTCACAAGTTATTGGTATATTTGTTCTGATACTTTGGTACTGAGCCTGCTAATGAAAGTGAACCTGATGTTCTCTATTGGTCTAAACAGAAGTAACTTATTTCCAAGAATTGTGTTTCCCTAAGGAAACAAAGTCACAGGCACAGTTGTACTTGCCAACAAGGCTGTAAACAGCCTTGCTTGTGACTTCTGTTATGCATAATCAAATAAAAAGCACATTCAAGCAGTATGATCATGTTTATACATAGCACAAACTATGCATGTGAGCAGTAGCATATGTTTGCATCAAGCACAGATATGTATGCTAGTTGTACTTGAATGGATTATTAAGGCTTAAGCCAATTATTGTATAATTTACTATACTTTAATATTTCAGCGGTATTAGAATATATTTGCAGTTGTTCAAATGACTGCATGGTTAACAGAGAGACTTTATCTGTTATGAAATATATATCTATGCTGTATGTTAAGTGTAAATACAGAGTGCATGATGTGTATTTATGCCCTGGTGTAATTTTAGAGAGGAAGACTGCAGTGGGGATCTCTGACGTTTCGACCTTTCTTATTATCATAAGACGTAATGTTATCATGTTCCAGAGCAGAGTTAAAGGAATAGTCTACTCATTTTCAATGTTGGAATGTGTTGTTGCCTTGGCTGGGAGCTGTTGAGTCATCCCTCTGTCGTCTGTGTGTGTGCACGTAAGCACTGGAGCGCGCTGCGACGCTACGATAGCATTTAGCTTAGCCCCATTCATTCAATGGTACCATTTAGAGATAAAGTTAGAAGTGACCAAACACATCAGCGTTTTTCCTGTTTGGGACGAGTGGTTGTGCGAGCAAGTTTGGTGGTACAAAATAAAACACAGCGCTTTTCTAAGCGGATTTAAAAGAGTAACTATATTGTATGGCGTAATAGCACTTTTGGGAGTACTTCGACTCGGCGCAGTAACACCCTCCCTCTCCCATTATGAGAGTGAGAAGGGGAGCAGACTTTTCAGGCGAGTCGAAGTACTCCCAAAAGTGCTATTACGCCATAAAATATAGTTACTCTTTTAAATCCGCTTAGAAAAGCGCTGTGTTTTATTTTGTACCACCAAACTTGCTCGTATAACTACTCGTCTTAAATAGGAAAAACGTTGATGTGTTTGGTCACTTCTAACTTTATCTCTAAATGGTACCATTGAATGAATGGGGCTAAGCTAAATGCTATCGTAGCGTCGCAGCGCGCTCCAGTGCTTACGTGCACACACACAGATGACAGAGGGATGATTCAACAGTTCTTAGTTAAGGTAATAACATATTTTAATATTGAAAATGAGTAGACTATTCCTTTAAGCTTCTATTTACTTAATCTTTGTTTTTAGATGTGATATGAAACGGAGAATCTCAGTAATCTTAACTGTTTTATGCTGAATGACATATGAGACGTGGATGGTGTGCTAGTTTGTTGGTGACCTTTTGCGCGACTCCACCAGTAAAGCAAACGTGGGAAACCTGAGACATTTTTATTTTTTAATGGGCGTCCATTATGGAAGTGCAATTATTTTGCCACTTTTATACTTCAGATAAACAGCAATTTTTGTGTATGATCCATTTGTTATTTAAGCTTGTAAAAGAAGCGCTTGTCTTCAGCTAAAGAAAGTACTAACATGAAGGGCAAGATTTTATTACTTATTTACCAGCTAAAACAAGCGTCATTATTTAGGAATTACTCCTACCGTATACAAAAGAGAAAAATGGTTTCTTTTTCATGCTCAGATTCAGTTATCATTTATGTTTTTTCTTCTGTACTATTTATTCCTATTTGGGTCAGAGGGAGTGCTGAAGCCTGTCCCAGCTCTCTAAGGATAAGGCAAGGATACACCAAGTACAGAAGACCAGTCCAACACAGGGGTAAGATTATGGATTTGATTGCTAAGAGCACACATAGTCACTTTCGGACCGGTAAGTTCTGGTACTACTTTTTATGAATGAGAACTGGGGGCGATTACCAAATAACTAAATGGTCCCCAGTACCATTTTCTTGGAGGCATTTGCACCACCAGTAGGGAAGTGACATATTCACAAGACAGCAATCTGCTTTAAACAATAAGCTTTTGTCCCTATAATGCACATCCGCAACTACCCGCATACTGTTGGCACATTAATAATGTTTTGCAGTAGTAAATGGTAATGGTAGAAAGACAGTATACGCACGCAATACTGGATTACAGCTGAAACGTGCATGAGGAGGACTCGATGCAGAATAACAACATTAAATTGGACGCCAGTTTCATAATAAATCAGGGTTCCCAAGGCCCTATGAAGTTTTTGAAAATATACATTCATAGATACAGGTCATTGAAAGTGCTTGAATATATTTTATGCAAAAGTTTTCTGGGAAAAAATCCATATTATTCCCTGTGTAGTGTAGGATAATATTATAAAAATTCGAGGCTTCGCTTTAAATGCTTATATCTTCTGTATGTGAATGTTGATTCATACCAAAATACTTTTTTGCATAGTTGTGTTTGACACATGAAAATGTCTCGGGTTAAGTATGTAACCGCTGTTCCCTGGGAAGGGAACGAGATGCTGTGTCTCCCTTTCCATACTTCCTGCGTCCCTGTAACGCCGTCTTTGGCAATATTTCAGATAGCGATATACTTCCTGGCTCCCGCGTCACCCTGTCTTTGTCGCTAAGCCTCACCATTGGTTGAATTTGATACACATTCAGACACACTTACCCCTGGAGGCATCCCCAAAGTGTCACTGCAGTGACGCAGCGCAAGTTCCCGTGGAAGGGAACTTTAACATTGTATCTTAAAAAGTGACACGATGTAACTTGCTCTCACTTGAAATGTGTCCCCAAATTGAGTCCTTGAATTTGAGGGTATTGGACCTGGAAAGTCCTTGAAAGGTCCTTGAATTTGAAGTTAACTAAGGTGTGGGAACCCTGTAAATGTATAAAGTAATGTTATGTGATTGCACTACTTGCACAAATTATTGTATTACTGTTGATAAAGCAAAAACTTCATGAAATAAAGCTTGGATATCAGATATGTCGAGTGTTGTAATCAGAGCTTTGTTGTTGTGTGTTGTGGGTTTTGTAATAACGCCTAGATAAACCGTCTATATCAGTATAGTCTGATGACCCTCCTTCTTAGCTTTGCCAAAAATCTGCACTGAGGTCAGACGTAAGCTTTTCAACCAGCTTCAACCATGTTTAGATAATACTAAGATGTTTACCTTATATCGTCATTCATCCCCCCCCAAAAATACAGAGATATGAATTTTGGTCAATATCGCCCAGCACTATTCCTGTAGTGTTAACACGACAAAAATTAGGAAGGTCCACAAATAGTTCAGGTACTATGAAAAGGTTCCCATGGTGTGAACATGCCTACAAATATTAAATATATGCATTGAATGCACATAGAGTATTGTGGATAAAACAGAATCTGTAGAATGCATAAATGTAAATGAACAAATACTCCAGAGTAGTCTTTCATTTATTGAAGTTAAAGTATTAGCAAAATGCACTTGTAGATGGAGTGCGTCGCAGAATATGTCCTGCATGTCACACTGCCGCACATGTCAACATGCCCAACGTATTTTGTTTGTCAGTAGCAGAATCCAGTGCACTTTCTCTCACACACATATATATACACACACACATGCTTAGTCAAACCCACATAAATAGTGTGCATACACGCTCACGGACAAACAGATGCTTTAGTCATACCAGGGAATTTCTTTCATGACTTAAACAATTGAATGGTTCACCGGACCAGTGGCACATTTCTGACTCATAGCTGTGGTTTACTGCCTTGCTGAAAGACAGCATTTGAGATTCGGTCCAAGAATCTTGGCATATTTGTATTCTTGTTACAAACAGACACTGGGACCAACTTCCCTCTTTCCGAACCACAGTCATCGTGCAAATAAAAAATAAAGAAGTGATCCCAGAACAGCTTTAATAAAATGCTCAAGCAGGATGAGCTATGGGAAAGAGTGTGAATCTATCCTCACTGTTGATAGCAACACCATACAGGCTATTCTGTACACCTGCACGGCGCTTCGATTTGTAGTCACCAGATGGTTGAAACGCCCCACTCGACAGGATGCAGAACCTCCAGGCAAAAGCTTTGTGTGTCATCATCTCACTGGAAACCAATGTAAAGGAAAGAGTCTGTTGTCATGGGTGGAAGAAGGGCTTTTTGCAGCTATAGGATTGCACATCTGCTGAGGGAAACCCACCAGGAAAGTCTCAACATGAGCATCAGCCTTTGGATGTAGAGTAGAATTAAACCAGCAGAGCCTGTGGACATAAAAAAGTGTGTATAAATATTTGATACAGTCTGCATGGGTATAAAAAGGTGTCCCATTAATAATTACCTTTTGTACCTTTTCTGTTTATTTTGTAATGTTGACTGCGTTTGACACACGCAACAATTCTGTTACTCCAGTAAGACATAAAAGTAATACAGTAATATAAATATAAATATATTTTCTTTAATCTGTTGGAAAATCAACATTTTAATACTACACTGTAAAGATGCCTTGCTGCACTTAAATATTTAAAGTCATTTCAACTTTTCAGAAGTTGCTATAAATTATAAAAATAAAGTTACATATTAGTAACATATTAAAGGTAGTTTGCGAGATTTTGAAAAATGCTAACTTTAGCCTTCTAGCATTGAAATCACAATCCCACCCTGCATTTAAATTTCCATCCAAAGCCATGCCTCCTCCAAAACACAGCTGTTTACATCTCGTGGAAAAGCAGTGAAGTTACTGATGCACTGTAAAAAATACTTTGCTGCCTTAAAATTTTTTGTTGAACCAACTCGGATTTACAAGTCATTTTAACTTACTATTATTTATCTTGACTAGAGATGAGTTGTTATAACTACAGGTGAGTTGTTATAACTTATAAAATTAAGTTGACTTTTCTTTTTTATCTCTGTTGACATGACTTGTAAATCTGAGTTGATTTAACAAAACATTTTAAGTCAGCAAAGTATTTTTTACAGTGTGTTAATTCTGTATTTTTTTTTTGCTTTTTGCTGATCCAGATGGTTTTTGTCATAGCTTTTTAAAAAAGTGTCTTTCGTTTTGTAGCTCCTGTGAAGGTGCCACTTGTTAATTCAGCAGGAAAGTTTGTTGCAGCTAAATTTTTAAGTTTAAAAAACTTAAAGGAACAGTATGTAGGATTGTGGCCAAAACTGGTACTGGAATCACAAACTTGTGGCTAAAACTGGTACTGCAATCACACAACTGGTGGCCAATACACAACATGACAACAAAAACATCAGTTGAGGGCTGCAACTCCACTTTTTAAATGACAATATCCTGGCCAGACCACTGTTGTCAGTGATATAAGTATTTAAAATGAAAAGGATTTCCTAATGTCTAGTGACATATCAGGGCCATTTTATGATTAATTGATATACATTTCTTACATACTGTTCCTTTAAATTAACAAGTTATTTTAACCTTTTTTGACTAGTGAGGAGTTGTTATGAATTAATAAAAACAAATAATATAATTAAATGGGCTTGTGTAGGTGATTTTAACCGAAACGTTTTTAGTCATGTTGGTTAAAAGTTTCTTCACATCCTGATAGCAATCACAATGTTAAGTTGTCTTAAAGCAAAATAAGAAAAGTCCTGCACACTGTCCACTTGCAAATGAATACGATAAGTTTTATTGCAATGTTTTGATCATTCGATCTTCTTTAGGCATCCCTGAAGTTGATCTTAAGTTGTCTTAAACACCACCGTTTTCGAATATTTTATTATGTTCTAACCTCAACTTAAACAAATTAATACATCCCTGTCTTTTTTCAATGCGTGCACTTGATCTTTGTGCAGCGTGTCGTGAGTGGGTTGGCATTTAGCCTAGCCCCATTCATTCGTTAGGGGCTGGACACACCAAAACTTTTAAACGCGGCGGAAACGCCTTGAGGACGCCAAATGCCAGCTGTTTTTCAGCCGAGCACTTTGGTAGCTCTGATACTTGAGCTGTGAGCCGGTTGGTTGCTGTGGTAATGTCCCGCCTCTCCTCCATTGTGATTGGATGGCCGTGTGAGAACTGACATTGACGAGCGGTGCTTTTTACTCAAAGTTGAATCTCTTTCAACTCTCGACGCTCAGCGCGGATTACCTTCGAGCGCCGGTTTTCAGCGTGGAAAAAAACGCTAGCTGTTGGCTTATTTTAAAAACGCTGAGTTTCCATTGAAATGAATTGAAAACATGCACCGGCCGCGGGCGTAAAAGCGTTGGTGTGCACGCCCCCTTAGGATCCAAACAGGGATGAATTTAGAAGCCACCAAACACTTCCATGTTTACCCTATTTAAAAAATGTTACATGAGTAATTACACGAGTAAGTATGGTGGCACAAAATAATTGGATGAAAAATGAGAACTATATTGTGTGGCGGAAGAGTACTTAGTTTGACCTCTGCGCGCAGTAACATCCATCACTCCTGACATCATCACTCAAATGCTCTTCCAAAAAACAATATAGTTCTTACTTTTTATCTGTGTAACTACTCATGTAACTCATGTCTTTAAATAGGGAAAACATGGAAGTGTTCTTCTAAATTCATCCCTGTTTGGATCCTAAGGAATGAATGGGGCTAGGCTAAATTCTAACACACTCACGACGTGCTGTAAAGATTAAGTGCACACATTAAAAAGATAGTGATGTATTAATTTGTCAAAGTTAAGGTAAGAACATAGTAAAATATTGAAAAACAGTGGTGTTTTTCTTTAATGAATTTTTTTTATAAATGTATGTTTTCTGTGAAAAGGCATAGGACCATAAAATGTATAACTAATGATTGCCCTCGGACTGAATAAAATAATAGGACGAATGCAATTTTATTTAATTTGGCACTTAACTTGACATTGGATGATCAAACAACATGAGTGTGAGTAAATAATAACAAAGTTTTCGCTTTTGGGTGAACTATCCCTTTAAATAATCATTATACAGGAAATTGGCTTCTGTCAGTCGCATAGTTTTCAAACAACACCACAACATAGACTCATAATTCCACAAATGTAGAAGTGGCCTGTGTTTCCTGTGGAGCTGGGAGAAATTCAGACCTTATGTCAATACTTTCCTGCTCTGTTACTCTCCCTCCCTGTTGGGTCATCAAATAACAGGGCTTCACCCCTCTGAGGTCATGACAAGTGAATCTGGTCAGACAGTTTATACAGTAAGCTGTAGTGTGCAGCGGGTGTGAATCTATTTGGGTTGGTCTTGTAAGGGTTATTATTTTACTTTTTCATACTTGAACTATTTTACACTTGGTTTCTTTAGAGCAGGACTGAGAATCAGAGTCAGATCTGTTTTGTATGTGCCTAGGTCAAATGTTGCTTTGAATATGACTATTTGACCTCAACTAACTGGCTTTGACAAAATTGGAAGGTGATGGTCTGTCATGGACAAGTGCTATCTAAAAAGAATTGTTTGTGGGATTGTGTAGACATTAAACCATTTAAACAGTAGTCATTATTTTTATGTTGCTATTGATTATAGCACATCCAACTTGTAGGACGTGAGGTTCAGAAGGGGGACAGAAATAAGTGTCATTTAGAGATAACATGTGCTACGCAACTGAGAAACATGAAGAGGATGTAACCTTAAAGAGCAACTCCGCCCCCTAGTCAAGACGTTCCAGTCTGTAAAAATGAGAGGGTGGGAACTCACCTCTAACAGTTCCCGCCCCGCTCTAAATGAAACCACACTATGGAATGCGCACATTGTCTCGCTCTTACATGTGTATACTCACACACCCTCACGCTTACTCACGTATGTTGACCGAGCTCTATCTCCTTCCTGTTTTTCACAAGTTCCTGCCTTTTACTGACGCTATTGCAGCAGACGGAAAAACTCCCAGGGATCCCTTGTCCAGGAATCCGAGCCAGGAGGGCTGGCCTTGCGAAAGCTGAGAAGAGAGCATAGACATCTCTTAACACATGTTTGTTTTGAAGACAAAGCTGACCATGCTTAAAAGCTTGTAGCCTAGGTGTAGATGTCATTAAGGGGGTTGGAAATTTGGCTTTGGAGGTAAGAGTAGAGAGTGGGGGAAGAGGAACTTCATTCTCCCAGAGCTTAGCTTTCTCCAGTTCCTGGAGGGAACAGAATCGCCAAAATCTAGTCCTGATGGATCCTAATACAACAAACATTCCCAGGACTCCCAAAAACTGCTGAAATGCTTGCAAACACTCCCAGCGGAGGTGGTTCCTTTTGGTATTAATGGAATCGTTAAGGGAATCTGTTCTTCATCTCACCTTTCAGATGTCTACTTACAAACGGGCCACTCTGGATGAAGAGGAGCTGTTGGACGCTGACTCCGACGGGATCTACAACACCTCTAGCATGCAGGTGAGAGTTCATTGTCGTAAATATGACAGAAATGTTTATGTAACTTGAGATTGTAAATTCCATACTTGGAATTGCATGCATTGAAATTGAAGCCAGTGCCTTGAGTCAGTGGTTGTTTTGCTTTTGTAGCTACTAAATTCTTATGACTTTTATAGATTGTTTTTCCTTTAAAGTTGATTTTCCTTTAAACATTAACTGTGTGTCAGTGCTGCTGCATGAAAGAAACAAACAAAGTCTTTTCATCTTGTTGATTATTTTATTTGTGTTGTGTGGATAGTGACTGCTAATAAGTATCAGGATTTTGTTGTTTAATAGTATAAAACAGCAGGCATAAAATGTTACTTTTTGTACTAGTCAAACAGGCTAGTTATACACTATCAAACCTAATTTACATAAAACTGATAGACAAATGTTCACATGTGATAAAACACGGATATTATTTGAATACACTCTAAAAATGCTAGGTTATTTTCAACCCAGTGTTGGGTCAAAAAGGGACAAACCCAACCAGTTGGGTTGTAACTTATCCAATGCTGGGTTGTTTCAACCCAAAATGCTGGGTTATGAATTTTTCTGGGTTTGTCCCCTTTTGATCCAGTGGCTAGGTTAGCCCTCTTTCAGGGTTCCCAGGGGTCCTTGAAATTCTTGAAAGTTTGTGTATTGGGGGGAGGGGGGGATTCAAGGCCCTGGGAAGTTTTTGAAAATATACATACATAGATACAGGTCATTGAAAGTGCTGGAATATATTTTATGCAAAAAGTTTTCTGGAAAAAATTCCATATTATTTTCTGTGTAGTGTAGGATAATATCAAAAAAATTCTAGACTTTTTAAGTACACGTGCTAAACTGTTCACTTTAAATGCTTATATCTTCTGCATGCGAATGTTGATTCATACCAAAATGCTTTTTTGCATAGTTGTGTTTGACGCATGAAAACGTCTTAGAAGGAACGAGACGCTGCGTCTCCCTTGCCATACTTCCTGCATCCCTATAACACCGTCTTTGGCAATATTTCAGATAGCGATATACTTCCTGGCTCCCGCGTCACCCTGTCTTTGTCGTTAAGCCTCACCATTGTTTGAATTTGATATACACATTCAGACGCACTTACCCCGGAGGCGTCCCCAAAGTGTCACCGCAGTTTTGAGTTCCCTCAAAAGAGAACATAGAATGTATCTTAAAAGGTAACACGATGTTACCTTGCTCCCACTTGAAATATGTCCCCACATTTAGTCCTTGAATTTGAGGGTATATTGGACCTGGAAAGGCTTTGAAAGGTCCTTGAATTTGATGTAAACTTATGTGTGGGAACCCTGTCTTTTGACCCAATGCTGGGTTGAAAATAACTTGGCACTTTTTTGTGTATTCTGGACTGTTTTACCAAGTTCACAGTGGTGTCAATTGTGTTTGATTTCTGCTACTGGGATAACTTTTTCATCTCTTAACTGTTCCTAAAATATAATATATATATTTATATATTTAAAAATGTGAAAAAATCTTTTTTTTTACTTTCTCTGCTCTTTCAAACCCTTACGTGACCTGCAGCTTTAGACTTGCATGGATTTTGCATTAGAAAAAAATACATCAAAACCTAAGAGCTTGTTGGGTAAAAGTGTGAACACAGCTAGCCACCAAAATTGACTTTTGTACTTTAATGAGACTTAATCTGACTTGCATTACAGAGGTTATTTATTATTACTCCCTAGGACATTTTTGCCAAGCAGAACTGATCATTAAAACATGAACATCACAGTTGATCAGTACTGTGCAAAAAGGAAAGTTTTTTTGAAGATCAAATATATGAAATTAATTGCATTAAAAAGGCTCCAGTTGCTTTTTAATCCCTCTGTCTGGGATATTAAACAGACGGGTGATCTCATACTGAATGTTTCTTGTTTTTATGGGCAGTCTTGAATAGCAATGCCTTGGCAAAACAATGTAAGCAATCAGTCAGTCTTTAATGAAGAGCACCTTCCTAGAAAGCATAGAGTTTATCACGCACCCATTTACTGTAATGGATTAGTATTTTTCCTAAGGGTTTAATGGTTAACCTGATGCAAATAACTTAAAGGAATCTCCCCAAGGGTTACATTAATTCACTTACAATGAAAATAAACAGGGAAATCAATGGTTTATTTATAAGTAAAGAGTTATTAAATGTTACATTGCTTGTTTCCATGAATAGTTAGTTCGATTATTCAAAATCTGGTATTATAATAATGATTTTATCACACAGGTCGGACTTCAGCGCGGTCTGGGTCCCCGGTGCTGGGCGGTGAAGACTCACGTTGAGAGAAAGCTAGTGGTCATAGTGTGTGTACTCTCTCTGGCTTTGTTCATCTGCATCATGACTTTGGGTCTGCATTATAAAGAATGTAAGTAACGTGTTCACTTGATTGTCACTAAAATAAGAATTAGTGAATGACATTGTAAAAAAGGGCTTAAAGGTGCCAAATAATGCATTGAAATAATCTGTTAAATTGTTCTGTGTATCTACATAGAAGGTATGTGGCTTTATTAAAGGAACAGTATGTAAGAAAATTGCCCTGATGTCACTAGACATTAAGAAATCATTTTCATTTCAAATACTTATATCACTGACAACAGTGGTCTGGCCAGGATATTGTCATTTAAAAAGTGGAGTTGCAGCCCTCAACTGATGTTTATGTTGTCATTTTGTGTATTGGCCACCAGTTGTGTGATTGCAGTACCAGTTTTAGCCACAAGTTTTATGATTGCAATACCAGTTTTGGCCACAATCCTACATGCGACGAGATCTCGCGAGATTAAATATGTATCGCGAGATTAGGTGTGTCTCGCGAGATTTCTTGTGTAGGTGAAATTCTGGCCGTTTCTCAAATAAAAGACTGCATCCTTAGGAGGTCGCATTTTTAAACTGCATTTACTTCATAAAGACTGTCTTATTAAAGACTACTAACAATTATAAAGTTTACTAATAATTTAGTTAATTGCAAATTGTTGTAATATGCTCACGACTTGCGAATGTAATGCTCAGTTAATGATCTGAAATAAACCTTAATGACGTATCCAGCCTGCATATGCGACCTCCGGAGGATGCAGCTTTCTGTTTGACCCTTTTAGGGGCCAGTTACACCAAAAGCGTTTATGGTAGTTGCAGGCGCCTTTTTTAAATGATATTCTATGGGCATGGAGCGTTTTGCGCGCTGTTTATGCGCGCTGAGCGCCTTGCGGTTTTTGCCGGCGGCCGCAGCACGCGCCTTTGAAGGAACGCTGAGAGCGGAGAAGCCCCCGATGTCATTTGCGTCTTTCCATTGTACACTCGAATGAGGGGAGATGCGGGCCTTACGTTGTGGTGAGGGAAGTCTACAGTTGACTTGGTGGTTGCCTAGCAATATTAAAAGCCGCGTCGACTCGCACTGCTCTTTTTTAAAAAAGGCAGTGCGTCGCGCCTTGCGTTTCCAAGCGTTTCCAAGCGTTTAAAGCGTGGTTGGTGTAATTAGCCTCTTACATTGCATGCATTATATTCTGTCTTTTACTGCATTTGCTTTTTTGTTTGGGTTTCCAATAATGTTCATTTGGGAGCTCGTATGAAGTCTGAGACGTGTTGTGTTTGTCTGTTGATCAGTGTCAGATGTGAAGTCTCAGCAGATTAAACCATCACAGAGTTTACATGATTTAATGTCTGCATGTTCATTTCTATTGTAAAGAAATGGACGTATATTAAAAATTTTAATGGATTTAAACATTGTTTGGCTAAAAATAAGCGTTTCTCTCCGTCTAAAGTGAAAGTGAAGATAGCGTCCGCGAGACGAGTCAACTATCTCCCCCTGCAGGCATTGGTTATAATATATACATAATGCTTTTTATTTATAGACCACAAATGTAATGTGTTTGTTAATGTAATGTTGTTTAATGTAACTTGGTTTTAATACTTTATTTGAAACAATTATTATTGCATCTTCGTTATTATGTCATTTTAAAGGCTACTGCTCACTTGGGTCTATTTTTATTACCCAAAAATAACAAATTACTTCATTATCAGTTAGTATTATTCATTATTCATTTATTTTATCATAGAGGGTTTCTTAAAAAGTGTAAAAATATCGTCTCGTTCTCGTGAACCCAATCTCGTGTCTCGTCTCGTCTCGTGGATTAAGTGTCTCGTCACACCCCTACTACATACTGTTCCTTTAAGTGCAAAAATGACCAAGAAACGGTTTTACATGTCCATTTACATCCATAGGATGTGTCCTCAGAATGAAATGGTCTATTAATACCTCATTTAAAAGGGTTATGAATAATAATGTTGAACTCTGCTCTGATTGGCTGTTTCTTAGAGCAGCTCCTTCAGTAGCTCTTAAACTAGTGCTGCACAATTAATCGCATCGCAATCGCAATGTCAGCCTGTGCAATTATATGACAGCAAAAAGTTGCAATTATATTAAATAAATAAATGTGTGGACTTGTTAACACAAACTTTCTGATAACAGTTTGATGATTTTCCTAGCTGTTTAAAAAAAGAAAGAAAAACGAACAAAAAAGGCAGTGCACGTGTGTGCGTCGTCACTTATACCAGAGCGAAGATGGATGCAGAGGAGGTTGACAGTGATCTGGTAGCTAAAAAAAAACTCTACGTCTGTTGTATGGCAGTATTTTGGATTTTGGATTACTGACACTGAGCAGTTGCTACATCATGTGGCAATACGAAAACATTTCTAGTTTTACAAATACACATTTTAGCTAAACTTTGTGTGGATTTTTCTTAAAACCAATCAAGTTGACTCATGATACCATTTAGTATAATCGCAATCGCACATCGCAATATTAGCATCAATAACCGCAATGGGAAAAATTACCCAAATCGTGCAGCCCTATCCTAAACACTAGCATATAGCACTAACTCAGCAGTCAAAACTTTGTTTTTAGCATTGTAACAACATTGTACTTAATTTAATGTGTAATTTAATGTTAGAGGCGTACATCACGACTGTAACATCATAGTCGGTTTTATGTTGAGAGTGACCTGTTTTCCAGCAGTATTTTGCATGCATGAGGATTACATCAGAAGGAGGAAACAATCGTGTTTGAGGCTCCTGATATGTCATTACCATGCACAGAACTAGTACTATTCATCTATGCCTAAGTAAATACAGTTTTACATTCTATGGCACCTTTAAGTAAACATACTGTAATGTAGGTTAACTAACCTTGAATTGTTGGAAGAAAATGTGATGCCTGCATGCTGCAGATGCTTGCTGTATATATTAATAAAGCATTTCATTAGCTCATTGGTTCGATTCTAACATAATATAAAATGTATAGCATGAATGCAGTGCAATTTGCTTTCGATAAAAGCAACTGCCAAATGCATGAATGTAAGGACGTACTGCTAAGACTTTCATTATAAAAGGACCTTTATATAAAACGTGTTTTTGTTTTATCAGCTCCACAGTAATATCTTTGTTGTTATAATAGAGTGAACTAAATGCCACTTCCTGCTATTCAGTCTCCCACTGTTGCCCAACCGTGACAAATCACTATGAAAAATCACATTTGTGCCAGACTGTTTACCTAATGTTTCCTCACTCTTCCTCAGGCCTCCACTGTCTCTGTCTTATCTTTCCAGATTATGAGCAGGGGATGCATCTTCAGCATCCAATGTTTTTCTTAGAAGAGCTAACAATGAAGTCTATTATAGCTTTATTTTCACTTGCTTTCTTTGTGTGAGAGCTCTTTCTGTGCGTCAACAGGCCAAATGAATAGTGACTTTCCATCCAATTATTTTCAATATCGAATCTAATACTTCAGACGGTGGACTCATGCCCTGCCTCAAAGCTATTTAAATAAAAACAAATGCATTCCTAATCATATTAAAACCTTTCTTAAATCCAATAAACCAGCAAAGACAAAGACCACTGAGCTAATATATTGGATTTTCATCTCACCCTTAATTTGGTCAGGATTCTGAATAAATGTCTGTTTATCCAAAATCAGCTTTTGGCATAAGCCCACATGAATAGAAACATGCCTTCAGATCTCAGTCAAAGGCAAAAAGTATCGCTTATCACCTAAATCCCAAGCCATGTTGATTTACTTTTAAAAGCTATAAAGATAAGTAATGTTCACAGTGGGGAGGTTTGTTTAAGTTTCATGCATTGAGCCAGTATTGCGCTCCATTTATGATTTCCCATGTGTAAGATATACTGAGAAAAAGAGACACTGTTTCATTTTTTTAGCACGTGATGCAAAGATATAAGTATTTATGTGTACATGATAATGTGTTTTTGAACAGCTCATCCGGGAATGTGCCTATCAGAGCCGTGTGTTAGTGTGGCAAGTGCGGTCATGGCCTCTCTCGATCGGTCAGTGGATCCCTGCGAGGATTTCTACAAGTTTGCATGCGGAGGTTGGATGAGGAAGAACCCGCTGCCGGACGGCAAGTCCCGCTGGGGTCCCTTTAGCAACCTGTGGGAGCACAACATGGCAGTGATGAAGGACTTACTAGGTAAGAAACACAAAGCCTAGAGAGATTGTAAGATCATCCCAACTGACCCAGTTTACTTTCTTCAAAGGTACCACGGATATAAACTCATGTATGGTTTATTAGGTTTTAAAGGGATAGTTCACCCAAAAATGAAAATAATGTCATTAATGACTCACCCTCATGTCGTTCCAAACTCGTAAGACCTCCGTTCATCTTTGGAACACAGTTTAAGATGTTTTTATATTTAGTCAGAGAGCTTGTTGACCCTTCATTGAAAATCTATGTACTTCGTATACTGTCCATGTCCAGAAAGGTAATAAAAACATCATCAAAGTAGTCCATGTGACATCAGTGGGTCAGTTAGAATGTGTTGAAGCATCGAAAATACATTTTGGTCAAAAAATAACAAAAATTGTGACTTTATTCAGCATTGTCTTCTCTTCCACGTCTGTTGTGAAGCGCATGTGCGAGACTAAAGTCACGTGACTGCAGTGACGTGTATGACGTACGACGCTGCTGACGAGTTATCTGGTGCGCCCCAGCTGTTTTTTTTTTCGCCTGGGCTTCGTTTACAGTCTGAGGGAGACGCACGCTGTAAGTTTGGGAAAAAAACTTGCCAAACATGTCTGAGGATAACACGTCATCTGCGTCACTGCAGTCAAGTGACTTTAGTCTCACGCATGCGCTTCACAACAGACGCGGAAGAGAATGCAATGCCGAATAAAGTCGTAATTTTTGATATTTTTGGACCAAAATGTATTTTCGATGCTTCAACGCTTTCCAACTGATCCACTGATATCACATGGACTACTTTGATGATGATTATTACATTTCTGGACATGGACAGTATACCATACGTAGATTTTCAATGAAGGGTCAACAAGCTCTCGGTTTAAATATAAAACATTTTAAACTGTTATTAATATTTCACAACAACCATTACACATCATCAATTTCAGAGCGCAAAACATAATGGTGGCCTCCATAGGTTAAAGTGAATATTACATGTTGGGTTTTTAACAAGTAATAAAAATATTTAGTGTGTTTTTATTAATTCATTTTAGTAGTTAAAGGCAAACATAAAGTATTACAGCGTACAAGTCTTCGTAGTCGGAATACCTTTAAATACCTGTTCATGATGTCTACCCAATCTTTCATCAAATAACTCGCTGTACAATAGAGAATGCTGTTTTATGTTGACTTAAAGGGCCCTATTTTAACGATCTAAGCGAATTGTCTAAAGCGCACAGCGCAACGTCTAAATGGGCGTGTCCGAATCCACTTTTACTAATTTAACGACGGGAAAAATTGTTTTTGCGCCGAGCGCATGGTCGAAAAGGGTAGGTCCTATTGTAATGGGAGTATTTTGGGCGTAACGTGCAGTAAACCAATGAGAGTCACAGCTCTCATTCCCTTTAAAAGCAAGTTGCGCTGGCGCTATGTCTAATCCCTATTTAGATGACGGACTTTGTAAACTGAAAAACTAAGTGGAGGTAGAAGATCCCCAGTTTAAGATTAATGTTAAATAATTGTGTTGTTTTCACTTGTATTGAAATTGTTATTTTTTTATTAAAACCTTTAAAACCCGTTTTCTTTTAGTCATGGAAGTAAAAAGCAGGCTTGTAATTGCTTTAAATGTATGGCTATCCAATATCATCAAAACATAATTTACAAGTATGTAAGATAAGGTTTGTACTCTAAAAATACTTTATTTGTAACAAACAGGAGATAAAGAAATTACAAACGGCTCTCCTCACGTTTCAGCACTTTGGACAGCGGTTTTTTAGCAAAGAGTTTTTTTAAGCATTACTTACAAATGTTTCTCATCTCACCATATCCACAGGTACATCATATACAATAAATCCGTGAGGTAGCATTAAAAAAAAACATTTAAAAACAGAAGCATTTGTTTAAAGCAAAGCATTTATTTACTTACCAGGCTGCAGGTGAAGCAGCTCTTTGCGCCTTCTAACGTCTCATAATCAGTCCTCATTTATAAATATGTCCAAAAGACTCAATAATAATCTTTTACATTCAATCCTTTAATCTTTCATATTTAAAAGCATTTTTGTGCTGCTGCGCATTCATGTACTTTGTGATAAGCAAACCCGCGTTGTCCTCCCGTTTATAGGCGCATTTTACTAATGCGCTCTTTAAATAACATAAAACACATTGCGCCATTGACTTTAGACTTTAGACCAGGTTTTTGTTGGTCAATGGCGTAGTCTATTTTAGTTGCCTCAAAATAGCAACGCGCCAACAATGCGCCTGAACACACCTCATTTTCTGACCAGAACGCCCATGGGCGCAAAAGGGGGCGCAAATGCATTTGCTATTTAAACAACGCGGCGCTAAACGTGAAAATTAGGGTGAAAACTAGCGAAAGACACTTGCGTCGGGTGTAAGATAGAGCCCGAAGGGTTATTTAAAGGAACTGTTTGTAGGATTGTGGCCAAAACTGGTACTACAATCACAAAACTTGTGGCTGAAACTGGTACTGCAACCACACAACTAGTGGCCAATGCACAATATGACAACATTTTTAAATTACAATATCCTGGCTGGACCACTGTTGTCAGTGATATAAGTATTTGAAATTAAAATTATTTCTTAAAGTCTAGTGACATATCAGGGCCATTTTATGATTAATTGATATAAATTTCTTACTTAGTGTTCCTTTAAGGTTTTTGATATTCATTTGTTAAATCCAGAGAACACCAACACGAAGAACCTGAGCAAAGCGGAGCAAAAAGCCCAGTGGTTTTATGAAGCCTGTATGAACGAGACCAAAATTGAAGCGCTCGGGGCAAAACCACTACAGGATCTCATCAACCAGGTGACTTTTGAACTAGGTTACCTTATGTAACTGTATAAAAAGTAACAGATATGTTGTAAATATATCAGCCCAGAAGAAACCTGCATTCATTTTATTCTGGGATATAAATCTTAATAAAGCAACATTGTTTTCCAGACAGGAGGTTGGGGCTTGAACGGCCCATGGGATAAGGATAACTTCCAAGAAGTTTTACGGACTGTGTCAGCCGTATACCGCACTTCCCCTTTTTTCACTGTTTTTGTCAGTACAGACTCAAAAAGCTCCAATAGCAACATCATCAAGGTGGGATCATTACGACTTTGCATCCAGAAATGCCAAGGATATAATTTATTTATTGTAATAACAAGGATTCTTAAATGTTAAGGGTTAACATCTACATTCATGCATTTGGCACTGCTTGTATCTGATTACACATTTTTATTAGTGTATTTTTCAAGGGAATTGGGCCCACAAACTTTTTGTGCTGATAACAGTGCTATACATCTCTTATCCTTTCCGTATATGTCATTTTTTGTTTTATGGTAGCTGTCATAATAGATCAAAACGCCTTTATATCACAATGAATGTCACAGCGATTCCCCTTTTTTCCAAAGGTGGATCAGTCGGGGTTGGGACTTCCCTCTAGAGAATACTATCTTAATAAGACAGCCAATGAAAAGGTAAATAAATAGTGTTCTGAATTAAAGGAATACTTCGCAGAAAATTTTAAATGAGCCCTTAATGCCATTCTAGGCATATATGACTTCATATACAAGCTATATACACCTACGATGGTATAAAGGTGAGTAAATTATGGGGTAATTTAGTGATTACATTTCCCCATTGTTTTTTCCCCATGCCTTCAGTATTTAAAAGCATACCTAGACTTCTTGGTGGATCTGGGGGTCCTTT
This sequence comes from Misgurnus anguillicaudatus, assembly GCF_027580225.2. NCBI lineage: Eukaryota > Metazoa > Chordata > Actinopteri > Cypriniformes > Cobitidae > Misgurnus > Misgurnus anguillicaudatus. The sequence continues at coordinate 23,625,057 of NC_073350.2, read as the reverse complement.
TGGGTGGCTCAGAGGCCACCTCTCAGAACATAATGCAGGAGATCTTAGACTTTGAAACAGCGCTGGCGAACATCACAGTGCCTCAAGAAGAGAGACGTGAAGAAATGAAAATTTACAATAAGATGCAGGCCAAAGACTTATCTGTGAGCAGTCTTCTGAATGCTCTACTTTATTACATTCTTTCTTTTTTTGTATTTGTATTGTACATGTGAGCTTGTATCATATCAGTCACGTGTTTCTGGCATAGACGCTGGCTCCTGTGGTAGATTGGATGCCTTTCCTTTCTGCAGTGTTTGCTCCTGTTGTCCTAAATGATTCTGAACCTGTGGTTGTGTACGCTAAAGAATACCTCCAGAAAGTCTCAGAGCTCATCAGTAACACCAACAAGAGGTAAGGCGAATCTGTTAAAGAGCACACATTATGCACATTTTTACAAGATGTAATATAAGTCTCAGGTGTGCCTAGGATGTGTCTGTGAAGTTTCAGATCAAAATACCTAACAGATAATTTGTTGCAGCATGCCCAAAATGCCCCTATTTGGGTAAAAGCAAAAAGTTGCTTTTTTCATGAGTGCTTTTGGTTAAAAATAGATCTGATTTCTGTGAAACAGTCTGAGACGAAAGTATATTTAGCTGCATTAGTGCTACCAAACATTTAGAAAAGCTTTTGGGTAAAATTAAGCGGTCAGTCAGTGTCTGTGGGCGTGGCTTTGTTTTTGTGATGTCACATTTACAAGAGAATCAAAATGGCATGTCTAATAAGACTGCTTTGGTTTAATAAGGATTAAAAAAAGAAGGAGAGGGTGGATTTTTAAATTGTAGGGCTGTTGTGTTCACACACTGCCAACAAACATTTATGCCCAAACACCTTGTAAAAGTGGATTTTTCATAATATGTGCCCTTTAAGGTGAATTTTTTGTAGAGTAAAATACATTCTCTTATATCAGTTTAATGTGCAGAATAAACTATAAGTATTTCTGAAGTTTAAAGAGGACATATCAAGAAAATCTGACTTTTTTCATGTTTAAGTGCTATAATTGGGTCCCCAGTGCTTCTATCAACCTAGAAAATGTGAAAAAGATCAATCCAGTAACTTAGTTTTGGTAAACCATTCTCTGCAAGCATGTTAAAAAATAGGTAATTAAAATTTGGCTCCCCTAGTGATGTCAGAAGGGGATAATACTGCCCCTTGATCTGCACTATTCAACCACAACACTGCCATTTAGTGCAGAGATCAGCTCATTTGCATTTTAAAGGACACACCCAAAATGGCAAATTTTTGCTCACACCCACAAAGTGGCAAGGTAACCATGCTATAAATAAATGATCAGTGTGGTATTTTGAGCTAAAATTTCACATACATACTCTGGGGACACCAAAGACTTATTTGACATAATAAAATAGGTCTTGTGAAATGTCTCCTTTAACTTCCTCAAAGTGTAGGTTTGGCACTGAATCTGACATGCTCAACCAATAGAGTCGGCAGGACTAACAGTAATTATTTTAGCATTTGCAAAAATGTATGCGCAAAAATGACAAGCTTCACTTTTAAAATAACTCAAATGTATCATGTAGTGCCCGTGTGTCAGACCTGAATTCGTTTTTACAAAATGAATCTGTCTCTCCTAGCGTTTTGAATAACTACATGATCATGAATGTGGTACGGAAAATGGGGTCCATCTTAGACCAGAGGTTCCAAGATGCAGAGCAACGTTTCCTTGAAGTTATGTATGGCACAAAGAAGGTGAGAAATACAGACAGCACCGCTCTTTTTCTCTGAGAACCAGTCATAAATTATCTCTCTATTTCCTTCTTTCTTTTCCCACTATAAACACATTAACTTATTTTTATGTAGCCAAGTTAAAATAATTATTTATTTGCAAATTTAAGGTAAATGTTTCCCCCAAATTGTTTTGTTGTCTGGAATGCTTGATTCTGATTGGCCAGTTGTGAGATTCTGAAGTTTGTTATGTAAGGGATAATGTACAGGCTGTCAGTTGTTATTGGTGAAATAGGCCCCCAACAGTGTGATCGCGACCTGACACGAACCAAAATGTTTTTTATCACACCGAAGGGGCTTATTTTGCTATAACATCCGACTGCCTGTACATTACACGGCCATACCTCATAAGTAAGATAGGGAACATTAAATATTGATTTCAAATATTTTTTTGTTGCTAATTTTTAACTAATACAGAAGGAAAGTCTGTTTATTTTCGGTTTTAAAGGGACACTTCATGCTAATTTTCCAGCCTCCCTAGAGTTAAACATTTGATTTTTACCGTTTTGGAGTCCATTCAGCTGATCTCCGGGTCTGGGGGTGCCACTTTTAGCATAGCTTAGCATAATCCATAGAATCTGATTAGTCCATTAGTATCACGCTAAAAAATAACCATAGAGTTTTGATTCATTCTGGCGTGCTCTCATTTTGGCGTAATGGTCAGGGACTTTGCTGCCGTAACATGGCTGTAGGAGGCGCTATGATATTACGCAACAGCCAAAAATCCTCCCCTTAGTATCTTTCAGGGCACTATTTATGGGCACTACGTTATATCATTGCGCCTGCTGCACCCATGTTACGGCAGCAAAGTTATTGATTATTACGCCAGTTTGAGAGTATAGTCCTAGCCATATCTGCCTAGAAAATCACAACTTTTAATTTTCTGTCGGTCTTGGTAAACAAACTACAGAAGAGTCAAGTTTTAAATAGGAAAAATATCCAAACTCTGTGGTTATTTTTTAGACGCGATGCTAATGGTCTAATCAGATTCAATAGATTATGCTAAGCTATGCTAAAAGTGGTAGCGCCTGACCTGGAGATCGGCTGGGTGGATTCCAGGGCGGTGAAAATCAAATGTTTGACTCTGGTGGAGCTGGAAAATAAATATTTCCAAAAAAAGTGGAGTGTCTCTTTAAGATAAGACAAGACTTTCTGATGTGCAGTATCCGGGTTACCGTGTGTTATTAGTTTTGAGCGGTTGTTATCTAGAATAACAAAACTTGCAAATGTCACAACTGACCAATCAGAATCAAGCATTCCAACAAGCTGTGTTGTAATCCCAGATAACTAGCTGAAGCTAATAACTAAGTGCATTATTTAAGCCATATGTTCCTCTTGCAATGATCATTTGATTCTTATGAGTTAATTAAATATATATAAAAACAAACATGTCAGTTAGAAAAGCAATAACAGGAGACGGCGCTTACATTTGAGTTTGTATGGAGTGGCAGCGTGTTATTCTGTGCAGGGAGCCAGGTTGTTCAGACTTTTATCAGGAAGAGATCCTGTTGCCCTGGCCTCACTTTCCGCTGAGGTCAGGCTGAAATAACAAACAAAAGCCTGAGCTTTGGGTGATGCGTGCATGTGCGTGTGATGGGTTTTGATAAGAGACAGGGAGAGGGAGACTTTAAGGATGGTTGCACAGTTTGATTAACATTCAGTTCAATTCAGTTGTCACTCCTAAAATGAACTAAACTCAGTTTATACAGGTCAGAATTACACACGTTTTTATGTCTGGTTTCACTGATGAAGTTTACATTACACAAACCTGCTGTGGGTTATAGCTTCACTCTTAAAAATAAAGGTGCTTCATAATCACATAGAATTATTTTTTGCTAAATGGTTCCATAAAGAACCTTTAACATCCAAAGAACTTTTTCTGGTGAAATGTAGTGAGAGATTTGTTTGCAATTTATTTGTATCTCCTCATACATTAGCTTCTTTGTTGCACACGTGGAGGTTTGTCAATGTGTGGCCTCACAGATCTATGTCCTGATATAACTTGTTGGCGAGGTGTCACATTGAGAAGACTGCAAGCGCTGGTTGTTAATGCATCACCTTTGTGTTTTCCAGAGCTGTATACCACGCTGGAAACTTTGCGTCAGCGAGACGGACAGCGCTCTGGGCTTTGCCCTTGGGGCTCTGTTCGTCAGAGCCACCTTTTCTGAGGACAGCAAAGCTTTCGTGAGTATCCTGTGATGTTTTTCGCACGCTCATTCGCCCGCTCGTGTTATACTCTAAGTTCTTCCCTATTGTGCCCATTAGGTTGAAGATATGGTCTCAGAGATCAAATGGGCTTTTGAAGACAGTATACAGACTGTTGGCTGGATGGATCCCGAGACAAAAAGAGCAGCCAAAGTGAAGGTGAGAACCGACAGCTTTGAACAGAGCAGTACCACATGATGTTTTCCTCCCGCTGTTTCCCACAGGGATGGTTCTCGGTAAAATCAACAACTAGATTATGTGTCAAACTTTATGTTTTGTGGTTTTACAGCTGGCAATACATTAAATGATCTCAGAGATACAGTGCATAGTTACTTTTTAACAGATTGAAGATTACCAAGTCTATTTTGTCAGTTCATGTTAGCCATATTCAGGGTTCCCACGGGTCCTTGAAATCCTTGAAAGTTTGTGAATCTGGGGGTAAAATGCAAGCCCCTGGGAAGTTTTTAAAAATATGCATACATAGATACAGGTCATTAAAAGTGCTTGAATCTATTTTATGCATACAAAAAAATCCATATTATTCTTTGTGTAGTGTAGGATAATATCATAAAAATTCTAGACTTTTTAAGCACACGTGCTAAACTGTTCGCTTGAAATCTTCTGTATGCAAATGTTTTGATTCATACCAAAATGCTTTTTTTGCATAGTTGTGTTTGACACATGAAAACATCTCGGGTTACGTACTGTTTGTAACTGTTGTTTTCTAAGAAGGGAACGAGATGCTGCGTCTCCCTTGCCATACTTCCTGCGTCCCTGTAACGGCATCTTTGGAAATATTTCATATAGCAATACACTTCCTGGCTCACGCGTCACCCTGTCTTTGTCGTTAAGCCTCACCATTGGTTGAATTTGATATACACATTCAGACACACTTACCCCTGCTGGGTCCCCAAAGTGTTACCGCAGTGACGCAGCGCAAGTTCCCTCGAAAAGGAACTGTATCAATGTATCTTAAACGGTAACACGATGTAACCTTGCTCTCACTTGAAATCTGCCCCCCCCCCCATTTAATTCTTGAATTTTAGGGTATTGGACCTGGAAAGTCCTTGAAAGGTCCTTGAATTTTAATTTAACTAAGGTGTGGGAACACTGCATGTGGCAAAGTGCCGACTCCAGCTTTATGGTGTATGGTAGATGCTTTAAAGAGACAAGACACTGTTGTTGTTCTTTAGTGACCTCTAGTGGTTTAAACCAATGCTCGTCTAACCTTACAAACTAGTGTAAACTCATCCTGTACTGTTTGCCTGACATGCAATACATTTGATAAAACACATTTGAGCACTACCTAGCTACCCGACTAACTAAGCAACCATCTAGTAAGCAACCATCTAGCAATACCCTGGCAGCATCACTCACATTTTCTTATAAATTGTAAACCCCACACATTAAGTTAGCTTAAAAAATGCTTTTATACTAGGGCTTGTTGATGCTCTGTAGTGCCACCTGTGGTTGAAATGTATAACACTCATTCATTTCCTCCTTCTCACCCAGGCAGATGCAATATACAACATGATTGGATATCCAAAGTTCATCATGAAGCCCAGAGAGCTGGATAAGGTGTTTAATGATGTATGTATACATTTTCTCTCTTTATATCTGGTTATCAGTGCCTTGCATATCTACTTAACTAACAGCATGGTGTCCCCTCTCCCAAACTGTCTATCAGTTTGATGTTGTTCCAGATCTCTACTTTCAAAACGTCATGAATAATTACAACTTCTCCGCACGGGTCACAGCCGACCAGCTCAGAAAGGCTCCCAACAGAGATCAATGAGTATCAGCCCAAATCCTGCACACAAGTGCTCGGTGAGATCATCAGGTCTTTGATTTGTTTTTCTCCCTATGCGCAGATGGAGTATGACCCCACCCACGGTTAATGCATACTACAACCCTACCAAAAATGAAATGGTGTTTCCAGCTGGCATACTCCAGGCTCCCTTTTATAACCATAATTGGCCAAAGTAAGATTCAAGCTCACCTCCTTAAAGATTTTACTTTGAATGCTTTTTGCTTATTTAACCTCTTGCTTCGGTTTTAAGGAGGCAGTTTGCAGTGGCGCTGTCTTGTAGTTACTCATAGTCAGTTCTGTCATGACTTGCTTCATTTATAAGTGTGTTTTGGTGTTTTCTAGAGCTATGAATTTCGGTGGTATAGGTGTGGTTATTGGGCATGAACTCACGCACGCCTTCGATGATCAAGGTAAAGAAATAATTGAAGAGCTCAGATGCAAAAACTGCTAAATGATATCTCTCATATCAATGATATCAAATTCTTTGCTTCAAATCTGCTTAATCCCGGCCTCAGGCCATTCAGAAATACCACTTTGTTGGCACAATCCACAAAGAGCTTGATAAAAAAATATGCTCATTTACAAGAAAACATGTCAGACACACTTAGGGGCCGAACACACCAAACACGTTTTAAACGCTCGGAAATGCAAGGCACGTCACATTGCTTTTTTGCTCGATTTCAAATAAGAGCAGTGCAGTGCGTTTTTTTATAATGCTAGGCAACCACCGAGGCAGCTCTTCTGTCAATCAAATAGTGAAGCGTGCATGTACTTTTAAATGACCATAACTTGCTCAATTTTCTACCGATTTTCAAACGGTTTGGTTTCTTACAAACATTATTAACATGGCTATAATTCTTTAACATGTTTCATGAAAATTATTCATAAGCATGCAGTTTCATAAGTACATCTCTGACGTTTATAACAAACCAAACCGTTTGAAAATCGGTAGAAAATTGAGCAAGTTATGGTCATTTTAAAGTACATGCTCCATTAATCACAATTCTACGAGTGAGCGAGCTGTCTGAGGTAAGATGGCCGCCAATTGTGGACTTCAACCTCTATTGGCATCTATTGGCATATATCGAGACATCTAGCCTTTATTGTACATATCTATGCAAGCAACTGTCACCAGAACGAAAGAGCCCACCTCTCCCATTCGATTGGACAATGGAAAAAACGTGAATGACGTCGGGCGCTTTTCGCTTACTGTGAGTTCACACCAGCCGCGTTTTAGGCATCAAATTCGCGTCTACCGCGTTGTTTGCCACTTGAACACTTTGAGTTTACTCACTTCATTCGCGCGTGAAAGCCACTCGTGAAATTCTAGTCATCGACACACTCACGCAGAAATTCGCATCATGGGAGGGGCTTCTGCAACTCCGCTTGCTTCCTGTGGTTACGTCACTGCTGGGGCGGGCTCCTGATTGGTTAACGCGGCCCGTTTCTCCAACAAAGTAAAAATTTTTCAACTTGTGCGTTTCCCCACGGCAACGCTCAATTTGCGCCATTTGCGAACTAGCCGCGCGAATGAGGCGGAATCGCATTTACCGCGCTGTGCTAAACGCCTCATTGGCGCCGCGAGACCACCAGACGCGCATCAACGCGTCTTCACATTGACTTAACATTGAAATCACTCGCGCTTGTCGCATCTTCCGCGGCTGGTGTGAATGCAGCATTATATTGTGTTAACAACAGCGCGGTAGAGGTGGCAAGCGCGGGTTATTTACATGTTGAGTCAATGCAAAGATGCAATTAGGCATCCTGCAGCAATTAGGTATGTGCGGTAGGCACGACGCAAATGGCGCGGAACCGCGTTGACCAATCAGGACCTTGCTGTAGTGGTGACGTGATTACAGGAGGTAAGCAGAGTCTCAGCAGAGTCGCAGAAGCCCCTCCCATGACGCGAATTTCCGCGTGAATGTCTCGAATGACCAGAATTTCACGCGCGGCTTTCACACGTGAATCAAGTGAGTGAACTCAAATGTTCAAGCGTCCAACTCTACTTTTGCCACCTCTACCACGGCTGGTGTAAATGCCGCATTAGAGTACTGTTGCGAAAATGCATGGCCCGGGAGGCTGCCAAAGTGCAAGGCGTTCGGCGCGGATAAACAGCACGCATAACGCTCACTGCCCATAGAAAACCATTCAAAAAAGCCACTGCCATAAATGCATTCTGTGTGATCGGCCCCTTAGAGGGGGGCAAGATTTTGTATTATATCAGATTATATAAGAGTATTTATATGGTTGCTATAGTAATTGTGAATGATAAAATTATATGTTTTACCTTTTTGAGTTTTAAACATATATGATTTAACAGTACAGCATGTTGTTTATGCTGTATAATCTACAGGACGAGAGTATGACAAGGACGGGAATTTGCATAAATGGTGGCAAAATTCCTCAGTCGACGCGTTCAATCTGCAGACACAGTGCATGGTGGAACAGTACAGTAACTACACTATAAATAAAGAGCCGCTTAATGGAAAACAGACTTTGGGAGAAAATATTGCAGACAATGGAGGCCTGAGAGCAGCTTATAAGGTTTGTAAATATCTTGGTGTGACTTTACAGTATGTAAATTATTCTAATTCAATCAACAGATTTGTTTTGTTTATCAGCGAGTTAAAAAGGGACGAGAAGCCTGTGGTCACTTTCCACAATGACGCGCGGTGACGTACAAGAATCTGATACGAAAGGCATTACAATCTCCATATTTCTCACATTGACGGCTTTGATAGCGTCGGGGCTGTCATGATCCCGTCTTCGCCGAAAAGCCTTATAGCGCAACAGGTGGCTCGGAACGAGCGGCTCTACCTCCAGCCACTCTCGCACATTCTTTCCATTGGCGGAAAAGTCATAGGTTACAGAGCAGATGCGCAAAGCATATGGTCGCCGGAGAAGACCCTGCGTTAACCTCTCTGATGGGGAGGAAAATAACCATTGACATGAGGGCTTCTCTTAACACTTTATTTGTGAACTGTGTGCGCACTGTGACATGCAGAATTATTAGGGGTCTAATGTTAGCACACTTTCATTGCAGGCCTATGTAAACTGGATCAAGAAGAATGGCAAGGAAACCACTCTGCCTGCACTTGGAATGACCAACCATCAGCTGTTTTTTGTGGGATTTGCTCAGGTGTGTGTTTTAAAATCAGCGATCACAACCATAAAATTGTAAGAATCATGCGAGTCACTTCTTTAAAAAATCTGTTTTGCTGTCTTTGTAGGTGTGGTGCTCAGTTCGGACCCCAGAAAGCTCTCACGAGGGCGTTATTACAGATCCGCACAGCCCATCACGTTTTCGGGTCATAGGCACCATCTCCAACTCCCATGAGTTCTCGGAGCACTTTGGCTGCAAGGCAGATTCACCCATGAACCCCAAACAAAAGTGTGAGCTGTGGTGACAGTAACTAGCTTATTTAAAGCAAGACTGAGTCTTCGGTGGGCATATCATCTCAGCACGGTGGTAAAGTGCCTACTTATCGATTAAAATATGCCAAACTTCCATCTCAGGTTGCCTTGTCTAGACTGTCAAAAAGCTTGTGGACTGCATATTTTCCAGCAGCTAAATAAGGGCTTTGTGCAAGTCTTTGAAATTAAGTTTTATTCTTATACAAACTTTCAAAACACTGGAGATAGTGGTTTATGTACCATGCCTTTTTAGCAAATGCTTTTATTTTTTAATAGCAAATATTTATTTTATTTTTTCAGCTGTTATGCCCAACATGTTGGCAATACTGTTAAATAACTTTTAACATTGACCCTTCAAGTCCTATTTGTCAGCCACTGTGGGCTGTTGAATTTACCTGTGTCATATCAACATTTTTTAAGACTGATGCAAATGATCAGATTACACATCATATGTCATTTAATAATGTTGAATGAAGAATACATTGTATTATGTACTATTTTGTTAGAATTATATTGCTGGACCACTATAAAAAGAAGCCTACCTTTTGAACAGATTCTGCAAATATTGTGCAATATATACAGTCATTTTGTAAAAGAAGGCAAATGGACATTTGCAGCTTTGTGTGATGTTTCCATTGCTGTTTAAGTGTATTTTCTCTAGTTTTCCTGTAGGTTTATGGGGATTTTTTTTTTTTTTTTTTGCTGCTCTTGATTTAAATACAGACCGAAATTGATCCATATATCTTCAAACTAAATGATTATAATGTTTTGTACTGTTAATATAATAAAATTCAAGGTAATGAGTAACCACTATTTGTAACCACTATTTTTTCCATCTTGCATTAATGAAAAACGTTTTTGTATACAAAAGTGTCTCAAACAGTGTCACCTTGACACTTACAGTGGGGGATTTTTATTAATAATTTAAGTTGAAATTTAATTTACAGCATTTATTTTTTGTTAAACCAAAGAAATCCACAACAATAATTGTGTGTGGGTTTTTTAACAAAATACAAGTAAATAGGGTGTATCTGTGCATTACCGACAGATGGCGCTACAAACACACTTTTCAATGGCAACGGACGCTTATTCCAAATTCTTGACTATTAAACTCAGAAAATATATATTTTATGATTTTAATGCCATTATACAGTCTGTTACCTCTGTGAACATATTTCTATGACTAAATCTAAAGTTTACCAAAACGCTTCATTTAAACTAAATAATTTTTGTTTGAAGTGGGCGTTGTTTTCCGAAGAATAGCTGGGCGGGGCCTTGTAAAAATTACAATTTTTAATTCAATCATCATGCATCACTGTCCATTATATCTTTCACAGACTCGTCGTTTAAAATCTAACAGAGATGCCATTTATTGTGTGCAACACAGCGCAGGCATGTGGCGACTGCCTTTATGACGTCACTCCTACTGGCGTAAGGTGAACCCGAGCGGTTCCGAATTCGTCCGACGTTTGCCGAGCCTTCCGTCCGTCCAGCCGGACTGCTGGAAGCAGCCGCAACAACGCCATGTTGAGCGAAGTCTCCCATCTTCATAAGAAATTTTTATCATCCGACGCGTTGATGTGATGCTATTGCGCAAAACGGAGAGATTTCAACCGGATACGGTCATCTAAGCCTGAGGAGACGAGGAATTCAACCGGGAAGATTCAGGGAGGCTGGAGGGGAACACAAACCCCCTACCGTCCCCATGCACAGAACACCTACAGCCCCAGACTTCTGTGATAAAATGACATTTTTGTACTAACAGCCAGATTTGAATCAAATCAATGGCATAAGGATACATTCATACGTTCCGGCCTCCGTAGAGAGAAGAAACGGCCAGATATTGTTGGAACGCGTGACGTGACCGTTTTCAGCTGCGCATCGTTTGTTTTTCTTTCATTTTTTTTCTTGCAATGAGTTTGCCACAGAAAGTGGTCCCGAAGCCGGCCGCTGTCGCTGTTAGTGGACCTGTAACCGGACCGGCACCGCCAACGCAACTCCGAGCAGCGCTGACCTCCTTGTCGTTACCACCGGGAGCCCAGAACGCTCCTCCACCGCCAGCGGTGCCGCCTGCCCAGTATCCTTCAATAATAACAAAGCCCCCGGTGTCCCACGCAAGTGATCAGTGTGGGAATCGGCGCGAATTCGTTTTATAACCACCTGACCTCAGTGTTTATTTGTTTACATTTTAATAGGATGTGATGATGAAATTACTACGCAGAGGCTAATAATCGATCATATCGATAGCGTAGGCTAATATTAATGCAGTATAGCATGATAAGCGTTGCTATGGTGATCAGGGGTATTCGCATGCAGCAGAGGGATGTAGTTGGATCAGCTGTGTGTGTTTGTATTTGCTGCTGCTGGTGGTGTTGTTACACACTGGTGTCCTCACTTGCTTTGTTCATTGAACTTGACAATCCCAGCTTTGTGTACACGGTGCATCACAGATTCACTGAGACTCCTCGTACCGCTTACCTGCTGTTGTATTGTGCATTTAGTTAAATTACTTCTTTGTTTATACTATATATAATTTACTAACATGATTCTCATTTCTCATGTTTGGGGTTTTTGTCAAATGTATGGACTTGGTGCTTTGATTTGAGGGTTGTCTTAGAGAAGTGCTGGTGTTAGCAACCTCGTTTTAGTCATAGTAACTCAGTGGCTTTGTGAAAACACTAACCCAGACTTTTAAAAACGTTTGAAAGTTATTGTATTACATAATATATAAAACCAGCTGTTGTGCATCGTATTGAAGGCTTTTAAAGAAGAACAATTTGTATAAAGAAGTTTGTAAGGTTGGGCATGTATTGTTTGTGACAAGAGGATATCTGAATGTGTTGGTTGTCAGAGATGTCCATCCACCAGATGGGTTTAAATAATTGCAGGTACATTTGGTGTCCACGTTTTCAAATGGTTATAATTTGTAATTATTTTAATAATTTGGTACTCGTCGTGAATCACAAGAAGATGTAATCACAAGGCCATACCAATATAAAATTTTCTATAAAAAAGTGTCTTACATGGCTGAAAATCATCTTCATCTCTTTCACATGACTGTCAACACTGTTACTCTACCTTGGTAACAGAGTTTGACAGTAACAGAATTGACACAGACTATGAAATAATGTTGTTGTGGCCTGTAACATCTTGTGATCCATGACAACGGGTACCAAATTATTTAAATAAATAATTAATATATAAAAAAGCAGAATCAAATATTGAAAATAGGGCTGGCAAACGATTTATCGCAATTAATTGCATACATGTACATACTGTATATTATGTATTTAAATACACACATACATGTATAAATTAAAAAAAACATACATGAAATACACTCACTTAAAGGATTATTAGGTACACCTGTTTAATTTCTCATTAATGCAATTATCTAATCAAGCGATTACATGGCAGTTGCCTCAATGCATTTAGGGGTGTGGTCCTGGTCAAGACAATCTCCTAAACTCCAAACTAAATGTCAGAATGGGAAAGAAAGGTGATCTAAGCAATTTTGAGCGTGGCATTGTTGTTGGTGCCAGACGGGCCGGTCTGAGTATTTCACAATCTGCTCAGTTACTGGGATTTTCACGCACAACCATTTACAAGGGTTTACAAAGAATGGTGTGAAAAGGAAAAAACGTCCAGTATGCGGCAGTTTTGTGGGCGAAAATGCCTTGTTGATGCTAGAGGTCAGAGGAGAATTAGCTGACTGATTTAAGCTGATAGAAGAGCAACTTTGACTGAAATAACCACTCATTACAACCGAGGTATGCAGCAAAGCATTTGTGAAGCCACAACACGCACAACATTGAGGCGGATGGGCTACAACGGCAGAAGACCCCACTGGGTACCACTCATCTCCACTACAAATAGGAAAAAGAAGCTACAATTTGCACAAGCTCACCAAAATTGGACATTTGAAGACTGGAATAATGTTGCCTGGTCTGATGATTCTTGATTTCTGTTGAGACATTCAGATGGTAGAGTCAGAATTTGGCGTAAATAGAATGAGAACATGGATCCATCATGCCTTGTTACCACTGTGCAGGGTGGTGTAATAGTGTGGGGAATGTTTTCTTGGCACACTTTAGGCCCCTTTGCCACAGCCTACCTTAGCATTGTTTCTGACCATGTCCATCCCTTTATGACCACCATGTACCCATCCTCTGATGGGTACTTCCAGTTGGGGAATGCACCATGTCACAAAGCTTGAATCATTTCCAATTGGTTTCTTGAACATGACAATGAGTTCACTGTACTAAAATGGCCCCCACAGTCACCAGATCTCAACCCAATATAGCATATTTGGGATGTGGTGGAACGGGAGCTTCATGCCCTGGATGTGCATCCCACAAATCTCCATCAACTGTAAGATGCTATCCTATGAATATGGGCAAACATTTCTAAAGAATGCTTTCAGCACCTTGTTGAATTTATGCCACGTAGAATTAAGGCAGTTCTGAAGGCAAAAGGGGGTCAAACACAGTATAAGTATGGTGTTCCTAATAATCCTTTAGGTGAGTGTATGTACATGAATGTTTGTATATGTATATACATAATTGTATATTGTATTTACATAATCAGTGGCGTGTGTGTTGCTTTTATGTCAAAATATGAGTTTGCTGCATCATGTGAACTATGTGCATCATGCATCTTGTCAAAATACGTGCCTACTGCACACCTGTCGAAAGGGTTTATGATAAAAGAGACGCTCATATTCACAAAATACTCACAAGACACTAACTTAACACTAAACTCTGATTACACATGAGATTAAGTGAGTATTTGGCAAACGTGAGCGTCTCCTTTTTTGTAAACCCCTTCAAGCCATCTGCAGCAGGCATGTATGGTGATTAGGTTCACAAACACACATTTTGACATGACGAGCCACACACATGACAGGCTACATACATGTTGTGATGAGCTTCGCATCGTGCGCCCACGAAAAATAAGTCACCGTCGCTGTACATAATAAATACACACAGCAGTACACACACATATATTAAGCGCAAACAAACTTTTATTTTGTATGCGATTAATCGTGATTAATCGTTTGACAGCCCAAATTGAAAAAGCAGAAAAAATATCACTTTGTACATCAAATGTACCTGCAATTACCGGTATATAGCTTTCCAGGTAAACAAGACTTGTGGTTATTCATACAGCACACTCCTATTGTTTGTTTATTTTATAAAAATGACATAACTACATTACAAGGTGATGATGATCCATCAGCACTAAAGACGTTTATTACGCAACATCAGCAGAAAAGGGACAATGTCATTCTGGTCTAGTTTGAAAGGAAATCACATGACACATAAAAGTCTTCCTTGGTAATCAGGGTAAATATACAGTATGTTCAGAATTCCTGCCTGATTTGATGTTAAGTAATCAGTCCAGTAAAGGCAGTTTAGACGCAGCCAAGCAAAGTCATTGAGCAATAAACATACTGTAAATCTGGGTCACACTCACTGAACGTTTCTGTTGTTCTGCAGGTCTGAACTATTATTTGCTAAGGTCGAATTAAAGGTGAAATGTGTCTTTTTTGCACAAACAGAACTCATGCCAGTCTGCCTGGTGGGGATTCTCAAACAAATACTCAAGTAGTGAAATGACACTATCCCCTTTGAAACCTTTGTGGAAGTTTTCATTAAGAAAACAGCCGACATCTAGTTTCTTTGTATGTAAATCGGCAGGGAAATAGCATACAGAGACGGTCCCACAGCCCTGTCTTAGTTTTGTGGAAATATGTAGTAACTGTTTAGAAAGTCACTTTGTTTACCTCAGTTGCTTTCTGCAGGTACGGATCTTGCACAAAATGTCACATTTATTTATCGGATAGCTTTATCCAAAGCAACTTAGAACTGATCAATATTGCAACAAAATCTATTTTTGCTGGGAATTAAATCGTCTGACCATAAATACAAAATTGTTACAATACAAAGTTTCATAACTTCTTAGAGAACTATGCACGTATGAGCTAGAATGGAGATGTGTGAGACTGTGAAACGACATAAAGAAAATCGTGATAGGAGTAAATGCATTGAACAGTTCAAATTATAATTTGTTGCCAGATCTTCAGCTCACAGGTTATGTGACAGATACAAACTTTAAAGCCTTCCTATGTTTTATGTGCCATAATGTTTTTGGCACACTCATGTGACATCTATGTGCGTGTAACAAAAACATTTAGGGTTGATTTCCAGACACGGCTTATCCTAGTCCCAGCCTAAAATGCTTGGCTGCCTTGTATCGACATATCTTTAGAGTGGCCTTTCGTGCCAGTTCCACCGGACACGTCCCGAACATGTTTTCGGGTTCGTTCTCCGGAAGTCGCATTGGTCGACCGCATACGTCATCAAGGTTTAATATTTCGGGATTAATTTCAGAAAAGCAACCGTTACATGTCAAAGTAAGAATTAAACTACAACGATTGTATGTCTTAAAAGAAATAAATCTTAATTTTCTAATGTATTTTAACTGAAATGTGAGAACCTCGATGACGTATGCGGTCGAGCAACGCGACTTCCAGAGAACAAACCCGAAAACATGTTCGGGACGTATCCGGCGGAACTGGCACGAATGGCCACCCTACATATCTTATATCTGTGCAATTGTCTCAAGATGCACACTTGTATTGTTTTTTTTTTTCTTTGTAAGATTTGTTTGCAAAAACTCTTAATATAACTAAGGTCTAGTCTTGGATCTAAACCCTGTCTGGGAAGCCGCCCCTTAATCTTACTACATTGAATATTCAAAATCCTAAACCTGAAAATGTCTTTGCCTCCATTGAAGCACACAAGATGCTCTTTGGAACGCTCCCAAAACATGGATCATCAGGTTATGCTCAAACCATAGTCCATGCCAGCTTAGGTGCATGTCATTAAAACAAAAGCGAGGCATGCCAAATACTAAGAAAAGATTATCATTGTTTGGTTTAAAGGTGCAGTGTGTAATTTTTAGAAGAATCCCTTGACAGAAATGCAAAATAATATACAAAACTAGATTATCAGGGGTGTAAAAACCTTTTTAAAATGAACCGTTATGTTTTTATTACCTTAGAATGAGACGTTTTTATCTACATACACAGAGGGTCCCCTTACGTGGAGGTCGCCATTTTGTGCCGCCATATCTCTACAGAAGCCCTTAACAGACAAACTTTTTTTACTAAGTTGTCTTTGACGATGACATGTTTTACCGGTGGTGGGTACTGTAGCTTCTCTAAGCGTTTCAAAATCGAGGGGTGAGGAGTGGACTGAGCCGTTGGTTGCAGTTCGCAACCTCACCACTAGATGCTGCTAAAATTGACACACCGCACCTTTAAATTAGGGATGCTCCGATCAATGCCAATCTCCACTAAAAATATGTGGCCGATCACTATTCTGAATCGGACAGCCGATCTTATTCACAGCTATTTCATGTACTACGGTTTTTGATTAGTAAGTCATTATCGATCTAAAATCACTGTTAGTTTGAGTCGTTTATAACATGCATTTGAAAAATCAACACACGTCAAACATAATTATAAAAAATATTCTTTATTATCATGAAAATACCTGAAATGGTTTGAAGAACAGCAATATAAATATATCCTTAAGACATTTCCTGGAGCTGCGTGTCATCATAGCTGCGTGTGTATTGTTTTTCGTCTACAGCGCATTCTGAGTTTCTGCACAAGAGCGCCCCCTGGTTTTTGGATGTAGCGGCATTTGGCCGTAATTCATTGAGAAGCATAGCAAGCATTATCGGCCGATCGATCGGAGCATCCCTACTTTAAATTAAATGCTTATGAACAACAATTTATTAAAAAAATGCCAAAATGAAAGCATTGTTATTTTAGTGTCTCAGATATGTAGACACTGCAGTCCTCATGTTTTTTGTTTTTTTGTTTTTTTACTTGGATGGGCTCTGTTGGTTGTAGAAACATCAGATTGCTTCAACAGTGGATTTAGATTTTTAAACCTCAAATTTTTTATTAATTATGTTGGCATGTCATGCCACGTCCATAAACAATGATCTCAGCTTTAAGGCCTTCATGAGGTCTCTGCTTTGTTTTAGATGACATAGGTTTACTATTTCCCAAATTGATAACAGAAACATTTGTCATTGCATTATAATTGTAAATCATATTACTTTATCCTAGTAAGTTTTGCGGGGATCAACACCAACCGCAAGCATGAATATATGGGTATATAGAAACCAACTATTGTGGGCACACATGGTTACACTTACGCTTGATAGCAGTATTTACATCATTCAATGTATATTGGTGTCTTACAATTGTGGAATGCTCACGATTGCATAAATAGCAATTTACATTGTCTTCCTATCTTCAAGACACAATATTGCACACTCACCGCTAGAAAAAAATCTTTTTAAAGCTTGGGATTTCTTCTCAGGGGATGTGCCTTTGGTTATGATGCTACGTTGTGAGCTTGTGTGTGTCTGCAATGGGGGGGTAGGGGTGTTGAAGGGAGTGGTTGCCAGAGCGACTGGTAACATATGCGACTGCCGCTGCACCCCTCAGACAATGGCAATGCTGCTTAGCATTCAGAATGCGAGGCTTTCCACCGCCTGCCAACAATTGCCTAGGTCAAAGACAGTCTCGCACACCGCCTGACGCAACCCCAAATCGCAGCCCCCGTGCTGTTCCTGTACATCTTGTCACCTTGTTTTATCTACCTGTGAACAACTGTGAACTTATTCCCTAAATACTACACAAGATAGAAGATACTGTCTTTCTTAAAGGTGCAGAGTTGATATTTGTTTTTACAGAGAAAATGGTATTCGCAGCTTGAGTTTTGAAAAGTTTGTTTGAGAGGTCTGATATGCTCAGCCAATGACCATATCCTAGTTTGCACAAAAGGTCATGGGCGTGGTATTGCGACCAATTTGCCAATTTTATTTGATTATATATTGTTTCGAATTAATTTCGACTCAATCCAATATCAATTAGCAATATTTCAATAAAATGTTTGCAGACATGTCATTTGTTTGGTGTGCTGTCTCTTTAAGACCTACAATGCACAAATCCAAATGTGTTTTCTTTCTAAATTGTTTACATTCAAACAACATACTAAGTTTACTTGGGATATAATCGTGGCATTTTGAGATAATTTGGTGTAAATATGTCAAGCGCAAGAAAACAAGAACCCAGTATTGGCCTGCTTCGGATGTACGGTCACATAAAACTTCAAACGTCGTCTTTGCTTGAATATTTGCACTTGGAGTAACTAAAACAAGGACTAAAACACTTTTTGACAGTGTAGCATTGGTCCGTGCGGGGAAGTGAAAGTTCTGTCAATTGGCCCGAGCATCTTTCACGCTTTTCCTGGGCCATCTGGCTATCCTTATTGTTAGGGCTGCACGATTAATCGTATTTTTATCATGATAACGATTTGTCTGCCCTGCGATTAATGAATGACAATCGTCACGATTAATGTGTAAAGACCAAGCAAAAAACAGACGGTCTAGAACCAAGCAATGTGTTTGTTTGTTTGTTATGGGCGGAGTCAGAGTATACAGGGTGGACATTTCAAGTGCGGTCTGTTTTATGGTAGAAATAACAAGTTGGCATCACGAGATTTACAGTCATTCACCTTGAACGAACATAATGGCAGAGCAACAAGAAGAAAGTGAAGAAATATAGTTCACAAAACGGGTCATATACTATACTCCATTGTTTGGATATTTCAGATTTAAGGAAAGTTACGAGTCTTGTGCAAACTGTGCTCCTGTTCCGTTCAAACTTTTTTACGCCCCTCCGCTCCGGTTTCGGGCCAATTTTAACGTCATGATTTTAAATGTTTTAAAGAGATCTAAGAGAATAGAAGCTGTGAATTTTACAAAACAATAAGAAATTTTATAATATATAAAATATATATAATGGCTGTAGTGTAACAAAAATACTGAAGTGAAAAAAAGTTCTTCACTAAAAGAATGATCGTCATTTTTAATCGTGATCAAAAGTTTGAGCAAAACAATCGTGATCATCATTTGTCATGTAATCGTGCAGCCCTACTTATTGTCGAGTTCAGCACGCAGCACGCACATTAAGGGATTTCCCAAATCTACACTCTTTTGATAAGCTGAAGATCGATTAAAATCACAGAATCGATATTTTTCCCACCCTTACTGTAGATCGTTCACATGTATGCCAAAATGCGTAAATGTAATGTAATATCTGTTAACCGCTATGAGTTAGTTGCCTGTCCATAGCTGTTCTGAAGTAGGCTATGCAGTCTATCTTTGTTTAGGAGGTTGAAAGAAATTTTTATTTGGGGAAGACCTTGTTAAAGTTTGCTTTACAATAATATGTCAAATAAATGTCAATTTTACATTTTGGTTTTTTAAGAAAAAAAAATTTATTTTGACTATTAAGGTTCCTGTGTCTCTGACTACATTGTAGACTGCATTTCATGCGTATATATATATATATATATATATATATATATATATATATATATATATATATATATATATATATATATATATAATTATTTTTTCAGTTCGTTTCATACAGTGATCTCTTTGTCTCGTCCAAAAACGAGAGATGTTATCACTGAACACAGTCCTGATAATCATGCTGCACATTAATTGCCTAGTCTGACCTTTGTGGAGGGTCACATAGCAAGGGATAAATCTCTTTTGAGTGAGTACGCTTTCTCTCTAAGCTGTAGTGTCCCATGTATACAATCCACTTCTTTATCTAACTCCTTATGTTCTCTTTCCCCATTTGGTGCATAATTGGATTTACAGTAAGCCAATATGAATGTTTAAGGCAAGACAGTTTTTACTGTATCATCCATTTCCACTCGCTGTTCATGTTATACTTATCATAATTAAGTCAAAAACAACATTTTAAAGGGACATTCCTTTTTTCTTTTTTTTTTTAAATGCTCATTTTCCAGCTCCCCTAGAGTTAAACATTTGATTTTTATCATTTTGGAGTCCATTCAGCTGATCTCCCAGTCTGGCGCTAGCACTTTTAGCATAGCTTAGCATAATTCATTGAAACTGATTAGACCATTAGCATCACGCTAAAAATAACCAAAGAGTTTCGATATTTTTCCTATTTAAAACTTGACTCTTCTGTAGTTACATCTTATACTAAGACCGACGGAAAATTAAAGTTGAGATTTTCTAGGCAGATATGGCTAGGACTATAATCTTATTCTGGTGTAATAATCAACTTTGCTGCCGTACTAGGGCTGCAGCAGGCACAATGATATTACGTACTGTCTGAAAATAGTCCCCTTGGTTACTTTCAATAGCTGGGGACTATTTTTGGGCAGTGCGTAATATCACATTTTACGACATTGATACGTACTGTTCCCAGTAGAAAAGCACCCAAAAGTAAGCTGACCCGACCCGACCTGTGGGGTACTATGCAATGGAAAAGCATGTTAAAACACCTTGCTGCCTAACTTGCCTTTTTGTGGAAACTGTGTAAATTTCTTTCAAATTTTGTATATACATTGGAAAACTGCACACCTGTAGGGTAAACGTTTCCTTGTTGTGCCATTGCAGCATGGCCCTGCCCATGCAAAGGGATTTGGTTATGCAATTGAGTGCCAAACACAAGAATCAGATCAGCTTGTAATTCCAGTTCAATTCAATTCAATTTAGTTAAATTCACATTAATTGGTATAATGCTTTACTAAGTATAGCAGCTTTACAAAAGGAACAATATAGAGAACACATACAAAAAAATTCAGTATGTTGTGCCTTATGTCCTTCCAGATCCTCACGTGTGTCAGCTCTCTGTTTTAACCTCATCAGATTGCCTCGTGAGCCATCCTCAGGCTGTATTCCCCAGGTGTGCCCCCTGACTCCGTAATAGGACCTTGAAAGTTTTCTTGGTGACCTTCAGTGTTGTTGTACACTTACAGTCTGAATTAAATGGACTTAAATTAAAACAGTATGTTGCAAATGAATGCAATCTATTTGTTACATTGTTTGTTTCAAAAACAATTTAATAATTTTTTAACTGATGATGCAGCTTGGGTCTCATTAGGCAGAGAGCGCGTTTGAAAAAATCAGATACACTTTTTGAATGCACGTGAGCATTAGTTTTCGTTGTTTGTTAGAGTTTATTAAAGTATGTTACGAGTTAAAGCCTACCAACCACACATTACCATTCGTTTGTTTCTTCCTGACAATTTTTTCGCAGCTCTTTATATTTCTTTCTTTTTCTTTCCCATCCCCCTTTTTTTCTCTGCGTTTGAGTTGGGAGTGGGCCAGAGAGGTAGTGATTTGGGGGGCTGCAGGATTTCACCCAATGACTAAAACGTGTCCATGAGCGCATGAAGTTCATGAAGAAGGAAAGCCAGATCTCCGCTTTCCCTGAAGTCATGTGATCAGCCTGTCTCTCGGTTACCGAGCATGCCGACCTGCTTCTTGTTTGTTTTGTTTTCTCTGTCTGTCATTTCCATGCATACAGCGCTTTATAATTTTGTGGCTTACCTGTGTGTTTGTGTTACAATACACCTGAGGCAGGTATGACAGCACACCTTTCTTACTGAACTGTATGACCCTGCCTGAGGACTTCCTTAAGGGAAGATTGGCTGACTGAGAGATGTGTGAATATTGCAAATAAAATTATGATGATGTCATGTTTTTCATTTCCCATAACTCCCACATAACTCCACAGTTCTTGGGAGTCTTAAAGGAGCAGTTCACTTGAATTGCGAAACAATTGAAAGATTTGAAGTATAGTGGTCACTATTGGATAACATTTGTAGGGTTTTTGCCATCAATAGCTTGGTTATAAAGGTTATTATGAACAGTTCTTCAAACATTTCTCAGTTTACAGCTTACATTAAGAGGTTACTTGAGGATATATATAAGAGTTACAGTTTATTTTTTGGTGAACTGTTCGTTTAATTTGCCACATCTGTTTATCATTACAAATCTGCAACAAATCACGAATCAACAGCCTGTAAAGGGATATAAAATCTTAAACGTATAGTACATTACATTTAGTAATCCTTTTCGCACATGTCTGAAAATCCATGTCAGGATTTCTGTTTGACATCTGGTGGAGGTACGGGGTGTAGTCGAAGGGGGAAATGGGACATTTTTGGGAAAGGAGGCAGAAACATTTTTGGGAATATTTTTTGGAAACCTTTGCCCCAAATACTTCACTGGATGTAGTTGACAGTCATTATTTATTGGTGTAAAGGAATTTGCACCATTGAACTGAATGCACAAACAAACATTTATATGTGGTTAGTGCTTAATGTTGAACTTTCCAAACTGCTTTAGCATTTCTTCAAGAATTTCTTTAACATTACCTTCTTCAGGATCCCTCGAGCAGCGCTACCCCTGGAGGAACGCATGTATTCCTCAGGAGTTACTGCAGTCTATAGTGTGAGTGACCACGCTCATTCATACACACTTACATACACACATTGCAACCAGTTAACCCTAAACCTATACATGACAGGTTCCAATGATGGGTAATTTTTACATCCACACAAAGTGAAATGCAGTGATACCCAGAACAGAATAGTCCAGGGGTCTCCAACGTGGTGCCCAAGTCTGTGAGGTGCCCGCCATAGCACATTCTATTAATAGTCTCAATTGTAAATTAATATTTATTTATTATTACATATTTTTTATATTAGCTTGGCTTGGTTTACATATGTTAACATTTTAAACAATACTAAAACGTATCAACAAGTAAAATAAAAAGATTTGAGTAGACTATATTTTAAAAAGTAGCCCTCCAGATTGTTTTGCCCATTGTGGTAGCCCTTGCTCAAAAAAAGGTTGGAGACTAAAAGTCCTTACTGAAATAAGCTTGCACTGACATATCTTAAAACATTTCTGTGCCATTGTTTTGTCTCAAGACATACCACTAATGTTTTTTGTAAGGTATGTTTGTTAAAACGACTTAATAAAACTAAAGCCTAGCCCTGGATTCATCTAAACCCTGACTGGGAAACGAAACCGCCCCATTCTGTTCATGAGGACAGGATTTTGAATCAGTTCGATTTTGCTGTGGTTACACAGCATGACACAGCAGAAACTAAAACTAGACATTTGACAAAATGTTAATATAATCAGCAGGGATACAAAACATATCAATAACTATATCAAGATCGTCCAATGTTACAGTACATGAATCGCCAACTGTTATTTTACCCAGAAAGTTTGCAAAAGATCTAAATTAGATCATATGTGCACTGAAAAATTAAGCTTTGGTTAAAATTTTTAATGAAGTTGAAGTAAAAGTAAAAACTATTAAGTAAAAAATAAAATAAATAGTGCTGGGCAAGGATTAATCACATACAAAATAAAAGTAATTTTTGGCATAATATATGAGTGTGTGCTGTGTATAATTATGTATATATAAATACACACACATTCATGTATGTATTTAAGAAACATTTACATGTGTGTTTATATATATATTTATTTATATTTTTATATATTCTATTATTATATATTTTATTTTGTATGCGATTAATCTCGATTAATCTTTGCCCAGCACTAAAAATAAAGTCTTAGGGGTGGTTTCCCGGACAGGGATTATCTTAAGCCAGGACTAGGCCTTAGTTTAATTACGAAGTATAACTAGTTTTAACAAACATGCTTTACTAAAAACATTACTTGTGTGCATTTTGAGGCAAAGCAAAGGGTAACTATGTATTTTAAGATATGTCAGTGCAAGTTGTTTTCAGTTTGGACAGCTCTTACATTTATTTTAGTCTAGGACTAGTCTAATCCCTGTCCGGGAAACCGCCCCTAAAAACACAAATTTATCAAAAGCAGTCCTTAAACATAGTGTGATAACTCAACACCTGCCAAAAATTAACACAACTCTTCCTTTTTTTTACATCTGCACTGTTATGTATAATGGCAGCCGTAGGCCTTCAAGCCACAAAAGTTACCAAACGCACCAGGTGCACCTGTTCCCTCTCAACCAACAGCTGAGGATTAGGGCGGTGCTGATGTGAGAGGAGGTGTTCATGTTGTGTTTATTGTTTTCCCTACTATGGAAGTCAATGGGTACCTTCAATTGTGTGGTTACCATCATTTATCAAAATATCTTTAGTATTCAGCAGAATAAAAAACAACTCATACAGGTTCAGAGCAACATGAGGCAGGGTTAATAATGACAACATTTTAATTTTGGGGTGAACTATTCATTTAAGATATGTCAGTTCAAGATGTTTTCAGTTTGAGAGATGAAACAAGCATTTTAACCTTGCACTATACTAAAGCCCTGCCCTGGAAACCTCCCCCAAGAGTTTTAAATCAAGTTTTTAATATGAAAGTGACGTAGTGGCCAAGTGATGGTGACCCATGACTGGAAAGTGACCTTTACATTTAACCCATCCCAGGAAGTAGTGAACACATATATGTATTGTCTTTTAAAAAGCAGAAAGCTAATATTTTTTGTTTTTGCACACATAGTCAGATCAGTGGGCAGCTATCACTGTAATGCCCTGGTAGGAATCAAGAAAAAGATGCCTTGCTCAGAGGCACCTTAATCATAACCTGCCGGTCGTGAGAATGGAACTGGCAACCTTTGGGTTACAAGCCTGACTTTATGTGACACTGTGTATTTGCATGTTTATTTCACAGGTAACCAGACATCCTGGTCCTCCATATCCAGGTCACGACCTCAGCAAAACCCACCCAAATCTGGCGGGCACCCCTCCGAACCATGCCACGCCCCCAGCCCTCTCTCAGGTATCAGTCTCTGCTGCCCCCCAGTACCGCTTCCTCAAGGGATGGGAGACAGGTGGAGGGGTGAGTATTTCTTTGTGTGCCACCACCTTCATGATGACATCATCTTTTAGTCTTATCACCTTTCTTTGCCGTTTTTTGTCGTTCTGTTAATTTCTTATTAAAGTCGTTGCCTCAGAAGAACACATTTAAGAAACAGGCTACAGATGACATTTATCTGTCTCCAAAAACATTTTTATCATTAATAATATGTATGGCTAAGATCTTTTTTTGGACAACTTTAAAGGTGATTTTCTCAATTATTAAAAAAATTTTGCACCCTGTGATTCCAGATTTTCATTTTATCTCAGCCAAATATTGTCCTAATAAATCATACATCAATGGAAAGCTTATTTTTTCATCTTTCGCATGAATTGCCCCTTACGACTGGTTTAAATTTTAAGCTGGGCATGGGGATTATTTGTGACCCTGGACCACAAAACCAGTCATATGTTGCACAGCTATATTTGTAGCAATAGCCAACAATACATTGATTGTGTGGGTCTAAATAATCTTGTTTTTTCATGCTTAAAATTGTAAGGATATCAAGTAAAGATCATATTCCATGAAGATATTTAGTAAATTTCCGACCATAAATATAAATACCAAAAATGTGTTTATCACTAGTACTATGTATGGCTAAGGACTTTCTTTGGACAACTTTAAATTTGATTTTCTCGATAAAAATTTTTTTTGCACCCTCAGATTCCAGATTTTTATTGTATCTCAGCCAAATATTGTTCTAATAAATCATACATCAATGGAAAGCTTATTTATTCCTTTTTCGCATGAATTGACCCTTATGACTGGTTTTATTGGCCAGGGTCACATATACATAAAATATGTTTACTCATTTAAGCTTTACAGTAAGAATTAATCTTTATATTGATATAGCCTACTATCCTTTTTTATACTAGATAATAATTAGGTTTATTTTTTGGGTCTGTATAAGCTGTGACTTTGAGTTGCAATACATGAACTTGTATACTAGACTACATATCAGCACATTTTGACTTTTTAAAAAAAAATTTAGATGATGCTTTAAGACACATGCTCACAATACAGAGTGCAAACATTTTGTGTTACGAGTGATTTTTGCACAGCTCTCCTCACCATGGTTACCACCAGCCTAAAGGAACAATGTCGTGTTTTTTTTATAAATAGTGTTTCCAGCTGACACAGGTGCTGTAATGATCCGCTGATAATGCAAATTTTACACACACTATATATATTCTATATATTAAGTATGCATTCTCCACAGACACTTTTTTGGGCTTGGCAGTATATCGAGTTTTGGTAATATACCAGTATTTTTTTCTCAGTGGGAAATGGGATGAGACAATAACATCTATAGATGGTTTCAGCAGTAACAACATAAACTAACGGCTTCCCGGAACAAACGTAATTTTCGATAAACATTCAATAGTAAAAAATGTGTACTGTATACAGTGTTAACTACAAACCGGCTTTCAAACTTCCTTTCACATAGCAGTGATCCATGATTTCCGTCTCCCCGTGTCTTTAGGAAACCAAATGTTTATTATTTTTGACAAGGTATTTGTTCCAGAGTTTATTTTAGACACTAGTCAGACCATTAAACAAACAGAGACCGTAAATAAAAGTCCCACAATACGCGTAACAGCGACAAGACACGTGCGTCCGATGAAACCGTCTATATCGTTATATCGGTCTAATATAGTCTTAGACTCAGACGGGATCGTTGGTTGAATGTCTGATGCATATGGCACTTTTCTGGAAACACTTTAGCAGCTTGGAAAGTTGTCCCCTAATTGGTTGAATTATACAGGATTAACGGTCTGCCTGGAAACAACACAAATCAGAAAAGTATGCAAAATTCACACCATAAAGTCTTTAAAAGACGTCCAAGAGTTTAGCTTGATGCAGTTGGGGGAATCGCAAAGAGATATTTTAACGCGCTCACCATTGTTGTTATGAAATTCAGAGATGTTTGTAAATGAATGATTTACTGGTTGCACACCAGTCTGTTATTGTGGAGACGATTCATCACCCCTAAACATGATGCAGCACAAAGCGAAACGTGATTGGATGCTATATGCCTCTTGAGCGGTCCTTGGCCCTTTAAAGCAGCAAAGGTTCCCAGACTTTAGTATTTTGACACATGTTTGAACTAGGGATGCACCGAATCCAGGATTCGGATTCGGCCAAATACTGGGCTTTTTGACGGGGTTTAGGTTCGGCCGAATCTTAGATTTTTTTTCACCGAACCCTAGGCTTGCGCTACGTGGTCGACGTCCCGCGGCCGTTGATTACACACATCGGGTGCTGACGTAGGTGCTGACGTTTTTTTAGGGGCAGTTCACATTTCGTGGACGCACCTGGAAAAAACTAGCGCATTGCACCGCATCACTTTCATTATGCATAGGCTTATGGTAATTGTCATGTTCTGGCATGTTGCCTATCCTTTTACAGTTAAAATCAAATAAAATGAAAAATACACTGCTGTGGACGTTGTTTACTTCATTAATGTGTTGTACTGTGTTAATGGAATAAGCATGCGAGTAGGATTCAGTATTCGGCCAAACCTGAAACCAAAAAATCTGGATTCGGTGCATCCCTAATTTGAACACACGTTTGCGTTGAAATTGATGGTTGCAGGCGTAGCTGTGAGACTTTAAAGGGAAGTGCCTTTGATATTGTCACTATTTCACATTGACTCTTCCTATTTCTCTCATCTTCTATCTTTCTTAGCCTCCATATAACCCAGCTCAGAATGCAGGCTCCGCCTCCCTGATGTACTCTCCACAGACGCAGCCAATGAACGTACAGCAACAGACTCGACCGGTAAGCTCAGCATCATGAACATAGAAAATTTCTGTCAGTGACATTTAGCTGAAATTCCCATGCTCAGGTTTATGTTATATTTCGACTGTTAAACAAGTAAAAAAATCAATATAACTGGTGAAGACCACCCTGAAAGACTTTGAAAAGTCATTTAAGGTGGATTTAAGGCTGTAATCCTCACTTCTTTTTCTTCTTTCTCACTGCTGATGACCTTGTCATACCACAACACCACTTGGTCCCTCCCACATCAGTTTGTGACTGGACCTCGTCCGACACATCATCAGGTAAATCCCAAAGATTTAATGCTTCTGTACTATCAGACACTGTGTGGCTTTTCTAAGTTTTGCTTCAGAATAGTGAGAAATTGATTGGAAAGAAGAGTAGTAGTATTTGCCTGGCAACTCCAAAGAGACTATCAGAGCCTTGTCTCTAAATTGCATGTTGCTTTGGGTAAAAAAAACTGCTATTATTAAAAATGTACAAGATTGTTAGATTTTGTGCTGTGTAATCGCTTTTATTGAATGATAACTAAAGTAGGATGCACTCACTATTCACTTGGGTGAAGTTAAAGGAATATTCCATTTTCTTAAAAGAAAAATCCAGATAATTTACTCACCACCATGTCATCCAAAATGTTGATGTCTTTCTTTGTTCAGTCGAGAAGAAATTATGTTTTTTGAGGAAAACATTCCAGGATTTTTCTCATTTTAATGGACTTTATTGGACACCAACACTTAACACTTAACTCAACACATAACAGTTTTTTTCAACGGAGTTTCAAAGGACTATAAACGATTCCAAACGAGGCATAAGAGTCTTATCTAGCGAAACGATTGTCATTTTTGACAAGAAAAATAAAAAATATGCTCTTTTAAACCACAACTTTTCGTCTAGATCTGGTCCAGCGCGACCTAACGTAAATGCGTAGTGACGTAGGGAGGTCACGTGTTACATATATAAAACGCACATTTGCGGACCATTGTAAACAATAAACTGACACAAAGACATTAATTAGTATCATTCCACCACATACAACAACGTAGGAACGGTCCTCTTTCAACACACTTGTAAACACTGGGGCGGAGTTTCGCGTTCGTCCTCTGTGACCTCTTGACGTCATGAAGTATTGCGTGGGGTCACACTGGCGCATCACGACCGGATCTAGACAAGAAGTTGTGCTTTAAAAGTGTATATTTGTTATTTTTATTGTGAAAAATGACAATCGTTTTGCTAGATAAGACCCTTATGCCTCGTTTGGGATTGTTTATAGTCCTTTGAAACTCATTTGAAAAAAACTGTTAAGTTTTGAGTTAAGTATTAATTGTTGGTGTCTATTAAAGTCCATTAAAATTAGAAAAATCCTGCAATGTTTTCCTCAAAAAACATAATTTCTTCTCGACTGAACAAAGAAAGACATCAACATTTTGGATGACATGGTAGTGAGTAAATTATCTGGATTTTTCTTTTAAGAAAATGGACTATTCCTTTAAGGTTTTTTTAATACCATAGCAACAGATCTCCTATTCAGCTGTTACTAATTTTGAGCACACCAGTTCAGTTCAATGCCAGTAATACCTGGTTTGTCTTTGCCATGAAGCTACAAAAACATGAACATTTTAGCATTTTCCATTATCTTTTTAATGTTAAACAAATCTGCAAGTCGCAAG
The DNA here is from genome assembly GCF_027580225.2 of Misgurnus anguillicaudatus. Taxonomy (NCBI): domain Eukaryota; kingdom Metazoa; phylum Chordata; class Actinopteri; order Cypriniformes; family Cobitidae; genus Misgurnus; species Misgurnus anguillicaudatus. The sequence continues at coordinate 23,595,618 of NC_073350.2, read as the reverse complement.
GTTGGAGGTTTAGCAACACAGTTTTGACTAGAGAGGCGTTCAGACATGGCATATTCATACATCGGCTCAGTTGTGTAATGATCTCCTGTCCTTGAGAAGCAGACATTCGAAGTATCACATCTGACTCATCTGTTTCTTTTCTTCGCTAAAGAAACGTCTTAATGATGATGTTATCTATTCATCTCATCTGATGAGCAGATGTGCACTCATAAAGACCGACACTGATTGCTAATGCTTGTCAGGACTTTAATCTACCTTTTATTTAATGAAATAGTTCAATGTGTCACCTTCCTGAGCAGAATCGTTGTTGCGTTTCAGTGACTTGGAGATTTGGCAGTCATTAACCAAACCCATTCAGAAGTCATTAGAACTATTAGAGCCAATGCATATTCTCTGAAACAGTGCTTTTTAACTGGGTTAGCATCAGGGCCCAGATTTTACATCGGACATTCAAAGATGACTCAGCACAGTAACAAAATAGTTTATTGTATAAAACTGAATTTTTATTTTTTCATGCTCTTGGCCAATAACTCTCACACAAAACTCACAATGGTCAGATGTATCTGCAAATATTGTTTAAATTTTATGAAGTGTGGGTCGCATCTTTTTTTAGGTAACATAGTTTTGCTTTTTTTCCAAAGATAAGAGCATGCCACACACTCTCTCCATGTTGCCATCTGTGTAATTTTAGTTGAAGGCGGCATTTATGTCTTTATGTCCCTATTGTGACATATATCAGAATGAAACTGCTTCTGAAATGAGGATAAAAATGTTAGGCGGTAATAAATTCATCCATCGGGAACTGATTGGATTGTTGGAAGCTGGGCGTTACTAATAAAACACAAGGCTGATTAACAACAGTGAGTCCCCAAAAGCATCCCAATGTCCTTGATCATAACTCGTGGCAGGAAGAGAAGTCCTTTCAAAGAGGGATTGGAGGTTAACTTTTTGATTAAAGATTATGATGGGACATTTAAAAATAAAAACAATGAAGTGCACATATAAATCATTTATTTAATAAAAAAAAACACTACAATATTTCTTTAAAAAATTATGGTGAGTAACTTCTTGAATTAACCAATTAATGTCAAAAATAAAAAATATATTACTTTTCTCCTTTTTTTAAATTTAAAGGTGACATAAAATGATTGAACGGAGTATTTATCCTTGTTCTGTGATGTGACATGTAGACAAAAAAGTTTTTGTTTGGGTCTGTAATGCCTTAGAAACTCCTTAAAAACCTCTCTCAGATAGCTCTATTAGGGTGGCGGATTTTAAACAAGTGGTTTTGCACCTATTTGGCTTCCCCTACTGGCTTAACTTGCAATCTCATTACTGATTGGCTGACTTTGCTGCCACTCAAAAAATGCAGCCAATTATTTTAAAGTGGAGGGGTAGTTAGATGCCTGTGATGTCATAAGCATCAGTTTTTCAGATTGGGCTGTTTTCTGGCTGACATTTCTAAAAGAGGAATTTCTATGAGACTGAGATGTTTAGCATGTCTAGCACTTTTTGTATGTTTGTGAATGTGGGTAGACTACCATTATTCAACAAAGACAAGGTAAAAATGTTTTTTCATTCTCTGTCCCCTTTAATGAGCTAAATTTTAATTATGCTATCCCAACAGTGACTTTACAGTACATACATTCTCAGAAAAAAAGGTGCAAGAAGTTACAAAAGTTACTGGGGCAGTACCTTTTTAAAAAGGACACTTTTGTACCTAAAAGGTGCATATTGGTAATTTAGAGGAGCATACTGGTACCTGAAAGTTACATATCTGAAGAGTTTTGTTTCAGAACGCAATAAATCCATTTTGACTAATTTGGGTAAAAATGTGTTTTCTATACCAAAAAAGTTACACTGAAAACCACTATTTCTGTTACAAACTTTCACATAGCATCTTTAGGTTATAATAACATTACAAATTCAAATCCATTATTTGATTTTTAGATTTATTATTAAAACTAATAATTATGTTTTTTTTTTCAAAAATCCTATAAATCTATTGAATCAATATATAAATGTGCATTCATCTTTGTCATGTTATATTCATTTAGTTGACTAGTGGTATACACTGATTAAAAAATAAATAAACATTAATGGCATTAATCAAAACACTTACTTTGTCATATTAAGAACACTGATGTTATACTTGCGACGTTGTCGCTGAATTTTTTTGACAGCGATCAACTGTAAAATGTTTTGGTCCTGTTCGTTTTTCGTTGACTTCGAGTAAAATAATGAAAAGGTTTTCATAAGATCCCCTGGGGTCAATGTGTTAGCATGACAGAAGCTTGATGCTGTCGTGTGAGAACAAGCAAACGGCATTTTACCTTCTTCTGAGTGCCTCTCATGTAAATTATTAGATTTTGATGGCTTACGTTTCTTCCACGCCACAGAAAACCACCACAGGTTTATAAATGCCATCAAAAATATTATTTTGTTTTTGTTTGTTTGTTGATCACGAAGTACAGCGTAGATGTGGAAAACTAGGATTCTGTGTGTATTCAAAGTTTGTTTACAATGTGTGGAATGGTGCGCTGTGATTGGTTTAGTGGATTTATTGCATTCTGCAGAGAAGGAAGAGTGGCGTTTGTGGCGGTTTGGAAAAAAAGGGAGAAAAGATGACAGAATATTTTGTCATAACAGATTTTGTGTAAAATTAAGAATTTACTTTTTAATACTGACCAGATAAAATACTGATTTGGGTGGTAACTCATTGTTTTAAATGGCGTTTATCATGTTTTGGAACCAAACTCTTCATCTGTACCATCTGGTACATTTAGGACTTTTTGAATGGTACCGTCCCACTGACAGCTTTTTTACCTTTTTTCTGAGTTCTTAGCATTTAGCATTATTTTTCTCTCAACCCCATGTGACACCACCCATCCACTTTTTTTGCAAAATGTTTCTGTACTTTCTGTGTCACCACAAGACCATACAGCCATATGCAGATGACCTTTAAAGAAAGTTGTTTAACATTCTGCATTAACCTAACATTTTTCCTCTTCTAACTCATACTGTATTGTTAGATTATACATCGCTGTGCATGCCCTGTACACCAGACTTTCCCACTAGCTGTCTTAGTAACTAGTAATAAACCTATATTTCATATATAAGCCATGCCAATTGCTGATTATTTGACTTGTATTTGGCCGTTTTGGGGCTGTCTTGTTCTTTTTTATTCATACCACTGAAACATTTGCCGCACGGGTTTCTTGTTCTTATGAAACAGCAATGCAGTAGCATTTAGGAAATATGTTGTTCATGCCATCTAAACAACTTTCTCCTGAATTTTAAGTGTGCAGCAGATGTGCTCCCCCATGCGCAAAAAGAACACGGTGTATTATGTTACAATATCTTAGTGCAGCACATGAGATGGATTAGATTATGATTGGGCACTATTACAAAAATGTACTAGGTAGCCATCTCTGGTAGCTTCATCTCTGTCCGAATTCTCATATTTATGAAGTGTGTACTTGATTCTGGATGTATGCAGGCATGTAATATAAATATATTTTTAGATATGCCACCTCCAGAATGATGCTGTTGTCCTGTATATTTATTAAAACGTACATTTCTGGTGTCATTACACAAGTAATTTTACATGTGTATTAGATTTGTCGTCAACAACTAGTGCAGATTCTAAATACTTCTTATACTGACTGATGGAGACTTCATATTCATCTATAGGGGATTTTAATATCAGCAAAAATAGTTTGTTATTTGGAAGCTTTGCATACCATGAAAACTTTTTCTGGAAGAGATGCAACAGCTGTAGTCTTGCTGTATTACTTTATATAGTCCAGCACAAAGAGGTTTGGGCTAAATGAGGGTTTACCTGATTTTGCTGACGACCATATGTTCCTGGCTCCTGGTTTGGCTTCTTTTTTGACTTTAGGAATATGTTAGGAGCTTGCATAGTATTTTTAAAGGGGACATTTCACAAGATTTAAGATGTAAAATAAATCTTTGGTGTCCCCAGAGTACCTGTGTGAAGTTTTAGCTCAAAATACTATATAGAAATATTATATCATGTTTAAATTGCCACTTTGTAGGTGTAAGCAGATTTTTTTTTAAATGCAAATGAGCTGATCTATGCATTAAATAACAGTGCCATGGTTGGATAGTGCAGATTAAGGGGTGATTATCTCCTTCTGACATCACAAGGGGAGCCAAATTTCAATGACCTATTTTTTCACATGCTTGCAGAGAATGGTTCACCAAAACTAAGTTACTGGGTTGTTCTTTTTCACATGTTCTAGGTGGATAGAAGCACTGGGGACCCAATTATAGCACTTAAACATGAAAAAAGTCTGATTTTCATGATTTGTTCCCTTTAACATATTTACCCGAGTTTATAGGCTAAGTTAGGATCAAGGATTTTGGTTACACTCTTAAAAATAAAGGTGCTAATAAAGTTTTAAATAGCTGTGCCATAGAAGAACAAGTTTTGGTTCCTCAAAAGACCAAAGTCAAGGGTTCCTAGAAGTACCATTTCTTTCATACTGTATCTTTTTATAATCTAAAGAGCCTTTTTCACTATAACAAAAAAAAAATTGGATGCTAAGGGTTCTTTATGCAACCATTTAGCCAAAAATGGTTCTTCTATGGCATCATGAATGACCTTAATTTTTTTAGCATGCCTTATTCAGCAAAATTAGCATGTGCTATGATTGGTCATACAGTGTAACTTTTCTGGCACAAAATTCACCTTTTTTCGTGCCTTGAGCACGAATGTCTTTTTTGTTTAATTTTATGTATTGTTTTCTCATTGTTTTTTTCTATTTTCTTACCATTTTTGCTTGGGGCTGAGGTTAGAATCACTTTCTGTTACATTTTTATAAATCCTAACCCTATCCCCAACTCCAAGCGACAATGGTTTAAAAATGGGGGGAGTAGAAAACAATACATAAAATGAAAAGAAAGTCGTGCCACGGACACGAGAAACAATTTATAGAAATTCGTGCTTTTCGAGTGACACGAAAAAGACATTCATGGTCAAGGCATGTAAAAAAGATAAATTTCATGCCATGGACACGAATAAATGGATAGAATTATGCGTGAATATAACATGACTTTCCATGAGATCATGTTGCATTCTTGACATATTTATTATTATTATTATTATTATTATGAGATTATATTTATTATGAGATTAGGAGAATCAAAGTTTGATTTTACTGTTTTGATGGCCTTACTCAGTTAATATTAAAGATATCAAGGTTATATTTTCACACAGTCTTTATATTATATTATATAATATGATTTTATGTAGAAAACAGTAGATGACAAAAAATAACTTTAGCTGGTTTTTTATACAGATACAGTCACATTTACAGAAGGTTTATTAGAAATGTTTGTACAAAGATGGAATTAAAACAAATTGTAAGTGTGCACGGATCTATGAAGCAATACAACAGCTTTGTGTAATGAACAGCATGAAAGAAGCTCTGACATCTGCGCTGATGTTTAAAAGAGCTGAGTTAAGGTTTCATTTCTCCCTTGTGGCTGCGGCACGTCCCAGCTCGTCTGCATTGCAGACCGGCAAAAACTGATGCCTACAGGACATTAGAAAACAAACAGAAACAGGAGAGAGTGGAGAGGGAGTGGTTTCTCTTTCTCACACATAAACACACAGGCTGTATTGAAACAATTGTGTTGGGGTATTGACAGTATAAATTCTCCCTCTAAGGATACGATAGTTGCGCTCTTATCTCCCATGATGAATCTTCAAACTAACTCTGTGTTCTCCATGCCAGTTTTTCTTCTATATATCAAACTGGTTACCAGAAGTAATTTGTTATAATCAAATGTTGTGTATAGTTGTATATACTGTAATGTTGTGTTTTCTCAGAGACAGTAAACTTTTTCAATAAAATATTACTTATAAAATCTGCTTATGTAATGTTAGTAAGGGACCATTATTTTTTCTTAGTATATTAAAGGCAGCTGGAAATCAAAATGGTCCGGTTTCCTATTCCATATAAAAATGTAAAATCTTATGGAAAATGGAAAATTAAATTTTTCATGAAATTTTACACTTTTGCCTCTACATTGCCAATAAATTGCTGGTTAGGTCACATGATACAGTTTAAAATTTTATTTATTACAAGTTTACTAGTAAGAATTGTGGTAAGGCAAGAGAGTTTTGAAAGATTTTTATCTACTTGCTCAATAATGGATTTTGTTTCAGAACATTTAAAAATATTTAAAGGAGTAGTTCACCCCAAATTAAAAATGTATTGATTATTTACTCACCCCCATATAATGCAAGATTTTTGTCGTTCTTTTTTTAAGCCAAACACAGTCGGAGTTCTATTAAAAAATATCCTGGCGCTTTCCTTTGCTTTTTACTGGGATTAGGGCTGTGACGGATCACAAAACTCACAGTTCGGATCACATTACGGTTTTTGAGGCACGGATCGGATAATTTTTCTGATCAGCAAAATGGGTGGGAAATATATAATAACAAATAAAGAAATTACAAACATTTATAAAAAAAGAACAAAGTTGCACATTAAGTAAGGTCTAAAATTATCATTAGGTACAGAAATTAAATTAAGTGAATAATAACACTGTCTTTATTGCACAAATTAAATATTATTATTACTTTTTTAGAGCCACAGAAGTGTTTGTCTCTTTGTCTTGGGTTGTCTTGCTGTCTCTTTAAGAACAAATAAGCACAGACTGGTTTCTGACTCTATAATTCACTTAAGACATAAACAGATGTTTTTATTAGAAAAAGAATACTGTGAGATCATTTTGTGTGTATGTGCCCTGTCAAGAACAGAAAGATTTTATGTTGACTTACTTTTTGAAACGCATCTCTGCGTATATGCACTAGTGAGGGCACTTAAACGCGTGCACACACACAGACGGAAGGCGAATTCCAAACGGCCCTTCAGGAAGAAGAGGCAGCATAAACAGTCGCTTCACATGAAAATGTTAGGTTGTTTTTCATTGCTCTATTCAGCAAATGTATGTTAATGGACTACAGTATGATACACAGCAGCGCAACTCTCTCAATAGTTTACACATGAGGAGTTCTGATCTTTGAAGGGAATTATGTCTGACTGGAGCTGGACCGTACACTTTGAACCGCATGTGCGTACAGAAATCTGCTCACTTTAGCGCCTTTTTGCGGTTAAATTGTTTAAAATCACTTGAATGTTAACATTTGCAAGCCTTAGAAACACGTGCAAATGATAAACTTTCCCTATTTAAATTAGCATATTAATCCGCAAATCGCATGCGCGCCGAACTGTGGGTCGTGATCCATACAGATCACGGATCAACTGCAATCCGTCACAGCACTAACCGGGATCAACGTTTCGAAGCCCCAATAGTGCATTTATCTATCATTAATCCCTGGTCAATCCCATAATAAAGCGAGAAAGAGTCAGGATATTATTTAATATAATTTTGATTGTGTTTGGCTAAAGAAAGAAAGATATAAACATCTTGGATGTCAAGGTGGTAAGTAAATAATCACAAAATTTTTATTTTGGGAGTGAACTACTAATTTAATAACCTGCTTCTCTTAAAAATACTTTCTTTTTTTTGCTGACATCATGAATCCCTCTTCGTTTTTCAAACCATGTTGCCCTGTTACACCCACTTTTCCCAATCCAAACGATTTTTGGTAGATAAAATCAAGCCCTAGACTACATTTTTTCCCACATATTTAATATTACATTTACTATTAATAAAAACAACTGCTTCTACAAAACGTCTGTCTCATGCACTCACACACTCATCACTAACATCAGTTTCTCATTTTTCTTTGGTCTGTCTGGCATTCACATATACTCACTCATTCTTATCTCTGTCCCTTACAAACACACAGACACTCAGTCTCCACTTCCTTTCTTCTCTCTTGCTCTCTCACTCTCTCACATACACACACACACATTCATATAGAGCTGTGACAGTGGTTTAGCACAGAGTGGTCTTCGCCCCAGGCTGTGCCTGATCCCCTGTTGGCCGTATGAGTCACAGTAAAGGAAATCACCCATTACACACCCACAAACAATGTGTGCTGTCACTTTTTTTTCTCCACTGGTGGTCTTCGTGTTTGTGGCTTGTCTCTTGATTCTTATATCCATGTTCACCTTTGACCTACAGGTGTGGACCCTGGATGTTAGATAGCAAAATGAATGGTAACATAAACACTTGGGCTTTTAACCCTAGGATTGAACTTTGCCACATTACTCGCTGCTTTAGTGCTACAGCTATGAAGTAGACATCGCATTGTGCGGCTTGCTAAGATGTCCTATTGTTTTTTTCTGATTGATTACACCACATACACATGACATACACCACTTTAAGAAAATTTTGGAATTTAACAACAGCATCCTGATCACTATACTGCATCATTTCACAAGGGTACACAGTGAAGTCTAGTCTTGCATCTTTTATTCCTTTTGTATATAGCAAAACTGTTCACATAGGCCTTCTCAGAATACACGATGACCACCTAAAATCCTCTTGTAAAAGCATATTTGTTTCAGGACTAACATGCTGGACACAGATCATTACAGACAGTTAAGATTGATTTATACTTCTGCGTAATAGTGTTATATGCCCATTGTGAGTTTGTCCTATCGTCACCCTAATTCTTTACTTATTTATGACACTTGATTGGTGGATGAAAAAAGAAGCTGATTTACTCTAAGGTGCCATTAATCAGAGCGCATCATTAAAGCCCAGGCTCTCTAAAATTTCCTGTGTGCCAGGGAGCGGGAACACAGGGTTCCCACGGGTCCTTGAAATCCTTGAAAGTTGGTGAATCTGGGGGTGGGAATTCAAGGCCCTGGGAATTTTTTAAAAATATACATACATAGATACAGGTCATTTAAAGTGCTTGAATCTATTTTATGCAAGAAGTTTTCTGGGAAAAAAATCCATATTATTCTTTGTGTAGTGTAGGATAATATCATAAAAATTCAAGACTTTTTAAGCACACGTGCTAAACTCTTCGCTTTAAATGCGTATATCTTCTGTATGTGAATGTTGATTCATACCTAAATGTTTTTTGCATAGTTGTGTTTGACACATGAAAACATCTCTGGTTGCGTATGTAACTGTTGTTCCCTGAGAAGGGAACGAGACGCTGCGTATCCCTTGCCATACTTCCTGCGTCCCTGTAATGCCATCTTTGGCAATATATCAGTTAGCGATATACTCCCTGGCTCCCGCGTCACCCTGTCTTTGTCGTTAAGCCTCATCATTGGTTGAATTTGATATACACATTCAGACGCACTGACCCCTGGAGGTGTCCCCAAAGTGTCACCGCAGTGACGCAGCGTGAGTCCCCTTGAAAGGAAACTGTAACAATGTATCTTAAAAGGTAACATGATGTAACCTTGCTGTCCCTTGAAATGTGTCCCCACATTTAGTCCTTGAATTTGAGGATATTGGACCTGGAAAGTCCTTGAAAGGTCCTTGAATTTGAAGTTAACTAAGGTGTGGGAACAATAAACTCGCTGGTTTTAAACCCAGGCTCTCCTAAAACCCTCTCTAGTGCAAGGAAATAGCAGAGCTGCGCGTATTACAAGCTCAGGTATGAAGAAAAGTCTGCATTACAAGTTCGGATGCTATAAGGAATCCAAGACGCGCCCATTACAAGTCCAGGTGTATGCGAGAAGTAATTTGCGCACATTACAAGCTCTCGCGCAAAGTGAAATCCACAAAGCCTCTCATGCGAGGAAAAGCATGCAATGTTAATGTAAAAACCATGATGATAATAACTATCGTCATGAAAGCCCGATATTGGCCATTTTTCTGACTATCTACTACTACTACAATAGTATCGTCTATCGGAACAACTTGGTCCATCTTTATTTTTTTCATCACAAGCGAAAATGGGGACTAGGAAATACGGCACGGATGTTTTTGCAGACCAATCACAATGCTTGCGGTCTGTTACATTTGCGTTGTTATATTTTTGCAGAGGTGCGCTTCAGCTACAACGCAGAAGTGTAAATCATGCTTTACTCTTAATCTCTGTTATGCTTTCAGACCTTGTCATACACACACTTTTGGTTTTGGGAAATCTCCCTGAGGCTTATTTAATGATAGCTTGGATTATTTTGTTTTTGTTAACAGGATTTTACCTGGGTTGTGCAATTATGTTAAAGGTCGGCTCTTGTCTAAGAGAAAACTGAAACTAAGAATCCTTGAATGAAAACTGGGAAAAATGTAAACCTATTAAAGGGGATAGATTGCGTTTTGATTTTGTTACTTAACAAGACTTGTTATAATCTACAATTGTGACTATAACATTTTTTAAGGATGGTAAAGGAATAATTCAGCCAAATATGAAAATTCTCAATCACAAGTGCCTTAAATGAGATGCTATGTAATACATTAACTAGTTCTTATGACACATAGTGCACTATGTAGGGGGTAGGAGACGACTTGGACAGTGTAAATATGCTTTCCATTAGGGTGAATTAAGTCTGAAATCGCATCAGTGTCAATTTGCATAGATCATTTTATATGTGTGGACACTTAAGTCTTTTATTTCATCCAAAAATTCCATTTGAGGATAAAAACCGTGCAGTCACATGTACATTATTATCCTCTTGAGGAAAATTGCAAATGCTGTGTGCACATAGTGTGTATATAAACGGGCAGAGAGAGAGAAGTCACCTCTCACCCCAGTGTTACCCGGCTGGCGCCCAATGGCTGGGTTTTCTGAGGTAATGTTTGCTGTGCGGAGTGAGTGAGAGAGAGTGAAAGCAGTGGAGGAAGTAATAGGGAGGGGACGACTCCTCCAGCTGGCATGCAGTATTCTCACTGTGAATAATGTTTTGTGCCAGAGCTGTGCTACCACCCTACTACAGTAGAGAATGAGAATACTTAATGCTGTCCATTCTTTAGGCCCCCGCCTGTCTGTATTTATATGTTTTTGATGAAGTCATACAGTATGTGTGATCAATGCTTTTCTAATCCAAGCAAATCAAAGCAAATATTTTATGTGCCTCATAATGTCCTGCAGTGAACTGTCTTTTGTCAACACTTATGTGTTTTCTTTCTGTTTCCCTTTTCTGTGTCTGTTTCTGCTTAATTCTTTCTCCCTCCCCCACCCACCCACCCTTTCTCTCCCTCCCTCCTTTCTTTGTCTCTCTCGCTCTCATTTTTTGTACTTGACAGTTCCTTCACCGGACTCAGATGCAGACCGCGCGGCCCACTCTCCCTACCAACAATCCCTCCATACGGCCAGGCTCTCAAAACCCCACGGCTACGGTTTACCCCCCTAACCAGCACATCATGATGACCATGACGCCCATGGCCTTTCCCACCCAGACAGCCCAATATTACATTCCCCAGGTACGGTGTCAGTAAACCTATTACTTTAAAGGGCTTTTCACATACTGGGTTAAGACCAGTTTTAACCCTGGATTAAGCAAAGTGTTCTTCAGTGTTTCTCAACCAGGGCTTAAACAAACTCCTTAATTTTAAGATGACTTAAAATTATTTTTTTTAAAGACAAAACAAGATTTAAAAATTAAAAATGACTTTCTTACTTAGTATTTTTGTCTTGTTTTCAGTAGAAATATTTAAAAATTCTTAAATCAAGATATATTTTCTTGATGAGCAAATGACCTAAGAAAATAACTCTAGTTTTAAGACAAAACATATAAAATTTAAACGAATTTGTGCTTTAAACAAGCAAGAAAAAATCTGGCAATGGAATAAGACAGTTTTGCTGATTTTTTTCTTGTGTTAAGTAAATTCAAGAAAAAACGTCTTATAAAAAATATTTGAGTTTGATTAATTATATTTTTACACACACATCTCTGCTACAAATGACCATCTGAAGTTTGTTTCTAGTACTTACCATTCTTGGACAATTACACAAAACGTTACAGAAGTGCAAACGTTGCAACTTGCCCCATAGGTGGGGTTAATTTTAACAGGTGGGGGGTTAGTTGTAACACTTGCAAAAAAATAAGTTTGCAGGCAAATATTTCATTACTATTTTGTAGTGATGCACCGATGTATCGGCCGCCGATATTTATCTGCCGATTTTTGATGAATTTGAAACCGTCGGCATATCGGCAAAAGCACGAGAAAGGCAAATACTGATTGTTTATTAATTAACTGCATAAAGAAATCCATTATATGTAAAAAACGAGTTAATGTTGATAATAAAATAAATGCTGAATAGCAAAAACCACCTTTGAAGGTTGTCATGCTGTCTTATTATATTTGTTTTAGCTTAATTTGTGTCTCTCTTATTATGTTGGTCAGTTGAATGTTAATTAGATCCAATCCATATTCAGTAAAAAATAATTTGATGCAGAAATAAACTAGCAAATAGACCAACTGTATAGTATACAAGTGTTTAATATTGGTATCGGCCAGAAGTTGTCTGTTTAAATCGGTATCGGTGCTCCCTACTACTTTGTCTATATACTTGAAGTGGATATATCTGTCTATAATAGACAGGTATCTACACTATTAATTCCTTATCTAACCATATTTCAATTATAAATGGATACAAATGTCTAAATATGTGAGGAAAAAGCAGCACAATTATGACAAAAAAAAAAATATGTGACTGAGTTAAAACCATACTAAAGCCTCAAAATCAAATTCTGAGATAATGAAAATGAAAGTCTGATTTTAGCCATTCATTTCATTATGAATTCAATCTTTGACGTGACCTTATTCAATCAATATTAAAGATATGAACAAAAATGCATTTTTACACACAAATTTTTGATAAGACAACCAACAATCATTCATGTGTAGCCTATTTAAAACTACGGCAAGAATAACGCTAACGATAGCTGTTATCATATCGTAAGTGCTGAGGGGTTAGTTGTAACACAGCGTTACAATTAACCCCGCTGGGTCAAAATATCTTCAATCACACCATAAAGTTGTTAAGAGCTGCAGACATATTTCAAAATGATGCTATGTTTAAGTCAACAAGACACTGCTTAAGATGACATAACATTGGTTTTGGTATCTTACACACCCAACTCAGAAACCAAAAAAAAACATATGATGAAAAAATTTACTTGCATGCCTCCAAAACACAATTTCATCAATAACTCGATGGGAAAACATACCTTTCCATAAATTTTCGGGAGACCATCTTTTGGCAGCCTGAAAACAATACGAGAAAAAAAACGCTCAACCCTGTGCAACAATGTAAACGGTCCGTGTTACAACTAAACCTGTGTTAGTGTTTGCCCCGCGCACCCCTACACATATTTTATCTTAACATTATACATGCATCTGTTTGCATTTATATATGCATAATTATTATACACAATACACACGTGTATAATGTAAACAAAAACTTTTCTTTTGCAAACGGTTAATTGCGATTAGTTGTTATGCAGTCCTAATCGAATATACATCTTTAGTTTCTAGTTATATCAACCTCTAGAATATTTTATTCGGTAGTCTTATTTCAAAGGCAACTTTCAGAGGTTGCATTAGTCAACCATATCTGTCATTGAGGTACTATAATTTTAGGGAAAATATATTAAATTAACATTCATTTACTTTGGAATGTAACAGTTTTTTTTAGATAATAAACCTTGATAACGTATGCCGTTTTACAAATGTGACCTCCGAAGGAAGGGGTAGAGCTATTGTGACTGGGGGCCTTCAAATATTGTTGTTGACAAGTCAAAAAGGCTGTGAATATAAAAAAATGCTGTGAAACCAATATTTTAAATATGACCTATATATGCAAAATATACAGTAGGCTTTACATCATTTTGCATTATAGCTATGGATGTCGACAAGATATTCTGAAAAGTTTGTGTATCAGCAAGTTTTTTTTTTTCTTCTCACAGTATCGTCACAGCGCACCTTACGTAGGAGCCCCGCAGCAATATGCCGTGCAACCTCCAGGATCTGGAACCTTTTACCCAGGACCCGGCCCTGGGGAATACCCAAACCCTTATGGCAAGTACTGAGCCCTTTGTAGTGTACTTCATTGCGAGCGCTCTGACATCACATCCAGCTGGTTCATGTTAGCCTCAGGTAGTTTCTGCATGCGTCTAATTAGCTAACTGAGAATTGACCTCGTTCCCAAAAAGCGATTCGCTGTAGGGCTGTTTGTGAAAGCTCAAACAGCGACTATGACTCATTTTTTTCCTCCCTTCCTGTTCTTTTCCAACAACAGCTGCCGGGCCATCGTATTATGCTGGCCAGACAGTGTACCCGCCCTCTCCACCCATCATAGTGCCGGCACCTCTGCCCCCTCCACCTGCCAAACGAGAAAAGAAACCAGTGAGTACCTAAAACAAATCACCGCTTCCAGAAATGCCAAGGAATCCACTTTACTTTCGGTTAATTTTCTTCTGATAAGGCTTGAATTTAATCCCTGCAGCCCTGGCTGCCAGACCCAGATTAAATGCTGTTAAAAGGGATATTCATCAAGTAGTAGTTTTACCCCAACACTGGCCTTGACTCCTGTATAATTACGTCATGGTAGTCAATTACAATTCCGGAATTCAGGATGAGGTATCAGTATTACATTTTTAAATCTGTTTGCTGCACTTCACGTATTTGGATCAGACTATGTGATGTGGCCGTTCTGTTGCATGCTGGGAGGTTGGCACAGTCGAGATGTTTTATCACAAGCCAGAGATAGATCTGAGCCAATTTTACACCAGTTACTGCAAACTGGCACATTTATTTTAGAAAAAATCGTGGGAAGTACCTTATGATAATTCTTTATCATAGTGGTTTTAATCTTGGAATAAACTGATCCAGTAAAATGTGTTAAAAAAAATTAAGTTCATTTTGTTATCAACTATCAGCACATGTGTCATCCCATAGCATCCATGATTGACTCAGTTGCTATAGTTAGTCTTTTGCCCTTCTGTGCCATTGTCCTCCCAGATCCGTATCCGAGACCCTAACCAGGGCGGAAAGGACATCACGGAGGAGATCATGTTCGGAAGCAGGAATCCCACTCCTCCTGCAGGACACCCCGCTTCCATCCGAACCCCTCCCGCAGGACGCGCCTCCTCGACACCAACCCCACCCACAGGACACACGTCGGCCACACCCACCCCTCCACAGGCAAGAAACACACTTTGTTCAAACTTTGTTTTTTGAAGCGGCCAAACTCTAGCAGATGTAGTCAAGGATAACATTTTTCACAGTTACTTACACATCCTATCATTGTATACTTACCTCGGTGGAGTGCAGATCTTAACACATTTTAATGAGTTTATGTGTCCTGTCATCTATGATTAAAGCTGTTGTCCAGTGTGACTTGGCTCTGTTGTGTTAAGCTCACCTGTCTAATGCTATTTTCCAGACATGTACAGCCTAAATCGGACACACACACACACACACACACACACACACTCTCTTCCTGGCACACGCTGTACGCATGGATTAGTTCCAGCTCACACAGTCAAATCCTTAGTCGTATCCTTATGAATACAATGAGAGCGTCAGGTTGTTTGCTGCACCATTATATGTTTATGTATAGTTGGGTCTTTGGATTTGGACAATCTGGATAAATGTGGAAAAGCATGTCAGTAGGATGCTGAACAGTGGCGGCTCGTGACTGCTCTTCCGAGGATGCGCTAATTCAAAATAAGTGTTCGGATTGTCACGTGTGTGGTTCCCTTTTCCAAAATATGTGTCTTGCGTGTGGAGAGATCCTGTGTGTATCACGTGTTTTGTCAAAATAAGTGCCTGCTGGAGACGCGTCAAAACCGTTTATGATAAAAATGACGCTCACGTTCCCTAAATACACGCAACACACTCCCTTAACAGTAAACTCTGATTACGCATGAGACTGTGCGAGTATCTGGCACACGCGAGCGCATCCTTTCAAGTTCAAGGCAGCAGGCACTTATTTTGGCATGACACGTGATGCACACACCATCTCTCAAAGCGCAGAACACATATTTTGAAATGACGAACCACACACATGACAAGCTACATACATGTTGTGACGAACTTCGCATCGTGCGCTTCAAAAAAAGAAGTCACCAGCCGCCAGTGATGCTGAAATGTCAGTTGTGGTGTGAATGTGAACATGATAGGATTTCAATTACCTCTTTTACAAAATGTTAAAGTGCCGGTCTGGCACCATGGTGTACTGATGATATTAGATGATTTATATATGCCATCAGTGGCAGTCCGTGCATTTCACACCTAGGCCCTTTGTGGTGTCCTCTCTGAATTAATTTGTCTTGTAATAACATCATTACAACGTTACTGCAATAGAAACACATCAACAGTTTAGTTGCAAAGTAAAATGGAAATTACTGTATTTTACACCTTAAGTAATAAGTCAAATTTTACTTTATTAAAAAAAGACAATACAAAAAGAGACGCGGTGAATATTATGCAGAAACCCGTTTGAACGGTAGGCCTATTTGAAATGAAGTCAAACTTTTTTTTGCTAAAGAAATCGCATAAATGGTTCTTTAAAAAGCTTACAAGTGTTTTGAAGAAACAAAAGTATAACAAATTACTTTGTTGACAGTCTGTTATTCGAAGATAATACAAAGGTAAAACATTTTGAAAGGGTTACTATTAAAAAAGTTATATTTTACAAAATTTACATTTTACAAATATTTTTTGCTTACTAAATAAAATGCATTAAACTCACCAAATTAGCCTACAGATTATTTGTAAACAAAATCCATCCTCCTTTCTTTCCTCAAGAAGAGTTCGATCACGCTGTTGTACAACAATACGTCATTTTCTATCGCCATAGAGGCTAATACTGAAAGTCGAGACTGTCTAGTAGTATTTCTGGCATAAGTTTTAATTTGTTGTAGGCTGAGAATGTCCGTTCGACTGAAGCAGTGAACACAGTAATAGTCACCGGCAAACATGTCAACGGGTACAGCTGTCACATGCTGATTTTTATGCTGTAGGAAATCAAGGATTTTTGCCATCAAAATCAGTCATGGCATGCATTACAGTCAGTTCTGTTTTTAGCCAGGACAGATCAAATAGTGTTCCTTAACTTTGCTGGGGGTCAATCCAATAAAATGATGCGAAATGACGTCAGCATTTGTAAGCCTGCTAGATGGCGCTGGTGGCACCAACTTGAAATCTGGTGGTTAATGCAATGATTTCATTGTCATTTATCTTGAGCTGAAGGCGCCCACACTGCTCGTTCTGAAGGCCTAGGCAGATTTCTTTGACCATGGCAACACATGATGTTAACCGCTGGCTGAAATATGATTGGATAAATGCTCTATCATAAAAATACAGTACTGGAAGCAGCACAACCAAAAGAAAAGATATTAAATAAAGATAATAGACTATTATGGAATTCATTTAATACACATTTATGGAAAATATATTAAAATATATATCAGTGATTTAGATAGTGTTTAGGCAGAGAAGGCTTTGCTTGCCCTGACAGCTCACCACTGTGAATGCCATAATGGCAAAAAATTACCAAATCCACATACCATGATAAATACTTTATGCTACATCAAGGTACCTAGAAGATACAATAGTACATTTCAACTACACTGCAAAACTTGACTTTCTTACTTAGTATTTTTTGTCTTGTTTTCAATACAAATAAAAATTCTTACATCATGATGAATTTTCTTGATGAACAAAATGACAAAAAATTTGCCAATGGGGTAAAAAAAGTTATTGCATTTTTTTATGAAGTGTTTAATAAAAATTAACTTATTTCAACATGTTTTTTCTTACCCCATTGGCAGATTATTATTATTATTATTATTTTTGCTTGTTTTAAGCACAAATTTACTTAAATTTTATTTAAATTTTATTTTTTATTTTTTTTCTCTAAAAACTAGACTTATTTTCTAAGGTCATTTTGTTCATCAAGAAAATGCATCTTCATTTAAGAATTTTTAGATATTTTTACTGAAAACAAGACAAAAATACTAGGTAATTTTTTTTGCTCCAGTGTACTTTGGTACTGCCATGATACCATGTCGACAAAACATGGTATATTTATGCATTTGGCAGAGACTTTCATCCAGAGAGACTAACAATCTACATTTTTTTTGTTTGTGTTTTTTCTAGAAATCGAACCCATAGTGTTTGCGCTGCTAACACAATTGAGCTACAGAAATTGAGCTGCATCTGTTTATTTTTAGTTAATGGATTTCAACCTGACTCCCTGCATCTGTTTCTTTTTCTCTTATCTCTTTTTCTGTGTTTGCAGAGAAGCAGGCATTTACTTAACCAGATGATTAGAATTACCCTCGTGAAAGACATTGTAGTAAATCTCCCGTGGTTTAATCTTGCAGACTATGGTGCCGCATATAGAGAGCAAGAGCTAAACATTCACCGCTGTCTGATATAATGTGTAGTTTGATCCTTGCTCAGGCTTTCCTGCATCCAAGCACGCCATTACAGAAAACACATAGAGCATCGTGAATCCTACCGTGTGTTATTAATTGTGTTCCATTGAACCACTTTTGATGACTCATAGTTAAAATGTAGCAGATGCTCTGAATACAAAATAAAGAGGAATTTCTTTGGGGGAAAAAGCACTGATTAAAAACCTTGGATATCTCAGAGGGTGATTGAACAGGAATCACTATTAGTTTAGTTCCTGGTTTATCTCACTTTGGGACACTTTGTTCACACTACAGCTGTGGTTTTGTGATGTACCATCATACTAATTCAGAAATCACTTAAGCCTGGAGTATAGAAAGAGTTTTTTTTATGTGTGCGCAAACGTACGGCCACAGTCGTAGTTTTTTTTACTCGTACCTTTACACAACATGTTCGAAATGTTGTTTCTACAATTACAAAATTAATGGCAATATCGTGATAAATGTCAATAAATATTGTTAAGTCATCTCATCAATAAAGAGAAAACGCTTTCCTGAGGAGTTAAGCATGCTTCCAAGCATATTTGATCCACACTTGAACAGTTGCACAATATAAATGTTAATGTATAAATTAGATGAATGTTGATTTATGAAAATAAACACCACAGTCTTTAATCAATGTGTCTTTGCTGCGTCTGTGTTGCTTGGGAACTGTGCTCTGTTGCAGATTCTGAGGAACTACTTTGTTTGGCGGAAGAGTACTTATATAATTACCTAATAACTTATATGTGTTTTTTTTATGAAATCCTGCTATGCATATGAAGTAACCATTTTATAAAAGCAATAAGCCCCGCGAAGCAGTGGTGTTACAGTGCATCTTATAACAGTTAAGGGGGTTTTAGGCACTCGTGCCTAACAACGCCCCATAGCTGTTATAAAATGCACTGGTAACCCATTGTTTCTGGTGGTTTATTGCTTTAATAAATCAACCTCATCGTACATCTAAACAAAACTGCTCAATGCTCTCAGGTCTTGATTTGTTTTTATTTTTTGCATCTGTGGAGAATTCCCATGTGTTTCTTTACAAGGTAGCATTGCCATCTACTGGCCTGGCACACGTAATACAACGTATTTAGTCATCTTTGTAGATCTGTGTAAACATGTGTCGTGTGTACGTGAAATCTTTCAAAAATGCTACATCATTTTCACAACATCGATGTTGTGTATACTGATAGCTCTAAACCTAGAGTATATTCAGTTGTGTATGTGTACACGAACATACACACATTGCGACAAAATGCAGGGCATCTACTGGGAAACATATTACATTCATCTGTAGGCACATGTGCATACAAAGTATGTGCGGTTACAAAAATCATCATGACCACTGAATATGCCTAAAGAATAAACTCTAATGCATGTTGCAAAAAAGTGAAGAGCTGGGGAAATCTGTCTTCCTCTGCCATAGGTGACTTATATTTCTGTTTCTCTTTTACCCAAATACAGCCAAGCAACTGCCATGCAGAGCAAACGGCATATGTCAACCAACCTCAAAGACTCAGCCCTGCAACCATGGATTGCAACTCCAACTTGGGTAAACCCACACTTAACCTGCTTTTAGTTGTGACCTTTATCTCATAGACCGGCATTCACACTTTCTTTCTTGGCATTTCTATAGATGACAGGCCAAAAACGGAGCCCATGAAGTCGGTATCTCCTCGACCTGTTCCTTCAGAGTCCCCTGTAGAGAAGAGAGCAGCCCCAGGTCTTCCATTATTAGAATCATCTTCTCCAAAAGGGATCCTAAATCCATCCAATCTCCTTTCACATCCTGCAAGCGTCTGTGTTGTACCCACTGCAGCTGGTGAACCAGAATTTTTTTCTCCCACAACCACCACGGCTCAGGTCATCTCTGGCGAGGACTCTCTTCCAGAAGCACCTTGTATGCCTAACGTACCCTCACCGTCTGACAAAGCCGTAAATGGCCATGCCGATTATCAAACATGCTTATTAAGCTATGAAGAGCCAGAGGTCCAGGCAGCCTTAAAGACTCCTTTGCCCTGTGAAGTTCAAACGTCAACCTTGGCTACATCATCTACGGAGGTGTCCCATCAAGAAGTTGCAGTGGCCTTGGAGGAGCTCAAGGCAGAGCACCTCACTTCATTAGCTACACCTGTGCCCTTGGTTCCTACTGTGCAGGCCTCTTCAAGCACCACTTCTGTCCTTGCACCACCACCTGGTTTAACACTGATTCTGAAGCCTGCTGCAATCAAGGCTATAAACAAGACCTCAGAGGATGTCCAGCTGAAGGCTCAGGATATTTTGGAATCACAGACTCAAAACAACTCAAGAAAGTCCACACCCACAGGTATTTTCAATGGAGTCATTTCCATTGTACCTTAAAGGGACACTACACTTTTTTCCAGCACCCCTAGAGTTAAACATTTGATTTTTACTTTTTTGAAATCGATTCAGCAGATCTCCGGGTCTGGCGCTACCACTTTTAGCATAGCTTAGCACAATCCTTTGAATCGGATTAGACCATTAGCATCACGCTAAAAAATAAGCAAAAAGAGTTTACATATTTTTCCTATTTAAAACTTGACTAGTTACGTCGCGTACTAAGACAGACAGAAAATTAAAAGTTGCGATTTTCTAGGTAGATATGGCTAGGAACTATACTCTCATTCTGGCGTAATAATCAGGGACTTTGCTGCAGTAACATGGCTGCAGGAGGTGCAATGATATTATGCAGCAGCCGAAAATAGTGCCCTTAGTAACTTTCAATGGCAGGAGACTATTTTCGGGCACTGCATAATATCATTGCGCCTCCTGCAGCCATGTTACTGCAGCAAAGTCTTTGATTTTTACGCCAGAATGAGAGTATGGTTCCTAGCCATATCTGCCTAGAAAATCACAACTTTTAATTTTTTGTCGTTTTTAGTACACAATGTAATTACAGAAGAGTCAAGTAAATAGGAAAAATGTTGAAACTCTTTGGTTGTTTTTTTGGCGCGATGCTGGTGGTCTGGTCAGGTTCAATGGATTATGCTAAGCTATGCAAAAAAAGGTAGTGCCAGACCCAGAAATCAGCTGAATGGATTCCAAAACGATAAAAATCCAATGTTTGACTCTGGGGGAGCTGGAAAATTAGCATATTTTCAAAAATGTGTCTCTTTAAAGAGGTTTTTATCTATTGTGAATTGATTTGCATTACCATAATGGATTCAGACCTAAAAACAGTTTAAACATTTTGGTTATTGGTTAGCAAGTAACTAAGAAGGTAATAGGAAAGTCATTTTAGAGGTTGAGCAAGATATAATTTT
The DNA here is from genome assembly GCF_027580225.2 of Misgurnus anguillicaudatus. Taxonomy (NCBI): domain Eukaryota; kingdom Metazoa; phylum Chordata; class Actinopteri; order Cypriniformes; family Cobitidae; genus Misgurnus; species Misgurnus anguillicaudatus. The sequence goes on along the minus strand of NC_073350.2, from coordinate 23,574,011 downwards.
TATGAAATATGAAAATTATGAATTTTGTGTACTAATATGAAGAATTTATATTTAAAAAGTAATAAGGGCAATTTTGATTTGATTCTGTGTAGATTAACCCTGTAAAGATTGAATCTTTAATATGTGTACTGTATAAGTTACTAATCTACCAATTTTTTATCATCATAGCCCATGATGTTTCTGCTGTACCAAAGTCTTGGATGAAACCAAAAGAAGAAAGTTACATGGTGGAAACACTACAGAAGGATAATGAGGTGAGAGAAAGTTTACATGGAGGTGCACGTGTCCTTGACGGTTGTGTATTTGTTTGTTAAATTAGTTTGAGAAGTTTTCCATAATATATAATCTATAGATGGATCAGCAAAACACGTTCCGAAATAACCGAATATTAGTGAAACGAAACCCCTCTTTGAAAGTTTTTACATATCTAATGATATTGTTATCATTAATAAAGCTATAATACAGTCATCATCTCACATAAAGCCTTCAGGCCCTTTGTGCTAATTTTTTTCTTATTCACATCACATTAAAAGGAGTCCTTCAAGGACAGTTCTACTAGAGATGAGCTGGTCTCTCAAACAACCCTAGGGACTTTCAACAGCCCCTTTCCACTGCCTGAGCACCAGGAGAGACTCTCAGAGGAGAACGGAGAGACAGAGGTGGAGGCTTTGAGGAACGGGGTAGAGACGGAGAGCACAGATAGTGGTGTGACGCTCGGGGACAGCAGGGGATCCATGTGTTCCCCTACTCCACTCATGCAGGAAGGTACAGTAAGACTTCCCACAGGAACCGCTTGGGTTTCCTTCTGTTCCGCAGAAGCCTAGCAGTTTTAATCTAGATGCTTAGCAGTATTTAAATTCATTTACTGTATTTATTCAGTGATTGGTTTATTTATTAACTTCCGTTTAAATGCATTGATGAAAATGTAAGTAGGATTTTAGTGCTTTGTTAATTATGTTTAAATACATTAATAATAATAATAAATTAGACTTGCAAATGAATACCACAGTCTTTTTTCACCTCAGGTCTTGTGCAGTCTAATGGCAAGAGACAGTACGACCGTGACTTTCTCTTGGGCTTTCAGTTTATGCCTGCCTGTGTTCAAAAGCCAGAAGGACTGCCTCCCATCAGTGATGTGGTGCTAGACAAGGTGTTTTTTTTATTATTCTCTTGAATTATTTGTATTATATATTTGTAATTTTGTGGACAGCTCCATGAAGTGCATTTGATCAGAAAATGTGCTTTTCAGCATTAAAGTCCAAATGATATCAAAACTGACATTCTTATTTTTTTATGTAATATTGCAGTGTTTATTATAAACAATTTATCTGTGTAAGTTATAATTTTTTTATTCATGTACCCTCATAAACTTCAACAAAAATCTGAAATTGTACCTTTGCCCCCTTGTGGCGATCAGTTAGATGGCTTGGGAGGAGCATCTGTTAACTCCGCCCCCTGTCAGTCCGCTGCCAGTTCTATTTCTGAATGAAACCCCTACTTTTCTATATCAAATGAAAGCACAGTGGAAACCACAAGCCACGCCCACTATTTACCTCACATGATATTTTGTTTCCGTCGGAATCAAATCATAGTGGAAAGCACTTCACAACACGGAAGTAAAGTTGATTGTGACTTTAAAGCCCCCATGAACCAGAAGTCGCGGTCAACTTCCATATTGTGACGTTTTTTCCACTGTGCCTTGATTTGATATAGAAAAGTAGGCGTTTACTTTCATGTTTTGACGTGTTTTAGAGCAGTGGTTCCCAAACTTTTTCAGCGTGTGGCCCCCCTTGTGTACGGTGCCTTCCTTCACGGCCTCCCAAAGAAAATTTGTGACAAAAAACTGTTCTAAAACTCAACATTTTAATAAAAAAAAAAAAACCATTAAATTATACAAAAAAGTAGTGCTTTTGGTTAGTAGCCTTATTTTTTAGGCTTAATTACAGAGAATTCATGATAAATTAATATATTTCATAAAATGTCGGAAAAGTGGGGCCCCCCTGGCACCATCTCGCGGCCCCCAGTTTGAAAACCACTGTTTTAGAGTAAAAAAGAATATCACTTGAGGAAAATAGTTTGCGGGGTTTGTGTTTTCCACTGTGCTTTAATGGATATTGGATTGAAAAAGTCAAGTAGTGACAAGCAATGACATGAAATACCAAAAGGTATTTTGATATTGCAATCAAACTTACATTTCATTAATAAAATAAAAAGGAGGATAAAAACTATTCTATTTTAAAAAGGTAAAAGTGTGTTTCCTCATACTTCCATTTTAAAATGTTCGTGGGTCCCGGTATTGTTGTACTTAAGTGGGTTGCGAAATGAAAAGTTTGGGTCTAGCTGACGTCATCAGAAAATGATCTTCACAAGAGGGCAGAAGTACATTTTTAGATTTTGATTAAAGTTTATAAGGAGACATGAATAAAATAGAAGACTTACACATATAAATTGTTTATAATAAAAACTACAATATTAAATTAACAAATAAGAGTTGTTAGTTTTGATTTCATTGGGACTTTAAAGGAAAACACAAACGTTTTCAATATTTTACTATGTTCTTACCTCAACTAATACATATGTAAAAATACAACGAATTAATACATATCTTTTTTCAATGGGTGCACTAAATCTCTGTACAGCACGTTGTGACTGTGTTAGCATTTAGCCTAGCCCCATTCATTCCTTAGGATTCAAACAGGGATGAATTTAGAACATCATCACTCCTGACTCCTCCCCCTCTCGCTCAAACTTCCGTCAATATTACTGTGCACGAGGTCGAAGTGCTGCAAACTAAGTGCTTTTTCGCCATACAATATATTTCTCATTTTTTTATCCGCTTAAAAAAAGCCACGTTTTATTTTGTGCCACCATACTTACTCGTGTAACTACTCATGTAACAGTCTTTAAATAGGAAAAACTGTTTGGATCATAATGAATGAATCCCTGTTTGGATCCTAAGGAATGAATGTGGCTAGGCTAAATGCTAACACATTCACGACACGCTGTACAAAGATGAAGTGTACGCATTGAAAAAAGATGGGTATGTATTAATTTGTCTAAATTAAGGTAAGAACATAGTAAAATACTGAAAAACGGTGGTGTTTTCCTTTAAAGCCATTTCATAAGTGCCTTCCTGTTTGTCTGATTATTTGCAAATGTGAATAGATGTGCAAATACGAGTTCATCCAGAGTTAATAAATGTACTGTGTGAAATCACGAATTTTAACCAGGATTAAATACTAAGACAGGATAAAGTATGAATTATGTAAAACATGGAACTTACATTAGTTAACAAAACAATCCCAGGAGTTTTCCTAAAAACCTAAAAAATCATTATTGTCACAATAAAATGTTTAAAAATTAAGTGAGAGAAAAGACTGGCCTGATTTGTAAACTTCAGCCGAATCTGCGCACTTCAGCTGTGGAACTCCCTTGAACGTGCTGTTTCCATTAAAATTGCATTACGATTATGTCATGTTTGGCAGTAAGCTTCATTTATTGTAAAGAAGATAAATGCTCTGCCCTGCTTTAGTTTTTTAGTCAAGTCCGCGCAATTGAGAAAGTTGACTTTTGCTTATTCAGACCTGGAATCAGTCATTTCTATACGCTTTCTCAGACTTGTTTGTCTTGTATTCTTTGTACTTTCAGTTTGCCATTTCAGTTCCTAGTTTAGACTTCACTTTGCATGTGCACTCATTCACATCTGTTTCTGGATGTTATTGCTCCCTCTGTGCCTCAAAATGACTGGAGTAGTATTGTTACACAAAATGTTCATATATGAAAAACATAGAGCTGCTTTCCATCACAGATACTGATTTTCTCTCAGAGCTAAAGGGATGGGTAGGGTTAACAGTTTAGGTTGGGTTTAAGAGAGGGTAGTTATTTGATTTAACATTTAAGATTGTGTATGTATAGCAGGGGGAGAGAGAGAGGTCTGGTGTTTCATTCATGATCCTTTATAAGAGAGAGAGAGAGAGGGGAGTTTCTCACTGCGCCCCCTCCTGGCTGAATCATGGTTTGTCTCTTTTGTTCCAGATTAACCAAAATAAGCTACCGCTAAGGGCTGTGGACCCCAGGCTCATTTCCAGAGGCCCTGACTTCACACCCGCTTTTGCAGACTTCGGCAGACAAATATCAGGAGGCCGTGGAGCTCCGGTAAGTTATGCAAGCAGAAAACATGCTATATTGTGATTTTAGTTATGGATGAACTGGGTTTGCGATATAATTTTTATTAAAGGACACACATTCATTAGAAAAATACTTAAATAAATATGGTTGAATGTGAAAGCACTGTGGTGCTATTTAAACAGCATTTGTTTGTTTAGCCCTATTCAGGAACCAAAATTTGTTCAATGAATCAACACTTCAGTATGTGAAATAACTTAAGTAACTCATTCATCTTTGTTTTCTTTCTGAATACATCCAAAGCTTCTAAATGTGCGTCGGCTCCCACCGCGCAAGATCATCGTAAATGTTTCTGTCGATGATGTCCAGCTTAAGAAGGCGGAAAATGCCTGGAAACCTGGAATGAAGCGAGAATCCGCAGTGGATGACCCAGAGGCACTGAAAACCCAGGTATGGATTCCTGTGCTATCCTGTGTGATAATTCCTTATTATCCTTTAAATGTGGTTACAATAAACTGAACAAGATGCAAGTTTGTTCTTAAAAAAATCCTTAAAACTCATGTTTAGTTGAAACATCTTGTTGGTTTTCAGGAGTTGTTCCGGAAAGTCCGTAGCATTTTGAACAAGCTCACGCCCCAGATGTTTCACCAGCTGATGAAACAGGTGGCAGATCTGACCATCAATACAGAGGAGAGGCTCAAAGGAGTCATTGACCTTGTGTTCGAGAAGGCTATCGATGAGCCCAGCTTCTCCGTGGCCTATGCCAATATGTGTCGCTGCCTGGCTACGGTATGTCTGAGAATGAGCACGAGTACACTAACTTTGACAGATCATGAAAGAGCCCCTATTACATTGCTAAAAATGGTTATTTTGTGTATTTGGTGTAATGCAATTTGTTCATGTGGTTTATGGGTCCAAAAACACATTATTTTACTAGGGGTGGCACGGTACATGAAAAAACATCCAAACCGTTCGGTTTGCTTGTCTCGGAGCATGTATGTGTTGCACAGTTTGGCGCATGCGCGATGTAGCATCGTGCCCGTATGTTACCTGAAACCTACTTTCATCTGACTCCACAACACGAGCCTCCGTTTGGGGATGTGTTTATACTCGACGCACAGACTGGGTACCGGCGCGACTTATGCTTCTTGGGTTGCAGAACCCAAAGTTACAAAATTTGACGTGCACACCGCCAAGTGAAATGGGGTCTCGCGCACTACCGCCCACTCCGCATTAACGTCATTTTCGCTGTGCGCATCCTCGCGCTCGTGTGGACGCGTCAAATATAAACAAAGCAAGTTACACTGAAGTTGGCAGTTTGATAAATGCAAGTTAATTCTTCAGTTTAATCTTTGTGTCCTTCAGGTTCAAACTTTGTGTGCTATAAAGGCACATTCCAATTTCTGTAGATACACATTCTTCTTTTTTTGCCAAATAAATGAAAAGCATGTCATCAATGTCTTCTCTCTTGCTGTATCAAAATCTCACCTAGCTTTCCTTAGAGATGGTTCCAATAATGTGCTTAAAGTCAAGTCAAATTCAGTTACAATTACATGATATAACAATATTGTTATTACTGTATCCTAAATTGTGAATAATTAAGCTATATATCATATGCTGAAGTAAATTCCTGGAGTGTTAACAATTAATAGAAAAAACAACAACAAGAGCCGTACAGAACTGAAAACTGTGACCATAAAACCGTGATACGAAGCGAACCGTGGGCTTTGTGAACCGTTCCACCCCTATATTTTGCTGATCCGAGGAAGGAAGTTTGATACCGCAGCTCCGCCTCCAGGCTTAACGGACGATTCCTTCTGCCCATGCCCTGACTCCAAACTGACGTTTTTGCGTACATCTTAGCGCCCATCATCATACATTTTATGTTCAGTTCATTTACAATAGAAGAAGTGGCGTCGCATCATCCATCTTTTTTTACTGTCTATGGTTGTGATTGACAAAATACCTCAAACGTGTTTTCGAAATGTGACGCTCCTTACCATATTTAGAAGATCAGCTCCCCACAGGAGATAATATCGTCTTTACTAACTTATCAATACGAGCCCGAATCTGATCCATAAAATGCAGGGTAGGGTTGGACCAGTTGTTCGTAAGTTCTTACTTAAACTGGGACGTAAAGTCCAAACTAGAGGCTTAGTAACTTCTAGCTAGTTTATAACTAACTCTTTACTTAATTCGGTTGCACCATTTGTTCTTAAGGCAGAACGTAGCTAGTAGGTCGTAAGCTCTCCGTAAAGTAATGCGTTGTCACATAGAATGACGTCTATTTTTCTTAACCCAATCACAAGCCTTATAATGGGTAAACAGGAAATAGTCTGAACAGTACGTAATTTTAAACTCATTCTTGTCTCGCCTAAATTGAAAGTTAAAAAGTACGTTAAAGCAAACGTTATCGAACTCAAAACATTACACTTTTAATTGAAAATATCTATCCCACACATGGAGGAGAAAATAAACAGAAATTTTAAATCTTATTTTAATTGATGGATACACAGAAAATTAAACAGTTCTTGAAAACTCGTTGACGAACTTGTGGCTCTTCATAATTTATACAAGCTTATCGATGTAATATAATCTGGCTGACAACTTATTCCAATCGTTTTTCATGGACAGAGGCTTCTGTAAATATTAAGTTACAAAGTATTGTTACGTTTAAACTAAGTTTAATGGTGCAAAGCAAAAACATTTAGTAGTGCGTAAGTTGTAATTTAGTGCCCATTTACGTCGCAACTAAGCTACATTGTAACTTACGCACAGCTGATGCAACCGGCCCCAGATGACCAAGCTGATTGATCAACTTTACCAGCACAGCTTGAGCAGAATGTAACAGACTGGTAAGGTAAGGATACTAAAACATAAAAACTGGATTTAAAGTCGGCATTTGCGATCATAGAAAAACAAACAACAAGCGCTACTCTTTACTGCTCAATACTCATGAATCATGGTTTGAATAGTCAGTAGCAAATTCCTTAAATATGAAAACATAGGCTACTGAATAATAAACGGGCAGAATTATGAAGTAAACTGTTGCCTACAATACTTGTGTTCAAGGATTGAACAAAGAGATTTTAGTTGGAGATTTGCGTCATTGTAGACTTTGGGATTTGAAACTTTGCAGATCATTAACATTTACAAACACACACTTACACATCAAAAGAAATGTAAAATCATAAAAAAGAAAATAGGGGCTCTTGAAAATCCAGTACTAACTTTATGTAGGAGGCATAGTTTTAAATCCTGTGATTGGCTAGGGCATCATTTCTGGAGGTCTGATTTGTCAGATTGTTTGGAGAGGATAAGAAGGAATCTGTATTACAAAACCCAACTAAAGAACAAACCACGATTGTGTTCATTTTTTTTCTTTCATTGAGAATTATTCTTCAGTATATAAATGGCTTTTGTTCTTCTTCTGATCCCATTATAGCTAAAAGTGCCCACGTCGGACAAACCCAACACTTCTGTAAACTTCCGGAAGCTGCTTTTGAACCGCTGTCAGAAGGAATTTGAGAGGGACAAAGTGGATGATGTCGTACTGGAGAAGAAACAGAAAGAGCTGGATTTGGCCACATCAGTAAATATTTAATAATATTTCACTCTTTCATCTTAGTAGAGATGTCTTTTCGCTTTCATTTAGGAATACCATTTATGTGAAGAGTGAGATTTATACTTGCTATTCAATACATGCCTGCATTTTAAAGGAATAGTTTGCCAAAAAATGTCATCTTTATGTCGTTATGCCACTGAATTTCTTTTTGGAAAGAACTGTCGAACAATTTGCTGGCACTCTTTGAATAAAAGCGATAGTGAGTTTGGGCTGTCGAGCTTTTAAGTGACAAGAAAAGCACTTTTCTGAAACTCTATTCTGTTTTTGTGCCATCTGCTGTCTGCACCCATTAAAATATGGCATCTTTATAAGCAACAGCTTTGAAGTCAATGACATTATGACTAAGATTATAAGTAAACCGCATCTTAATCTCTGTTCTTTATACAAATCTGTTGTATGCTATCCAAAAACTTAAAATATACTGTATGAGTCATTTTTGTCTTTTTGTAGCTTGGCAGCCCAGATAAACATCAACTTTATACTCTATGACATTGATCCATTTAATAAAATGACATAGATTTAAGAATAACATAAGGGGAAGTAAAATATGACAAACGTAAATTAAAATAAAATGGGTATATATGTTATTATATCCATGACCTTGCCTTGGCAGTACTACAGTTGGAATGCATGTGAAATGTAAACTCACTTTCAGCCCACAGAAAGAGAAAGATTACAAGAGGAACTAGAGGAAGCAAAGGATAAAGCCCGCAGACGCTCCACTGGAAACATCAAGTTCATCGGCGAGCTGTTCAAGCTGAAGATGTTGACAGAGCCCATCATGCATGACTGCATGGTCAAGCTGCTAAAAAACCATGACAGCGAAAGCTTGGAGTGTCTTTGTAGACTTCTCACCACCATCGGCAAAGACCTCGACTTTGAGAAAGCCAAGGTAAGTGCCATAACAGTTTATGAGACATTGTGGAGCGTGTTGATTAATGTTTCATAAGAGCAGCGGAGAAAACCCTCAATTGTGAGAAAGCTCTAAGTGCATCTGAGGTTGAATTTGGCATTTTTATCGAAGTAATGTGACCGTATTGGAGATTGCAGGACTGTGAAGTCTCATTTTGCCTTATTTAACCTTTTGATTGTCAGCATAAAGTTCATTCTACAGTACTGTGCCGCTTTTGTAGAATTGGGCCATTTGTCTGGTCACTTGTTAAAGGAAAACGCCACCGTTTTTCGGTGTTTTGCTGTGTTCTTGCCTCAACTTGGATGAATTAATACATACCTTTGTGCGGGGCTTCTTGGGTGTGTTGGCATTTGGCCTGGCCCCGTTCATTCCTATGGCTCCAAACAAAAGTTTTATTTTGTGCCACCATACTTACTCGTGTAACTACTCATGTCTTTAAATAGCGAAAACCTGGGTTTTGTGGCTTCTAAATTCTTCCCTGTTTGGGGCCGTGGGAATGAGTGGGGCTGGGCTGGATGCTAGCACATTCATGAGGCTCTGTACAAAGATTAAAGTGCACGCATTAAAAAAAAGATAGGTATGTATTAATTCATGTACATTTAGGTAAGAACATAGTAAAATATTGAAAAACGGTGGCGTTTTCCTTTAAGCCTTTTTTACACATAGATTACAGGAATTAAACTAAAAATGATTGCACACTGACAATGATTTTTTGCAATCTGTGCATGCATTCACACGCATCCCATATAGATCTCGTAAATATCTCATAAAGGCATGTGACATCTTGTAGTTGTGCACTTTTTGCACAGATTTTGTCTAAAGTTTGCTTATTATCTGCAATTTCTCTCTTAAAATATGACTTCATTGTAAATCATGTTAGCTTTATGCTAAATCATGCTCGTTCCATGCTAAATCATGCTAACATCATGCTAAATCATGTTAACTTCATGCTAGCTTCATGTTAAAGGACAAGTTCGGTATTTTACACTTAAAGCCCTGTCTTCAGATTGTTTATGATGAAATAGAACGGTTTTGACTGAAATTTAGACATATGATGCTGGCCCGAGAATTTGCGGGTGTTTGTTCTATCACCTCCCACCTCCACAATGGCTATACAGGTGCACAGGAACAATCCCTCCCAAAATGCACCAAACCCTCGCCCACAAAGACGCGAAACTCACCGAGTGGCCAGGGGCGTTCACCGACATGCTCACACAAAAATCGCTGCAAAAGATGCCTTCCAACAGGTTTTATCTAGTTTTGTCCGGCTCCATTGACTTGTATTAGATGTGCTGTGAGGTACGGTATTACTCCGGGCCGGGAACTTTGTTTCTATTCTCGCCATTGGCAATGGCAAATTATCGCCACCAACTGGGCTGGAGTGTCTATTATTCAAGCTCTCAATGGAAGAATGTACGGGTGTGAGGCGTTTGGAAAAATAGGTCCACAAGTTTACAACGAATGCTAAAACACCTGTTGGAAAGCATCTTTTGCAGCGATTTTTGTGTGGGCATATCGGTGAGCACCCCTGACCACTCGGTGGGTTTCACGTCTTTGTGGACGAAAGTTTAATGCATTTTGGGAGGGATTGTTCCGGTGCACCTGTGCAGCCATTGTGGAGGTGGGAGGTGATACAACAAACACCCGAAAATTCTCGGGGCAGCCGCATATGTCGAAATTTCAGTCAGGGCCGTTCTATTTCATAATAAACAATCTGAAAACAGGGCTTTAAGTGTAAAATACCGAACTTGTCCTTTAAATAATGTTAGCTTCATGGTTAATCATGCTAGCTCCATGCTAAATCATGCTAGCTTCATTTTTACTCTCTGGGGTCGACAATGACATTTGTCATATTTTACTTGCATTTATTTTCTGATTTTATCATAAACTAGCACATAATCTGCTTTTCTATTATGATGGCAAACAATCTCAGCTTTAGTGCGGATAATTTGGAGCTCCCTGATATCTGCTTTATTTTAGTTAGCAGACATTTTTCTTCGTGAATGTTGATCTGCATTTAAAATCCTTGTGTTGAAGAGCTGAACCATAACTTCCAGTACAGATGGCAAAAATGTCCTCACTACGATAACCACTTACGGCATTGTTTTTGCTTTTTGTTCACACAGAACATGTTCCCCTTTACGGGAGCGTTCCTAGAATCAATAACGGGACACGTTTGCATTTATACAGAAGGCACACTGGCAATTTTATGGGAATTTTGCAGGGATCAACTAAAGCTCACGTAATACACGCTGTTTCTGCATTTCTGATGTTAATCTGGAGTAGCTATAGAGTAGTATGACATCCTTTATATCTCTGAAGAGTCTTTAGTTTAATCAGATTTATAAAAGAAAGATTAGCTTTACAGAATCTTTCCGGTAACGTACGAAAAAACGAAGAAGGAGGAGTTACTTTACAATCCTGTTCAAATGATTTTGCTTCTACAGTGAACACAAAGACAGATATTTGTAAATGAATAGTAGGCAACCATACTATGGAAATCAATGGTGCTCAAAACTGTTTGGTTACAACCAAAGCTCAAAATATCTTCCTTGAAATAAATTTATACAGGTTTGTCACAACTTGAGGGTGAGTAAATGATGGCAGAATTTTCTTTTTTTGGTGAACTATACTTTTAAATTGAATGGTAGGAATGATAGACTTATCTTCACAAATGTGACATTTAAAACGGCAGACTGTGTCTATAGCTTGTCTAAAGCTAAGATTATAATTTAGGAATTTGTTTTGTTTATCTTGAGTAGATGCTCAAACGCTCTCTTCTATTCAATTTAATGCCTGACCACATAATCACAGTGGTTCACTTGTTCTTCTTCGGCACCCCTCTGCTGTTTATTTGTCTTGATTAAAATGGGTAATGAATCAGTCCGGTGCCCTGGAAATACAGCAGTCAGCAGGCGACTATAGCTGATGCTGTAGGGTGTTATTTGGGATAGTCTTAGAGGAAGGCAAAGAGCATGGTTGAATATAGCACTTATGTTAGGAAAATAGCTCAAATTCAATCTAAAAGTTGAAAGCACAAGATTTCTTTAAGTGGTTTTAGGTTTTCACAATAAGGTCTTTGATGTTCGATCAGATAGTAACCAGCACAGAGTGAGAGATGCGCAAAAGCAGCAAACATGTTGGTAAAAGCATTTTAAAGTGTCTGCGAAAGACACGAAAACATACAGCACTACAAGTTTCATTTATTATTCTTCCTCCGGTCCTGTGGCGCGCGGGCGCGACCTCACGTCATGCGTCGTCACATCAAGAGGTCACAAACGACGTATCGAAACTACGCCCCAGTGTTTACAAGTGTGGAGAAAGAGAACCGTTCTGACGTTGTTGTATGTCAAATGATACTAATTAATGTCTTTGTGTCAGTTTATTGTTTAAAATGGTCCGCAAATGTGCGTTTCATATATGTAACACGTGACCTTTCGACGTCATTTCGCAATTACGTGAGGTCAAGCTGACGCGTCACACAACCGGAGGAAGAAGAGAAGTTGTGTTTAATTTTTTTTTTCCTTGCCAAAAATGACAATCGTTTCGCTAGATAAGACCCTTATGCCTCGTTTGGGATCGTTTAGAGTCCTTTGAAGCTGCGTTAAAACTGCAATTTTAAGTGTTGGGGTCCATTAAAATCCATTAAAATGATAAAAGTCCTGGAATGTTTTCCTCAAAAAAACATAATTTATTTTTGACTGAACAAAGAAAGACATCAACATTTTGGATGACATGGTGGTGCGTATATTATCTGGATTTTTTTTAAGAAAATGGACTAATCCTTTAAGCCATTTTCTGGAGATGAATGTCATAGCTGCATGTATATGGTTCTTTGTCTGCAGCGCATGTTGAGTTTCTGCACAAGAGCGCCCTCTGGCTTTTGGATGTAGCGGCATTTCACCGTAATTCATTGAGAAGCATAGCAAGCATCATCAGCCGATATATCGGTGTACCCCTAGTAAAAAGACATTCTGAAAATGTTTGGTATTCGGCCTTCGGCTGAGTTTTTCATTTTATTCAAGAATTTTTCTTTCGGTGCATCCCTACTTTAATGTAACCTTGCAATACAAAATAAGACATAATCAATATTAGGCGTGAATAATGCTATACACACAAGCACACACAGCGACCAAATGCTTTCCAGCTGGGCCTGACATGCTGCAAAAAAGCCTGGAGCTCAGTGTTAGGCAAGAGAGTAAATAAAAATGATTTCTGTATCTATCCGTTCTCTCTCTGACCTTGTAGCTGCTTCGGGCATCTTTCAGCTTGTCGGGTCGGGAAGTAGGTACTGTGTTTATTGACCCGGATGATTTAGGATCGAAGTACAGATTCTGGTCTCAAAACATTGTTTTTATATTTACGACAAATACGGTTCTGGACTGTGTGATCTTACATCATCTGACATGTTAGAAAAGGACCTGTCTTCATTTATAATCAATTATGTGACAGGAATGACGGTTTGAAAATGGCTGTGGAGTAAAGTCTCTGTGTTTTTAATAACCGCTGCACTGTTGTGTCCTTGAATAGCCCCGTATGGACCAGTACTTCAACCAGATGGAGAAAATTGTCAAAGAGCGCAAGACGTCTTCACGGATACGGTTCATGCTACAGGATGTGATAGATCTGAGACTGGTAAGTGCCGCGAGGGATTTCGATTAGGTTTCTCTTGCGTGTGATGAGAGAGTGCCTGGTTTCATTACAAACTAAAAGAAACATTAAAAACATCTGCTTTTGCACAGATTTTAACTTATATTAAGACTCCATTTGCACTACAATAATAGAAATATAAAATGTAATATTTTAATCTTTTTTTAAAAGGTAAAAAGTTTTTTTTTTCCTAAAACATTTGTGAGTCCCATGAAAAATGTAAACCGTTTCTGTGGCACTTTCAAAACATTCCCCTTATTTGCTTAAGCAGATCAGCATGTTTTGACTCAACCAGCAATGTTGAGTTTAGGACGGTACCATCTGTTTTATTAACCAATAGCAGTTTGGGGGCATAAGGAAGGAGTTGGAATATTTGGGAACCCTGTTTGGAAACAATCATATATGGTGCTATGCAAGCATCAAGCAATAATTGCATTTGATGTACTAGGTATATTAAACTCAGTGGCGGCTTGTGACTGCTCATCCGAGGGGCACAAATTTGTCAAAATAAGTGCACACGCGTCAAAACCGTTTATGATAAAAGAGATGCTTATGTTCACAAAATACACGCAAGACACTCCCTTAACAGTAAACTCTGATTACGCATGAGATTATGTGAGTATCTGGCAAACGCGAGCGTCTCTTTTATCATAAACCCTTTGGATGCGTCTGCAGCAGGCACTTATTTTGACAAGACACGTGATGCACACTCTCGACGCGCAAAGACATATTTTGAGGTTACGAACCACACACATGACGGGCTACATACATGTTGTGACGAACTTCACATCCGCGCCCTCAAAAAAAGAAGTCACCGGCCGCCACTGATAATACTGTACCATAAAAAGAAAAAAATGCACGAATTAACAACTCGGTGTTTCAAAGCTCTCTCTATTTGAATATCATTGTGCACATAGCATAACTGGGTGTCCCGGAGAGCAGACCAGGGACCCAAAACCATAGAGCAGATTCATAAAGAGGCCAAGCTGGAGGAGCAGGAAGAACAGAGAAAGGTTCATCAGCAGCTTCTATCTAAAGACATCAAGAGGAGACCAGGTAAAATTAAGAACATGGCACTCCTTCAGCAATAATATATATGGATATGTTCATATTCAAAAATTGGAAAAGTTCATATAAAAACATTAGTATGGCACGTTTGGACAGCAAGCTTTGCAAATGGCTTGTTTGTGTTTGCTTTTTGTTCTGTTGGGTTTATTCATATGACCAACAGTAACATTAGATTACTTTAAAGGGACATGCCACTTTTTTTTTGAAAATATGCTCATTTTCCAGCTCCCCTAGATTTAAACATTTGATTCTTATTGTTTTGTGGTCCATTCGGCTGATCTCCGGGTCTGGTGGTACCACTTTTGGCATGGCTTGGCATAATCCATTGAATCTGATTAGACCATTAGCATCGCGCTAAAAATAACCAAAGAGTTTCGATTTTTTTCCTATTTAAAACTTGACTTGTCTGTAGTTACATCGTGTACCAAGACCGACAGTGATATTACGCACTGCCCAAAAGTAGTCAATGGCAGGGGACTATTTTCGGGCAGTGTGTAATATCACTACGCCTGCTGCAGCCATGTTACATCAGCAAAGTCCTTGATTATTACGCCGGAATGAGAGTATAGTTCCTAGCCATATCGGGCTAGAAAATCACAACTTTAAATTTTCTGTCGGTCTTAGTACACAATGTAACTACAGAAGAGTCAAGTTTTAAATAGGAAAAATATTGAAACTTTCAGATTCAATGGATTGTGCTAAGTAATGCTAAAAGTGCTAGTGCCAGACCCGGAGATCAGCTGCATGGATTTCAAAACGGTAAAAATCAAATGTTTAACTCTAGGGGAGCTGAAAAATGAGCAAATTTTCAAAAAAAGTCGAATGTCCCTTTAAACTTAAACTTTATTCTTGATCGTTTTGGGTTCAATAGTATAAGGGAAAGTATTGGCTTGTGGCCTTATGGCACATGATACATATACAGATGTGTGATACTGTATATTCATCAAGAGTATAAGCGCGGTGCATTTGGGAATAAAGCGTTTTGTGTAACACGTTGTCCTGTTGTCTGTGTTTACAGAGCAGCGTGAGCAGCGTGATCAGCGCTCGCAGAGAGAAGAGACGTGGAACACCGTGCCCACCACTAAAAACAGCAGAACCATCGACCCCACCAAGATCCCTAAGATCTCCAAGGTGAAGAGATAATAAGTACACATGCTGAAGCATTGTTATCATTTATACACCAGTTAATGTTCAAAATGTTTTTAAATGTGAATCAGACTGCGAGATATGTAAGAAAAGTTCAATTAAGGACATTGTGCTGCCACCTGCTGGTTGAAATATTAGTGACCAGAAGCTGTGAAAAAAGCTTTGTAGCATTTGAGGTAGTAAAACTGCATTTAGCCTCCTCTGTGACCCCTAAATCCGAATCAATTCCACACCACAGCCTCAAATCGATGAGAAGATTCAGCTGGGTCCACGGGCTCAGATCAACTGGATAAAGGGCAGCAGCGGTGGAGCAAAAGCCAGTGACTCTGGTGAGGAGGACACATACACAATCTTTAAGCCAAAAGCATTGTCTGCAGTGGCTTAAAGGGACACTCCACTTTTTTTTGAAAAATGCTCATTTTCCAGCCCGTAAAAAGTGAAACATTTTATTTTTACCATTTTGGAATCCATTCATCCGATCTCCGGGTCTGGCTGTACCGCTTTTGGCATGGCTTGGCGTGGTCCATTGATTCTGATTGGACCATTGGTATCGCGCTCGGGAATAACGGAGGAGTTTCAGTATTTTTCCTATTTGAAGCTTGGCTCTTCTGTGGTTACATCGTCTGCTGGGACCGACAGAAAATTTAAAGTTGTGATTTTCTAGGCAGATATGACTAGGAACTATACTCTCATTCTGGCGTAATAATCAAGGAATTTGCTGCCGTAACATGGCTGCAGGAGGCGCAATGATGTTACACAGCAACTGTAAATAGTCCTCTGCTATTGAAAGTAACCAAGGGGCCAATTTCAGGTGCTGCGTAATATGGTACTGACGCAAAGTCCTTGATTATTATGCCAGAATGAGTATAGTTCCTAGCCATATCTGCCTAGAAAATCACAACTTTTATTTTCTGGCGGTCTTAGTACACGATGTGACTACAGAAGAGTCAAGTTTTAAAATTTATCCAAACTCTTGCCTATTTTTTTGCGTGATGCTAATGGTCTAATCAGATTCAATGGATTGTGCTAAGCTATGCTAAAAGTGGTAAAGCCACACCCGGAGATCGGCTGAATGGATTCCAAAACAGTAAAAATGAAATGTTTAACTCTAGGGGAGCTGGAAAATGAGCATATTTTCAAAAAAAAGTGGAATGTCGCTTTAAGTGACACGTCATTTTTGGGCCATGTACTTAAATGATGTTTCAGATATTTGAGTTGTATATATTTTGTGTTTGTACATGTTTTAGAGTTAACACGGTCTGCCGGAAACACCCTGAACCGTTACTCAGCGCTGCAGTCGTTTACAGCTCAACCCAGCCCACCTCCAGCCCAGAACTCAGAACCTGAGGCCAGACGCTCACTGGGAAGGTAACTAACATCACTGGGAAACAAAAAAAATAGAAATCCTATATAACACATGTAGTAAGGCACCAGCAAAACCATTTGGGTATATAGAGCTTTGCCGCATATATGAAGTGTCTCATTTAAATAATGTTTTTATTTATTTAATGATCTTTCATCGTTTTGAATTTCACGTGTCTGTTTGTATCAGCCGAGGCAATGCCGGTCGTGAACGCAGTGAAAAGCCTTTGAGTTTGGGGCCGTCACGAGCAGGGCCATATAGCAGAAGTAGCAGCACCAAAGAGCCAACAGACAACATGACCCCCGAAGAAACACCCAACTCACAACACAAAGCCAGCATCTCAGAGGACAAAAATGAAATTGAAAACAGCAAAGCCACAGAGACGGGTGAGCACACACTTTATTCCTCATTCCTTCAGTGAAAACGCATTATATGTGCTTAAAATTACTTCATTACATTTAAAACATGTTGATTTCAATATATATTTTAATATTAAGCTCCTGCAATGTTTTCCTCAGAAGTGAAACCAGAGACGCTTGTCAGCGCCGCTTCAGAGAAGCCCATCCTGTCTGAAGAGACAGTTGAGAGGAAGTCTAAGTCCATCATTGATGAGTTTCTGCACATTAATGACTATAAGGTAAAACACCCTGTGATTGACGCAAGTGACTAGCTTGGTCCAACCAGACTCTCGTACATTCATTTCATTTGTACAGAGACTCTGGCCACGCTCCATTGCGAAGCGTTACTTCCGTTAAGGAGGGTCCTCTGTTAAAGACCTCAACATCATCGTTCTTAGCCACCCCCTCTGTTCGCTGATTGGACCTGCAGATTTTTGCAGGAGAAAACAAAATTCTACACAGCAGTCCGAGACGTTGTACTGAAGCGAAATGAAAATTAAGTGGAAGCACGTAGGAGGGCGGAGCCATGCTAGCAAGTCACATGAGCATCAGTGAAGTCAAGCCCTGATGGTGGATGATGGACCAGGGTGCACTATTCCAGTTCATCCCACCTTTGTGCAGTCCTTTGTCCAACTTGTTACCCTTTGACTTTAAATATGCACTTAGCAGACATTTGCATTTATGCATTTGGCAAAGAGACTTACAGTGCTTTCAGATTATATTTATCAGTATTGGTGCTTTTCCATTGCACGGTTTGGTTTGGGTCAGCTTACTTTTGGGAGCTTTTCCACTGGGTGCAGTACGTAGTACCCAATACTTTTTTTAGTACCACCTCGGTCTGGGTTTCAAGCGACCCGAGCAGATACCAAAACGTGACGAGAAAACACTGTAGATCACTGATTGAGAGAATCGTCACTTCCAGTGTCATCATTATAATGTAAAAGATTAGCTTTACCTTCATGCTAGCTTGCGCTGTCTCGGGTAAACATGTTGTCATCTGTGCTTTGCTGTAAGTTCTCAAACTACCTTTTAGCGATGAAAAACATCCACAGGATGTAAATCAGGAACATCATAACAGTTTTTTTTCAAACTTGCAGTTTGTGGCGGCACATTTGAGACGCGCACATCCGCATATATGCTACCTAAATGAGGCTCAGCGGAGCGCATCGACCTACACCACGGGTGTTTGTACAGAAACTGTCATGTGATACAGAGGTAGTGATAAACGTGGTGTGCCAACATCTATTTGTGGTGGTCAATTTAAAATTTGTTGCAGACTGAGAAATAAATGAATGTATGGGAATGTACAACAACGCTCTCACATGATGTCCCAGCAGTAGGCAGTGCAAATATAACGACACGCCTATAATCCCTCCCACTCCGAAGTGTTACTAAACTTGATGGTAAAGCTATCCAAGCCAAAGTGAGGTGAGCTGACCCGACCTGACCCAGACTGTGGGGTGCTATGCAATGGTAAAGCACCATATGTGTGTTCCCTGGGAATCGAGCATGCAACTTTTTGTACTGAGGTACAAACACACCAGTATAGCTGTATCAGTTGTGTAATGTTTGTGTGCTGTATTAGGTTGTATTAATGCTTGTGTGTCTACAGGAAGCAGTGCAATGTGTAATGGAAATGGATCAGCCATCGCTGCTGTATGTGTTTGTGCGTGTGGGTCTGGAGTGCACACTAGAACGCAGTCAGATAGCCAGAGAGCACATGGGACTGCTGTACTATCAACTCATTCAGAAGGGCATCATGCCCCATTCTCAATTGTACAAAGGGTAAGCTTATACACACACACACACACGTTTTCTTAAGATGTATTATTCATTCTTTATTAATGAGCTGTGATAACAGGTACTAATGGTTTGTTTTTGCTCTGTAGGTTTTCAGAGATGTTGGAGCAGGCTGATGATATGGCCATAGATATTCCCTTCATCTGGCTTTACCTCGCTGAGCTGCTCAGCCCTCTGTTAAGAGAGGGAGGGATTGCAATGAGAGATCTGTTCAGGTCAGAATCTTTCTGCTCAGATTGGAGTGACATTCTGTTACTTTGAGTCTCTTGGCTTCTTGTAATTTGAGATAAAGAGACATTCCACCCCAAATATCTAATGTAGTCTGAATGTTGATATTTGTGACACTAGACCACAAAACCAGTCGTAAGTCGCATGGGTATATTTGTAGAAAAGGCCAAAAATACATTGCATGGGTCAAAATTATCAAATTTATTTTAGGTCAAAAACTTTATTATGTACAGATCATGTTCCATGAAGATATGTCCTACTGTAAATATAAAAAATATCGTAAAATCGCAATCAAAATTGGCCAGAAACTTGCCTACAAACTTCGTTTTCCATGGGAATTTCCCATTTATGTAAAAGCTTACAAGTTCCCCCATTTAGTCCACAGGTTATTACAGTGGTAAACCAGTAGAGAGCGCTAAAACAAACCTTTTTTTAGTAATATACTTCACTGGACTTTATTTGGACTTTGAACTTTATTTGGACTTTGTTCCTGTGAACCAGAAGTCGCGATTGACTTTATTTCCGAGCTGTGACGTACTTCAGAGTGAAACAGAATATCACGCGAGGAAAATAGTGGGCGTGGCTTGTGTTTCCACTGTGCATTGATTGATTGATATTGGATTAGATTCTTTGATTGGATTCTTAATTTAGAAATCGAGCTGGCAGCAGACTGAAAGTTGGTGGGGCGGAGGTAACGGATGCTCCAATTGAAGCCGTCTAATGCTGCGTTCAGACCAGTCACGGTGGAGGCGTCAAGCGCGAGTGATTTCAATGTTAAGTCGTAAAGACGCGTTAACGCCCGTCTGGAGGTCTCGAATGAGGCGTTTAGCGCGGCGCGGTAGACGCGATTCTGCCTTATTCGCGCGAACTAGACGCGAATTGAGCGTTGCCGCGGGAAACACGCGAGTTGAAAAATGTGAACTTTGGCGGAAAAACGCACGGTGTTAACCAATCAGGAGCTTGCTCTAGTAGTGACGTGATTACAGGAAGTGAGCGGAGTCGCAAAAGCCCCTCCCATGATGCAAATTTCCGTGAATGTCTCGATGACTAGAATTTCACGCGCGGCTTTCACGCGTGAATGAAGCGAGTAAACTTAAAATGTGCAAGCAGCAAACTAGACGTGGTAGACGCGAATTTGACGACTTTAGGTCTCGTGGTCTTAAATTGCGCATGCCCGCTTAGTCTACAAGTCCGTGGGATGTCCATCTGTCATTTTTATGCTCCGAAGTGTGCTCATCAGCGCCACCTTTGCACCCGTGATGTGGCCTTCAACGAGGCCCGCACTGCTGCAGGCTTCACGCACTTTACCAACCCAGAAGTCCTTGCGAAAGAGCAATTGGCGAATCAGATGACGGATGGGAGGAGTTCCCACTTATGGGCAACTACTCTTTCTAGTTCAAGCGTGACACTCGAGTCTGTCCCAAAATCCAACTCTGGTGCACTCTCGTGAACTCACGCCAAGAGTCCCTAAGGTCTGCACTACATGATGTCATCAAAGTGTAGACTCTAAGGAAGTCCACACGTTCGGAGTGTGCTATTTGGGGAGGGGCCTAGCTGACATCATCAGAGAATGATCGCCACAAGGGGGCAAAAGTTAATTTGCAGATTTTGATTGTATCTCGACCAAATATTGTCCTATCCTGACAAAGGAAAGCTTATTCATTTGGCTTTGGGATGATATATAAGTCTCGATTTCCAAAAATTTACCTTTACGACCCATTGTGGTCCTGAGTCACATTTGTAAGTTTGTGTTTTAGGGTGGATTCTCTCTTTAAATGAATCATTTAGGAAATGCATGTACTGTTAAAGCTCCAGTACTGAGTTGAGATCTACTAAGACCGACTGCTTACTGTTGTATGGTTGATTTATTTCTAGGGCTTTCTAGAGAATTATGAATGAATACCCCCATTAAATCAAAATGTGGGTTTAAATTCATCAACTGTATATGCTAGTGTGCTTTAGCAAGAAAAACTTTTAGAAATTTTGAGACCATGCCTGTGAAACTCAATATAAAGTCTCACAATATAATTTTGAGGTTCAGAGCATCAGACTGCACAGTCAAAACTTCAGACAACATGACGTAAATTTTAGGGATTGCATGCAAATCAAACCTCCTGTGGTGTCCGCAATAAATGAAACACTTGCATATAAATAAATAAACACTCAGGTTGAGTGTATGAGTTCTCAACAGTACTGGAGCTTTAACAGTTTGCCGGTGCACAGTAGATGCAGTGATTCCAGGCTTTCACAGCTGTCACAGTCATTCAGTTTAGCATCTAATGAAGATTTGTTTTGTTTCTGCAGTGAGTTAAGTAAACCGCTACTCCCCGCGGGAAGAGCTGCCATCTTATTTTCTGAAATACTGCACCTACTATGCAAACAAATGGTAAGATTAACTTTAGTAGACGTATGGTGTCTTTAGAACGAGTTGATCACGACTCAGTCGTCATTTGGGGCTTAAAGGCCTCTTCTGCATGATGCTGTCACAAATGATCTTTTTTCAAACACAAACTCAACTGAGTCTGTAACAAGCTGCTTTATTTATTTATTTATTGTCTTGGGTGTTTTGCTTTTTCTAAAGAGCCATAGGAAAGTTGGAGACTTGTGGAGAGACTCTGGGCTAAACTGGGCCGACTTCCTGCCTGAAGGAGAAGATCTTACAGCTTTCATCTCACAGCAGGTGAGCAGACACTAATGTAGTTTCAGCAACCACAAGAGCGAGCATGAGATGAATCCACACAGCACAATTATTATATGATCTCTGTCATTGTTGCATTACCAAATCGTGCAGTTAGGATGACATGAAGGTGAGTGAATTATGTGAGAATTTTCATGTTTAGGTGAATCTACAAGACTAGATATATCCACCTTTTTTTCGAACGCGGAAGTAAGTGATGTTAGGTATTTCCTTTCCTTTCCGGTCCGAGACTTCTGGTTCAATAGTCAGCCGGTAAAAAAACAGTGTAGTGGGAGCACGCATAAAACATGATTTAAACAGTTTATATTCACTACACCTGCCATGTATGTTAGGATATATTCAATCATTTCGTGTTGTTGATTGGAGGTGACGGGTCTTCAATGCGCAAATATAAAATCACAGAGACATACCAGTATCTTTACAATGGGAAAGTCAGTCGAGTGTTTGTACATGAAATAAATCAAGACTTCGTGTTTTTAACTTTTCAGGGGATGGTTTAAAATGTCACAACTGGCCCTCTGGTGTGAGGTTTTTTTAAACGGCAATTTTTAATGGACTTGTTTATATGGCGACACGTCAAGCTTCACCCAGTCCGACACAGTCAGCAGTATCATATAACAGATTGTAAGTTAATTGAACAAGCCGTAATAAACATATTAAACTACTACATGTATTGAGTATTGTTTTCATTTTATGAAAATATTATTACATCGCTTCTTACACATTGGGTGGAGACATGAGCTTATGAAATTATTTGCTTACTTTTTAAAGTATTTGCTTTTTCATTTAAAACATAACAAAAGTACGCGCAAACACATTACGAACTATTATAAACATTAACTAAGCAGATTATGTTGTATATATTCTGTACTGTAATCGCATTTTTGTAATAATATATAGTAGCAGAATAAATAAGCTAAATCAGCATAATTTTATTAGCATAATATGAGTTGTTTTTAAACAATTATTGTATTAATGGTTTACTGGCAGTTTCAATAAAAGTTTTACGGGATGGATTTGTAAATACAGATCATGAGTGCATGTGCGCCACATACATATTCAATTCTTGTGCATGGGGTTTACTGCGTTTGTATCAGCTATTATGGCAACGCCAACTGCACAAATGATGTCGGTCTTCCTGGATTTCATAATAAACATTAAACAGCCAGTCAAAATGGCACACTTGTGTCCTTAGCATAAACTCCCATTAGCTTTAGTGGCTCACAGGAAGTCATAAACCAGAAAGCTCAAAGATGGCGGCGCCCATATTTACGTCAAGAAACAGATGGATACTGTTTGACTAAAAGCAATGTTTAGGAGGACACCAATTGACTTTGTGCACATATGATTGCACTATCAGTCAGTCCTATTTGTTTTTTTTTTCTTTACAGAAGTTAGAGTTCACATTGTCAGACAGCTCCACCATCTCCCCGGCCCTGGATAAGATCAGCTTGACCCCTGAGGAGCTCCTCAAACAACTTGAAAACCTCTTGTTGGAAGACATGACCAATGATGAGCAGATCTTTGACTGGATTGAGGTGAGGCTGAGCACACATACATCAACTGGAGACCAACCAAAACTAAAATTAAAATATTTTAAGCTAAAATTTATAAAATGCCCTTTTATAAGTTGCTTTTTTTTCCAGGCGAATTTGGATGAATCTCAGATGAGTTCCTCTCTGTTTTTGAGAGCTTTAATGACAGCCGTATGTAAGGCAGCAGTTAAAGATGAGAAATCTTGCTTGGATTTGCCCAGGAAAAAAAAGTTTAATTGATTGATATTTATTCTTTATTTTTCTTATTTAGATGAGAGCACTTCCTGTAGAGTGGACACCGCTATCATCCAGAGACGTTTACCTATATTACACAAATACTTTAATTCAGACACCGAGCGACAGCTACAGGCCCTTTACGCTCTTCAGGATTTAATCGTCGCCTTGGATCAACCACCTAGTGTGTAGATTTCTTTGCAAATTCTGAACATTTTAAGTTGGCATGACAGGAAAGCCAACATTTTTATTAACCGTTGTCATTTTAGAAATGTACTTTTTGCAGTTAGGGATAGTTAATAAAAATTTGTTATTTTGTGTGCAAAAGTTTCTAATACCAGGACTGATTAAGTGAGTAATATTTGACTGGTCATGTGATCTCTGCATGATAAACTCACATAGATATGTACACTAGATGTCGCCTTGGGGTTCTAAGCATGCGTCAAAACTGCCCCATCTTAGAACAGGGGTCTTGTCATAGGAAGTATCTAGGTAAAGCTGCTATCTCCGCCTGTACTTCGAATTCATGGACGATGCCAGACTTTTGTGCTGCGTATGGATGTTAGGCCTACTAGCACTATGCATTATAGTTAGTCTCACTGTTGAAACGAACCAAAAGAAACCCAAGAAAATTGCATTCATGTGATTTTATTTCCGTTACACCATTGCCTACAAAGACGCTGATGCGGGATTCCCCTGTTTTAAGATGGCGGCTCTATTTGACGCATTCGGTCCAATGAACTGCCGTAGCCAAGGCGACATCTAGACGTATATATCTATGATAAACTCATTAGATTAGCATTGAAGGTAGCTTGTATTGTTTAATGCTTTTGTCTTCTGTGTCACGTCTCATTTGCTAAGACTAGAATTTCTCAAACGATTTCAATGACTCTAAATTTCAGTGTATTTTATCTGCAGATCTGCTCCGAATGTTCTTTGACTGCCTTTACGATGAGGATGTTATTTCAGAGGATGCTTTCTACAAATGGGAAACAAGTAAAGACCCAGCGGAGCAGCAGGGAAAAGGTGTGGCACTAAAGTCAGTCACCGCCTTCTTCACCTGGTTACGTGAGGCGGAGGAGGAGTCTGAGGATAATTGACATAAACAGACGACCGATGCCAGGAGGCGTCCTACTGACACAGACATTGAACTGAACGCAGACTATAGACTTCCACATATACAGGAACGGCCAGAGTCCTCCACGTTATGACTTTTAAACACTTTGGCCATTTTGAGCTGGAACTCTCGACAACAGGAGGGAACAATAAATACTTGTATCATATATATAGAAAATATTTTTGTTTTAAAGTTTGACATTTTCGCTTTTGTTACTTCTAAATGAAGAGACTTAAAGATAGGTTCTGAGCTCTTAATTTATTTTTTTTTTTTAAAGGCTGCAAATATGGAGTTCTATTTAACATTTGCAGGCAAGAAGAACATTGATAGAAATAACAGATTAAACGTGTATCATAACAACAATAATAATTTTGTTTAAATGTCTAAAGCAGCCACCCTGGATTTCATGTGATTCATCTTAAACAGGGTAAAGATTTCCCCTCTGCAAAAAATAAACATTAGACCTTGGCAGAAGGGGGATGGCTGGTCCAGGATGGAGACGGCCAATGCTGTCATTTTTAGGCTATCAGTCAGAAGAACCATGGCTTGCTTAATGAACTTTTCAGATAACAAGAATTAAAAATAAATATGCATCCTGAAAAAATGAAAAGAATTCAGATACCTTGTGATCAAAATCAACTACCTGTATGCATTGAAAGTGAAATGCAAATAATGAATGCAAGTCATGACATTTCCACGATTGTTCAGTGTTCGTGTATTGAAGACCTGCAGAGGAAATGTAAAGCTTGTAAATAAAGACAGAAATGACATTTAAAACAAAACAGCATCAAGTTCATTTTTATCTTGGAGAATGTTTTCTTCAATACAACGTGTGTGGCACGCATTATTTTTAAACATTATTATTATGTTAACGGGCAATATGGAAATATTTCAATTCTCTTATAATATGGCACAAATCGTTTTTAGAGTCGCAATGAAATTAAAATGAAAAACGAATTTGTTTTGGATTATTGTGGTATTTATTTTTACAAATGACTTGTACGAGGCAAGGATACTTGCTTGGCAGGACTGGTCTTTCCAAGTCACTTCCTTCAGAGGCTAGGCGAGGCTCCTCAGAATTTGGAGAACACGTTAATGGAACAGGCTAGCAAGTGCACGTCATTACGTCAGTACAAAGGTGTGCTTTTTGGCGCTGCGCGCATAGGATTGTGGTGATTTGACAGTGCGAAGGATACACATATGCATCCTTTCCTGTATATGAGATATTTTTCGAACGAAGGACTCAGTCCTTGGTTGCAATTCCGATGCTCTTCGACATTGGAACAGTCCTTCGACGGATGTCGATGACGTAGCATCCTCGAAATTTTGGCTTCCGAGAAATCTTCCTTGACAGCATGTGAACTCAACAGGTCAGTGACAACACCGCAATACGCTCAAATAATGATACAAGTGTTCACAATCATTAAATAGAAATAACATCTACAGTAACGTTCACGTTTAGAAACGCTTAATTGAAATGTTTCTCATGATTTAAACAACTTTTAATCTGAAGGTGTAGTAGGTATGGGCTGAGGTAAAATGGGTCCGTCGTCCGTGTAAAAGTCATTGTTTCTAAACAGATTATACGTAAGAAATGTTTGGCTACGCCTTGCAAAGATTATGAGCTATGTAGTACTGAATTGTGGGGTTACACACCATTTAACAGTTTTTCCACATTTTTGTTTTCAGTATTATTTTGGCGGAGCTAAAACCGACAATGGCCCCGCCCCTAGGCTATCGCAAGTGGGTCTGGTTTAAAGTCGATAGCAGATACGGCCCCAGCGTTCAAGAGCAGTGAATACATTTTACAAGATTTTGATAACTTATTTTATTTATTTGGCGTTTTTACTTATTCAAATTTGACTGGGTGGTTAAAGGCGGAGTCCACGATGTTTGAAAAACGGTTTGGAGAAGGAGACGGGCCGACTACCAAAACACACTTATAGCCAATCAAATCAAATCAAATGCCGGGTTGCGTATGTGTGGGGCGGGTCTATCAACAGAAGGTCCAGATTCTATTGGGGTAGGGGCGTGTTTGTTTAGGTGATTTCAAATATCAACATTGGCTTTCAAACATCATGGACTCCGCCTTTAATATCTCATTTTTTCTGTGGTGTCACTAACTGAGATACAGACTTACAGCCAGGTTACAGCATGATTTCTCTATTTCCCCCATTAAAGGGCATCATATATTGTGCAAAATCCACCCCAACGTGTTTGGACTAAAATGTGAGACCATAACAACCCTACAATGAAAACAGTCCACACTCTCTCATTAATGCGACGTCCCACAAACAAAGCCGCGCCCATGGCCACTGACTGCATGGTTAATTTTGCCCAAAAGCTTGTTTAAATGAGTTTGTTAGCAAATTGAAGTTATAATTAGGGCTGAGGAAAAATATTGACACAGCTAACTTAACTATCGTGATAGTTAGCTGTATCGATAGTGTATCGATATTTCGTTCTCTACTATCGATATTTGAAACCCATCAAATCCCTCTGTGTGCGTCAAACGACCTCCTCCGCCACTGCTGTAGTTGTCACTGTCCAGTTGTCTGCCATATACGGCCAATGTCTCAGAAGTTAGAGGGAGTAAGAAAATGGCAGAAATTTTAAAAACACCTGCTGCTTTCAAAGAGCTGCAGGTGTTCAGTTCTATATTTTTTTGTACATTTTTAGAAAAAAAGTAAGAAAAAGCATTGCAATGTATCACAACATGCAACGTATTGTATTGTATCGTGATACGTATCGTATCGGGAGGCCCTTGCCAATACACCCAGCCCTAGTTATAATGCAACTGTAATCACATGAATCCGATCAGTGGTTCTCAAACTGGGGGCCCCAGTTTTATAAAATACATTAATTTATCATGGATTCTGTGCAATCATTCTGTGTAATTAAATCTCAGAATAAGACTACCAACCAACTGCATTGTATATTTTAATAAGTTTTGGTCAATTCAAATTGTATGTTTTGCAATGTTTTATGTCATAAATTTTGAATTACAGTGGATTCAAAACGCAATTTCCTCCCCTCCTCAAAACAATCTCTCTTTACTTCCGGTCATATCGTATGGCAGGTGGGTGGGGTCTGAAAGAAGATCGCTGTGATTAGCAATTAGCAACACAACACAACTTCAAATGATCCAATCAGATCCCAATGGATTAATTCAAATCCAGCCCTGCCTTATTTATATACATATACATCACCACGTGGAAAAAAGGCATTCACTATTTCCATTTCATGGTGACTTTAAACTGTTCCAAATAACATAATACATAATAATATATGACTGAATTTTCTTACAATTCATAATTCTTTATTTTATTTTATTTTTTTTTAAAGACAAGACTCACAACCAATAATAGTAATGTAACTGTAAATCTGTGGATTTGGCAAACCAGCAGGTTGGTGGTGCACAGCTGAGGTTGAGTGTCTATCCTCAGGTGTCTGGTGCAAGGACCACCAACCCGCAGGAGGCTTGTCCTCAAACCCATGCAGTGAGCTATTTATTAAGCACCAATAAACACAACTTCCGTTGACCAAGGTGCTGTACAGAGAGAACAAAACAAACATAATGCAATACAATATAGCGACAGCAATAGGGCAATACTTCAACATTCAATTTGTATACGACAGATCAAATAAAAATGTCTTTAAACTCCCTTTAAAGATGCAGAGAGTTGGTGCAGCTCTGATTTCAGGAGGGAGGCTATTCCAGATTCTAGGAGCGGCATTAGAAAAGGCCCTATACCCTCTAGTCTTAAGTTTTGTTCTTGGAAACACCAGCAGGCCCAGGTTCGCAGACCTAAGCACTCTTGATGGTTGGTGAACAATCAGTAAGTCCGTGAGGTACGAAGGAGCCATCCCATGTAGTGCCTTAAAAACTAACATTAAAACTTTAACAGTAATTCTATGGTGCACTGGCAGCCAGTGAAGTGACTTAAGGACCGGAGTTACATGATCTCGTTTCCGAGTTCCTGTCAGAACTCTTGCCGCAGCATTCTGGACTATTTGAAGACGGTTAATAGATGATCCCCATATAAAGCGAAATACAATAATCCAGCCTTGTGGAGATATAAGCATGTATAACTTTTTAAAAATTAGAGACTGAGAGTATACACTTGTAGCCAATCAGCAGTAAGGGGCGTGTCTACTAACTGATATCGCTGCCTGGGTTGCACATGTGTGGGGGAGTCAATCAAAAGGTCGTCCTAATTCTATTGGGGAAGGGGCGTGTTTGTTTAGGTGATTTTAAATGTCAGCACTGGGTTTCAGAGATCATGCACCCCGCCTTTAACTCTTTCACCGCCAGCGTTTTTAAAAAAAGTTGCCAGCCAACGCCAGCGTTTTTCATGATTTTCACAAAAGTTTAATGCCTTCCAGAAAATGTTCTTCTTCAAATATAAAAACATACAATATACCAAATGAAAGAACAGACCCTCTGCTTTCAAACAAAAAAAAACCGTTTCATCCTACCTTCAGTAGTTCTTTTGTAATCAGCTTTTGAATACAAGTAGGTTTCTGCAAAAACACCACATCTTGAGGAAAAAGCAGAGATAATTCCATTTTTGTGACGGACTTTTCATAGAGATCCCATTCAGAGTGATCTTTAAACAGACACGGACATGCAGCTGCTTGCCATAGGGCAATACTTCCGGTTTTAAAAAGTTGCGGAAGGGCGCCACCTAGTGGATAATAGTGGTATTGCAGAAAGACAGAAATACTCGTCATTGGCGGGGAAGCGTTTTCTCTTGATTGACGAGATATCTCATCAATGGCGGGGAAAGAGTTAACTAAAATTTCTCATGATCTTAAAACTTTTAAATCTGAAGTTGTATGCTTGAATGTTTGAAATTTCTTCTTAAGACAAAAATAAAATTCTGCAACATATTCTTTTCTTTCATTAGAACACTAACATTTTGTTTAATAAATTATCACCCGAACAGTGACCAAAGTCTTTACAGACCGACAGTCAAAAATGAGCATCATGAGAACAACCGGTGCAGGAGACAAGTGGAGGTCTCGACCAGCAGCCAGCCGGTTTGGTGAACAGCGAAGGTTGAGCATCTCCCATCAGGCAGCTGGTTCGGGGACCACCAGGAGTTCAACAAGTCAGTGACAGCACCTATGTGACATGGAAATAATGAAACCTGTGTTAACAATTTTTAAATATAAATAATACAATCTACAGAACTGTTCAACAGTTGAGAAACACTTAAAAATTATTTTAAAATCTTTTAATCTTAAATTGTATGCCTAAATGTTTCTTACATAAATGTGCCAACATATAATATTTTTTTTGCATTATAAAGCATACATTTAATAAATGATCACCACCCGTACAGTTAACGAAGTCTTCACAGACTGATGGTCAGAAATGAGCACCATAAGTACCACCAATGATCCGGTACAGGAGGCGGGTTGGCGCTGCTCAGCGACGGTTGAGCATCTCACTTCAGGTGGCTGGTGCAGGGACCACCGACCCAAACCCATGCTGTGAGCTCAACTGGTCAGTAACAGGATCTAAATAATGGAAATAATGACCTAATGAATCTATTCAAGTTAAGACACTCCTGATTAAAATGTTTATCATGATGAATTTAAAAATATTTTAATCTAAAGGTGTATGCTTAAATGTTTGCAGTTACTTTTGTTTGACAAAAACATAACCGTCTCAATTTATTAAATGCATTTTAAATAAAGTGACAGAAGTTTTAGTTATTTTACCCGAACAGTGACCAAAGGCACATGGTCAGAAATAAGCACCACCATTGATTCATATATATATATATAAGTTACAGTATTTTTATTAAGGGTCAGGGTTTCAAAAACGTGTTCCTCTCTCTTAAAGATGAGCAAACAAATAAAAGGAAAAAGGCTGTCATGCATTCTTCCAGAGAAAATGATGTGCAGTGAAAAGTGCTTTCAAGTGCCGCAGAGGAAACAAATTGGAGCCTCTTAATATCCAGTTGAATGCCCCACTGGATGAAAAGCGAGCAGACACCCAGCCCCGTCTCGATGATACTAAAGGATCACACCGATGCAAAGATCCAGCTGCTCATGAGCCAAAGTCATGTGATGCCATGCAGACTCGATCGATTTCAGAAGTAGTGCCTACGAGAAAACAAAGTCAAGCCTCTAAAAATCCAGCTAAAAACAGAATCAGTTTCATATCATATTAAAACTGATAATTATAATAATACATTTATATCTATTATTAGCTTGTTAATCTTTTTTATCTAAAGCATGCAAAGAAGAATTATTTTATTAGTGGTCTCAATACTTTGGACTCTACTGTATCTCAATACAAATTATACATGCACATAAAAGACTACCTATTGTCAGCTTTTGTTGAACACTTTTCTGCAGCCTGGTCATTCTGAGCCCCTTGTTACAGAAGTTGGTCTCAATGTTCTGATGTCAAAGCCTCAGAGAAGTCCATACGTTCTGCCAATGTACCAGTGGTTTAATGAGCCCAAAAGACGTATACTGGTGTTAGAATATCCACACCGCTGAGAGTCTATGAGGAATTTCAGCATGGGGGTTGTGTGAGCGAAGAGATGGCACGTGATTCAACAATCCAAGCAGTGCATGGAGCAAAACACTGTCTTGAGCGGGGTGTGTTTCATCAGGACATCAATTTGGACAACCTGTTGATCAACACAGAGACACTGAGGCTGAAATTAATAGACTTTGGCATTGGGCAATGTTGACATTAGTGTGGACATCAACCAGTTGGTAGGTGAATGTTAAAAATATTTGAGTTCTGGGGTTATTTTATTCTGTAAATTAGTTGGGGTAATGCAGAATTGTTTGGTTTTGCTTGTTATAACTATTTGTATATTTAATAATGGTTCATTGTTTTTTATTTAAAATGTTTGTGTTTTTGTGGTTGATTTGTATATAGGTGTGTATCCTGTGTATATATCCTGGGTTTTTTCTTCAGGTTAGGACTCTGTTGTTAAGTTTTGTTTTGTTTGATTGGTTGTGTTTTAGATTAATTTATTGAGTTCTTTTTACAATTTAATTTGTAACTATGATGTGTTTTACTGAATAAATAATCTTTTTGGAACACGTGTTCCTCTTGCCTTTGGCTGCTTGGTTCCTTACATAAAGATATTACAAAATTTGTAAATATGTTTATAAACATTTTCCTCCTATTGTCATGGAACTGTCAATGATCTGTTTTGATTCCTTGGATATACTTAGTATGAATATACAAATAGCCCTAGATGAGTTAACGCCTCAGAATTGTTTGATGCATTTTATGATTTCTATATCTCTGTTAATTTATCAGTAACATGTAACTGTTATAAAACTCCTGACTATTAATATTCTACTGTTAAAATATAACCTTAACCTGTACACTAACTAATAAATATTCTAGTACATGCATGTTTAATTTATCAGGAGAATGCTAACACTAGCTTAAATGAACAAAAAGTGCAGACACAATATGACATGTTAAAATAATCGTTCAAGAATTGTTATTATTTGAGGTTTACCTTAGCAGGTGGTCGGATGGCATCTCCCCACTGGCGACCCCAGTAGGTGATGCAGGCTCGCTGGTAAAGCACGTTATTTTTCTCACAGAGTTTCAAATGTATTAACTGTGATCGTGTGTTACCATTGAGGCTCCTGCTTGACTGCTCTTCGCACCGCTGTAATCTCACAATCACCGGCTCAGCGGCTGTTTAGTAGCTTCTTGCTGTCGCTATGGAAATATCAGCTGCTTTGTTAAAAAACGTACATTACAGGTGAAATCCATGAATGATGACGACACACAATAACGGACAATCACTAGACTAGTGATCATCAAATCCTTTAAACATTATGTAAGACATTATGTTTAAATTTTATGTTTCGCATAGCTTAAGTGTTGAGAGTGGAAATAGGTCATGAGAATGTTACATAAAACACGCATTCCATTCGCGCAAACGCGCGACAGTAAGTTGAGCTGCCTGTGCTAGACGCAAAATGGCGGCCAATTTAAATATGCGTTTAGTGATTGGATGATTGACAAGAGCATGGGGAAGTTGATTGGTCGAGGCTGGTCGAGTTCGAAAACATAAAATGACGGCCAAGTAGCGGCTGGAGCACAAATTTAGTGTAAATAAAGTTATTTTTACATTTTAATTTTTATTTGCATTTCTAGCAAAAAAGTACTAGTTTTCAAATATGTGATTAGTTATCACAAAAGCGCTCTGTTTCAAACAGAATTCCATTACGCTACCTATGAAGTACATTACGCTGCCTGCCTAAGCTTTCGGAAGCAGCCATACAAATGGCTTTCGTGGCCCAAGCTTAAAGGGACACTCCACTTTTTTGAATGTTAAAGGTAAGAAAATCTGACAAGTTACCAAACTAGTGGACACGATATGTTAACCCTTAAAGTTAATTGAGCTTGTGAAAATGATACTTTTCTTCTGGTCATAAAGTTTGTGAATGCCCTCAAATACTGTGCCAAAGCCTGCTTCTCCCAGCTTTTCTCCTAAATATCGGGAAGAGATTTTACAAAAAACACATACAAAAAGTACATGTTAGTAGATTTAATCCAGCATTTTTGAATGGTTTACAATACATTAACTCCAATAACATAGATGTTACTAAATAAATATTAATTTATTTTTTTAAGCAATTCAGCTGCCAGACCAACAATAAAATAAAAATGCAATGACAATATAATAACGAAAATAGACTCACCCTTCTTCGCTGGTTTAGGTTTATAAAATATGTGTCAGGAGTTTTATCCAGGTGAGATGGAACTGGCACATGTGAAAATGGGTGAGTGCTCGGGTACGGCTGGTTTGACCTTATATGTTTCGGTCCGACTGGTTTTAGTTCCGGGCTCCAATGTAGATGGGCCTGCGACAGGCGCAGACTTCGTGTTTGATGTTTTTTTTCAAATGTTTCTCCTTAAGCTTCTTTTTTTTTCCTCACATGAGTCAACTCTGCTGTATCAATAAAAATGAAGAATAATTAATTCTGTGTGGGAAGGGGTGTGAGGTTTCTGTCAAACTATATGTTACACTACCTGGCTCCTGAAGCTCTTTCTGTCATTCTTTTCCCCTAAACCACTTGTGGTCTATGAGCTGATGTGGTCTTCTCACTGCATTACCATGCAGGCACTGAGCTAATAAATCAGAGCATTCTCTTAAAAAGATCTTGTTAGTTATGTGCTACACTCATGTTCTTATTAGTGCTTTATTGGTGCTGTTCTCTCACCTTTGGATAAACTGGGATGATGAATTACCCTGCTTTATACTTCTGGGGTGGTATCCATGCAACATAATAAAACAGTTTTCGAAATTCAACAAATGCTGAATTCATCTTTGAAATAATTCCACACATTAGGCTTTAATTTTGCCTGAGCTGTCCTTGGGTACAGTGACCTTCCTCCATGATCCTCTCTTTTTTTGTTTTGTTTTAAGTTAAGTTACGAAAGATGGCGGCATTTTTAAGACGAGAGGCAAAATACAGATAATATTCACATCTTCTGAAGTGAAACCCCCATATAAAGAATCGATTTAATTTCCCAAACTGATAGTGTTTTGTTAAATTGAAAATAAATTAATATTTTCCCAAGCCCTATAAATTATGCCGTTAAAATTAGAATAAAGTTTTTCAGTAATGCTGTTGAAATATTTTTGTTAAAATGCAAAGTTGTCTAAAAATTTGTGTCAACAAATGCATGTCAAATAATGAACAAAAGAAGCATTTATTTGCAAAACAAGAGGTTCAAATGTTAGTGTCATGCTGCATGAAACGATTAAGTTTTTTTTTTACAACTTTTACACTGCACACTGTCCATCAGTGTATCCAGGAGCGGTGCGTCTGCAGCAGTGCAGCGATCGTTTATGCACAGAGTCTATTTTTACTATACTGCAAGCTTTAAATTAAAGTAATAACGCATGTTAAGTGGTCAAAATTAACAGAGAAAAATATAATATTATAAAAATAATATAAATACAGTTTACTAAATTTTTTTACTGCCATCTCGTTTCATTAATCCTGGGGATTAGGCAGAAAAGGCCAGCAGCTCTTTAAAATAACCACTGTTTAATTATACTGGCATAGTATTTGGGGGTTTATTTATAGTAAAACCACAGTAACCTCAAACTTATTAAAGTCTCTCACCACAATAACCATGGTATTTGGAGTAAAATGGTAATTAGTCTGCCATAAACATCATTACCATGCTTTCACTATATTAAAGTTGGGGTCAAAATTATAGCCTATTTACACTTCTATGTGGAAAACTACACTGGTAGTTTATTTCTGATAACAAGGGAAATAAATGACCTTCGTTCATGTATCATATCTAATGTGTATCAACTATTACACTGAGCAAACGTTACTGTGTAAAATGAATGTATATAGTACGATGTTAGATACAGGTCTTTAAATTCTTGCCTGGCTGCCTCTCCGCATTCATTGAGATCCATGCTCGTCGTCTCTCCCCTCATCTTTAGCAAACCAAAACTTAAAATTTTTAAAGGTAATTGTTTCAGAGATCAGTTTAGCCACTAACCAGACCGATAAATAAATACAGACTGGAAGTTCACTTTGGTTCAGGCGCGATAACCGATAAAACCGTAATATAGACAGATGTATGACTTCATGAATCATTTGCAAATGTACCTCGAAAAAGTAATTGCAGGCTTCTGGAAAACAACTTCAGAATTATCCAACGATTGTGGCACCATGGTCAAAATAAACAGTTTTACTGCAGTATACATATTTTAATGGGTACACTTTTAACACTTTTTTCTTTGATCTTCCGTTTTAAACGTTCTACATTGCGCAGAAGATTTTCAGCACTTTGTTTGAACAGCAACTGAGCGACCCCCACCCCTACTCCGCAGATTTTTTTAAAAGCTTAAACTGGTTCACGGTGTAAAAAAGGTTGGTGACCCCTGCCTTAGAAAACATTATAAAATCAAAAAAAAGATGCAGTTCGTGACACCTTTAAAGGTTTTAGTTAATATATTTTTATTGTAAATTGTAATTTCGTTC
Organism: Misgurnus anguillicaudatus; assembly: GCF_027580225.2. NCBI lineage: Eukaryota > Metazoa > Chordata > Actinopteri > Cypriniformes > Cobitidae > Misgurnus > Misgurnus anguillicaudatus. The sequence continues at coordinate 23,538,092 of NC_073350.2, read as the reverse complement.
TTTCTTTCTGAAAACTTTTCTCAATTTGTTATTAAAAGCACTTCGTCTTCCTTTTTCTTTCTTCACAGGACTTAACTCTGCTGCTGTATCAATAAATATAAAGAAATATTAATTCTGTGTTTCTGGGTTCTGGTCCTTTTTCAGACTATGTTTTACACTACCTGACTCCTGAGGCTCTTCCTGCTGCTCTATTCCCCTAAACCACTCATGGTCTATAACCTGCTGTACAGACGGTCTCAACATTCTGTTGCGGTTCAGGCACTGAGTTAATAAATCGACGCATTCTGTACAGGTTTGGACAAGAGATCTGGTTAGTTATGTTCTACACTCAAGTTCTTATTATTGCTATTATTGATGCTGTTCTCTCACCTTTGGATAAACTGAGATGAAACTTCTTTTTAAAGCCCTCTTCATTGGGGTGGTATCCATGCAACATTTCATACAGGACGGTGCCGAGATCCCACACCGTTGTTAATTCAGCCAGATATCGGCACCTCTTTGAAAACTCAAACGGTGAGGGTTTGCCTAATCATGTAAGCACAAGATTTTCACAGTTTAGCAAACACATAAATTGCATAATTTATCAGTGCAATATCTAACAGAGAATATCTGCTAAATTCCAATTGTTGGATTTACAAACATGGATCCGCTATAAATAATGTGCAGACTTTAAAGCTCGATGATGAAGCAAATATCATTAACACTCACCTAGCAACTCGTTGATGTCCACACTAGTGTCAAAATGTTGCCCAGCACCAAAGTCTATTAATTTTAGCCTCAGTGTCTCTGTGTTGATCAACAGGTTGTTCAAATTGATGTCCTGGTGAAACACACCCCGTTCAAGGCAGTGTTTCGCCCCAAGCAGTGCTTGGATTATTAAATCCCGTGCCACTGCTTCAGTGAGACGACCCCCGTTGCGCGTCATGAAACTACTTAGGGTCTCGCAGGGGTGTGGATGTTCTAACACCAGTATGCGTCTCTTGGGCTCATCGTACCACTGGTACATTGGCAGAACGTAGGGACATCTTGGATGCTTTGACAGCAAAACATTGAGCCCAATTTCTGTAACGAGGGGCTCAGGATAACCAGGCTGCAGAAAAGTATTCAACAAAAGATTAGCTGACAATAGGTACTCTTTTTTTTTTATGAGATACAGTGGAGTCCAAAGTATTGAAACCACTAATAAAATACTTCTACTTTGCATGTAGAAGTAGTTTATTATTATTGATTTTATTATTATAAGTATCATTTTCAGTTAAAAAAATGCAAACTTTATTTTCCCTTTTGCTTTAATGATCACGTTACTCTAGAATTTTTTACAAAAATGTTTTCTTGATTTTTAATGTAGTTTTAAGACTTGGACCCCACTGTAGGTATTTATAATAAAATGTATGCATAATATGTATTTAAAGATGTTAAGTCTCTTCAACTTACAACTTCAATCATTTTGTTGACTGGTATCTTACTAACAATTTTGATGGCAACCTATAAAGAAACAAACAGATGTAAACAGATGAAACTGATGAAAGTGTATTTGTGTATATATATGATGATTGATAGCACTGCTTCCCACACTCTTCCAGCACACTTTCAAGACCACAGCAAAAATTTGAACATAGTTTTATATTAAAAATATATTATTGAAATAAACTGCTGCAAAAAAGAAATAGGTCTAGAAAAGATTATTTAAGTAAAATGTGTAGAAAATTCTTCAGATTTGAGTGTTCGAATGTTATGTTAAAATCAGGGAAATCTAACAAGTTTTGTTAGGACTCAAAGTATATTGGGCTTGCGAAAATGAAACGTACTTTCTTGCCATCAGATTTGCGAATGCCCTCAAATACTGTGCCAAAGCTTCCTTCTCCCAGCTTCTCTCCCAGTTTATATTGGGAAGTGAATTTACCTAAAATGCATACAAAAAAACATGTTAATAGATTAGATTCTGTAGATTCTGAATGGTTTACAACACTTGTAACGGAAAAAAATATTTTATTTAAAAAATCAAAAACAATTCAGCTGCCAGACCTACAACAAAAATAAAAGTAGACTCACCCTTCGCTGGTTTAGGGTTACATAAATATGTGTCAGGAGTTTTATCCTTTTGAGATGGAGCTGGCACAGGGGAGGGCTCAGGTACCAGTGGTTTTTCCGTAGCCTTTTTGGTCTGTGTGAAAAATTTGTTCAGTTTCTTCCAAATGTTCTTCTTCATGGGAGTCATCTCTGCTGTCAAAAAAGAAGAAAAAAATATTCAGTGATTCTGGGTGGAAAGGGGTTTGAGGTCTTCTGTCAAACTATTTGTTACACAACCTGGTTCCTGAAGCTCTTCCTGTCGTTCTGTTCCCCTAAACCACTCATGGTCAATGATCTGCTTTATATGTGGTCTTGAAAGTGTGTTGCAATTCAAGCACTGAGCTAATAAATCACAGCATTCTGTACAGGTTTTAAAAAGAGATCTGGTTAGTTATGGGCTACAATTGTTCTTATTATTGCTATTATTGATGCTATTCTCCCACCTTTGGATAAACTGGATTTAAGAATCAGATCATTTCCACGCGTCCTTTTGGGTGGGTGTCCGTGTAGTATTTCATACATCATAGCACCGATGGAGAAGACTGTTGTATTTTCAAGTAAATATCTGCGTCTCCTATAGAACTCCTTTGGAAGGTGTTCCTCTGTTCATGGAAGCATGAGATTTTCATGATGAGTTTAGCAAACACATGAAATGCAGAATTTATCACATTACGAAATATCTGCTGAATCTATAATGGCACCAACCCACAGTAAATTCCAATTAATAAACTTGAATCTGCTGTAAATAATGTGCAGAGACTTGAAAGTAAGTCTGTGAAGAACCAAATAACACTCACCTATCTTCTCATCGATGTCCACGTCATTGCCAACGTACTGTCCAACTCCAAAGTCTATTAATTGTAGATTTAGCGTCTTTTTGTTGATCAACATGTTGTCCAAAGTGAGGTCAAGATGAAACACTCCCCACTCCAGACAGTGTTTCGCTCCATACACTGCTTGAATGATGATGTCACGTGCCGTCTCTTCACTCACGCGACCTTTGTGACGACTGATGAAGTTATTCACAGACTCGCAGGGGTTTGGATATTTCAAAACAAGTATCCGTCTTTTAGGCTCATCAAACCACTGGTACATTGGCAAAACGTACGGACTCCTTGGAGTCTTTGACAGCAGAACATTGAGCGCAACCTCTGTTTCAAGGGGCTCAGGATGTCCGGGCTGTAGAAAAGTGTTCAACAAAAGGTTAGCTGACAATGAGTACAGTGGAGTCTAAAAATTCATTACAGGTATTCAGATCTGTTAAATCTTACAATGTCAATGTACTCATCGCTCGGCAGCTTTTTAACAAATTTGATGGCAACCTACAAAGAGACAAACAGATGTAAACTGATTAAATCAGGTTGATGTATATGATGATTGACAGCATTGCTTCTTGCACTCTTCCAATAGACCACAGCAAAATAAATTCATATTTAAATATTTTAAAATAATCAAACTTGAACAAAATGCTAAAATCTGCTTCAAAATTAAATGGGTGTACAAAATAAATCAAGTAAGATGTAGAAAATTCTTGTTATATGTTAAGTATATCAGGATTGCAAAAATGAAACTTACTTTCTGACCATCAGATTTGCGCGTGCCCTTATACACTGTGCCGTAATATCCCTCTCCCAGCCTCTTTCCCAGTTTATATAAGGATGAGTATTTATCTAAAACACATGGAAAGAACAAGTTAACAGATTAGATGATCCTGTATTTCTGATTGTGCAATCAGAAGTGCAATGACAATGTAATTTAAAAGTAGACTCACCCTTTGCTGGATTGGGATCGACCAAATATGTGTCAGGTATTTGTCCCAGTTGAGATGGTCCTGGCAGGGGTGAGGGCTCATGTATGGCTGATTTGACCGTATCCGTTTCGACCGAACTAGTTTTAGTCACGGCCTCCAGAGTAGATAGGGCTTCAGCAAGCCTTAACTCTGAAACAAATTCAGCCCACTTTTGGTCAGATGACTCGGGCTTAGCCAGCATAAGGCCGGCTGCATCACACGGGCCTGGGACTGCCCGGAAAGCCGATGGACTTAACGTCTGAGCAGCTGGATCTTTGTGATCCGTTATCCCAAAGCCGGATGGACCGGGATGGGCATCTGCTCGCTTTTTGGGTTTTTTCAGCTGGGCATTCAGCTGGGGTGTCAGAGGCTCGGCTTTGTTGCCTCGTTTGACAAAATGTTGAGCCCGTATGGCATTGGGCTCATGAGCAGCTAGATCTCTGGCATCAGTTTGGTGATCATTTAGACCGGTATCATCAAGACCCGGCACGTTATCTGCTCGCTTATCATCCAGTGAGGCATTCAACTGGACATTAAGAGGCTCCACTTTGTTGCCTCGGCAGCACTTGAAAGCACTTTTCACTGCACGCAATTTTCTCTGGAAAAATGCTTTACAGCCTTCCTCCTTCCTTTTACTTGTATGCTTATCTATAAGAGAGAGAAACACATATTTGGACTTCATAAATAAAAATACTACAACTAAAATATATTTCAAACTTAAGGTTACTTAAATGTATTTAAGGGCATAGATTGTATTTATATTTAATACAAGTTTTATTAAGATGCTTTCACTGACCTGTTAAGCTTTTCTCCACTTCATTCACAATCTCATTCACTCTTACATCTTTCACTATCTCTGAATCAATTGTGCTCATTTTTGACTGTGGGCCTGTAAAGCCTTTGGTCGCTGTTCGGGTAAAAATAATTTATTACATGACAGAAAATGAATTAATGTAATGTAAAATTAGTATTGAGACAATTACAATTTTGTCCTTTAGACATACACCTTAAGATTAAAAGACTTCTTAATTCATGACAAACATTTTAATCAAGAGTCTCTAAACTTGAACACTAGTATAGATTCATTAGGTCATTATTTTCATATTATTAGATGCTGTCACTGACCTGTTGAGCTCACAGCATGAGTTTGAGGACAAGCCTCGTGCGGGCTCCCCGAACCAGCTGCCTGCGGTGAGATGCTCAACCTGAGCTGTGCACCGCCAACCTGCTGGCTGCTGGTCATGGGCTCCTCCGCCTCCTGCACCAGATCGAACATGGTGCTTATGGTGCTCATTTCAAACCATCGGTCTGTGAAGACTTCGGTCACTGTATGGGTGATAATCATAAAAAAATTACATTAAAATCATTAAATAAAACGTATGCTTTCTAATGAAAAAATGCATATGTTGGCGCGAATATATTTTCTAAAAAGAAACATTTAGGCATACAACTTCTCGCTGCAAATCAAAAGGTGACAGGGCTTTTTCTGTGCCGCCCCAAAAACTCTGGAACAGTTTACCTTTGGGTATTAGGACTTCTCCAACACTGGGTGTTTTTAAAACTAGTTTAAAGACTTACTTTTACACCTTAGCATTCGAATGATGTTTGGGTATGTATATGTAGTTGTGTTGGGGTGCAGGGGTGTGTATATGTATTTGTGTGTGTATATGTATATGGGTACCTAATTGTGTGCATGTACAAATCTCTTTATAATTGGCACTTCCAACTATATACAACTTTGTCTGATTGTTTCGATATTTGATTTTATCCTCATTCTTGTTTTTTCTTCCTTTCTATTTCTTTTATTTTTAACTGTTTTATTGTAAAGCACTTTGGATCAACTACAGTTGTGTTAAATCTGTGCTATATCAATAAACTTTGACTTGACTTGACGATTAAAAGATTTTAAAATCATCAGAATCATTTTAGTTAAGTGTTTCTATCTAAACTGTTAAAGAGTTCTGTGGATTGTATTTCTATTTAATAATTGTTAACACTTGTGTCTTATTTTCATTTCACTGTGATGCTGTCACTGACCTGTTGAGCTCACAGGGTGGTTTATTTGAGGACAAGCCTCGTGCGGATCGGTGGTCCCCGAACCAGCCGCCTGAGGTGAGATGTACAACCTTCGCTGTACACCACCAACCTGCTGCCTGCTGGACGAGGGCTCCACTGTCTCCTGCACCTGATCCACGGTGGTGCTCATTTTTGACTGTCGGTCTGTGAAGACTGACGTCACTGTGTGAATAATAATAATTTATTTTAGTTTGCTAATACAAGAAATTGGCACAATTATATATTTGTACAATTAAAGTAATTTCATATATTTGAGTATAGTGTGAATACAGCTGAAATTCGCCCACTGTCTAAAACCCTATTAAACTAAGACGGTAATACATCAAATCATGTTTCTTTTTGTTATGTGATATCTCCTGTATCACTTTATTTATGTAACGTGCAATAAAAATGATGTGAAATACTCTTTATGTTACAAACTTGTCTTAAACTTCTGTGAGGTAATTCATGTCTGCGTTGATGTTCAGTTCAGACTCACAAATTAAAGATCATCATCTCCACTTTGGTTTTGGTGTCTTATATTAGGCTACATGATAATCTTGTAATAATAATTAAATACAAGCCTATTTTCATTGTTATACGCTGCTTGTATTACATTGATTCATGGTCATCTTAAATGTGTCTTAGTTAAAAACATTTACACCATTAAATTACTGTATGGTAATGTTAGCTATCAATAGTTAATAGCTATTGAAAGAGTGGATCATGTTTTTCCTTTCCTACATGTGTTAGCCATGAAATGAAGATTGTAAACAGTTTATTAAATTCTTCTGAGTAAATTTTGACTGAGTTAGATGTTGATTAAATCTACACCAGTCTAAAAATCAGTCCAGTCTCCCCAGCTGTAAATTGACTATTAAAGTCTTTTCTTGCTTATCTGACATGATAACACATTAGCAGTCTTTCCAAATGCTCTCAATTACATGTAGATGCTGTATGTTTATATCGGCCAACAGCTTCAGATTAAATGATTTTTAACATCATGAGCAACATTTAAGTTAACGTTAAGCGTTTTTTAAATTTGAACGGTACTGTAGATTGTACACAGATATCATTTTTCATGTAATTTAGGCTAATTAAGAAGTTGTCACTAACCTGTTGAGCTCACAGGGTGTTGTGTTTGAGGACAAGCCTCGTGCGGGTCGGTTGACCCCGAACCAGCCGCCTGAGGTGAGATGCTCAGCTTCCGCTGTGCACCACCAACCTGCTGGTTACTGGCCCGGGGTTTCACCGTCTCCTGCACTGGAAGGTTTTTGTTTTTCATTGTTGACTTTCGATCAGAAAAGATTTCAGTCAGTGTTCAAAGTATCTCCACAGCTTGCGCTTAGAATGACAATGAACTGAAGCGTTGCTCAGAATGCGCCTCTTTATATAGATTCTATTGTGTGACGTCATAGCCATTATTACGTAATAGAACGTTCTATATTAATATGATATATCATACGCACAACCGGCGCAACGTCATAGAATGTCTCTGAACAGGTTCACGCCCACTTTTGGGGGAAATCGCACTAGACGTTCCATTGGCTTCCATTCAAAACAGCGGAACAAAGCAACCTTCGTACACAGCCGGCAGGCGCAAACAACCCACGAAATCACCCAGACCAAACACGCTGACCAACCATCTGTCCACCCTGCCCGCCACAGAGCGCGAAAGACACATCAACACACTTAACCTGGTCAACACAAAAACATGTCTCCCTCACTCCCACAGCATCAAATCTGTGCAACAACGCTCCCTATTGGCCAGAGGTGTCTTACCCGGACATTTTACTCGTACCTCATCGAGTCAACAGGGAAGCAAGTGAATGATTTTACTTCGTATTTTAAAGTTACTTCGTATTTATTTATTATGTCTTTATATTTAGAGTAATGAGTGCACTTTTCCTTCCAGCCATACAACTAACTGGCTTAGCGATATTTCCAGCAATCACTGGATGGCGTTGTTACACAAATTTGACGCTGCGAGAATGAAAGGGACATGTTTCCACATTGACCAAACCAAATGTGCCAATGTATCCCCCGCGCTCCACGGCAGGCAGGATGGACAGACAAACACTCGACATGCTCAATCCGAGTGATTTCATAAGTTATTTACGCCTGCCGGCTGTGTAAAACCGTTGCTTTGTTCCGCTATTTTGAATGGAAGCCAATGGAGGCGCTGCTTTTTTAACCCCCGAAAAGGGGCGGTGACGAAATTTACAGTCAAGTTCCCGGATGTGCCGGTAGTCCGTATAGCAACAACAACAACAAAAAACCCATATCTTAGCAACATAGCAAAAATAATATAAAAAATAAATAAATAAATGGACGTTTACTAAAAACATGGCTAAACTCACAACATTAATACAGTAGAAAGGACTCAAGAATTTTTCCGTTCTTTAATTTGTTTATTGAACTGTATCATTACCCCTAGCCCAGTGTTTAGTTTGTTTTATTTTTTTATTTGTTTTCCTGGTTATTTTGTCGAAATTAATGTTGTTGTGAAATAGAAACATGTGTATTTACTTTTGATGTATAATGAAAAAATTTTATACAAAAAGACATCAAACGCAGATAATCTGCCATTAACAAAGCATAAAGACAAAAACTTTCATCACCTCAGCCAACAACATTATTGTCACTGATGATCAGATAATTTAGACAGTCAGGTAAAGTTAAAGTGCAGCACGGTTTCATGTCACAACTTAAGAGTAGATTTTAATCTGTGCATCAAAATAGTTTTATTGAAAAATAAACTAACCGTTAACAAATAGTGTAAGAGATTGTCTGTAAATTCAGTACATTTAAATTCAGTGACTTATACATTTAGGAGAAAGTAGATTTTTTATTCTAGACCAGGGCTATTCAATTGGCGGCCCGCGGGCCAAACCCGGCCCCCAAGGTAATTTGATCCGGCCCTTTATGTAGTCTGTAAAAAAGACATCTCTAAAATAAATTTAGTAAAAGTTAGACAACGGGCCGTACAGTTACGAGTTGATGCGCGTGCGTCTGTTTCATGCAGCATGAGCTGCAGAGCGCGAGTCACGCGAGTATTCGCGCTTTTGTCCACAAGTTCAAAGCGATCGCCTCCCCCGCTTGCGCCCGCGTCTCAAGACGCGATAGCTGACAGACAGTGGTGAGTTAAGAGACCGGACTCTATGGTTGTTTTAACTTTGTTTGTTGTATTTTCAGCTTAAAACACTGCCTTTTCCGACAACTGTTGTCTGATATGTTTATGCTTATCCACAATTACATTAACGTTAGATGTCTTAATAAAGGAAACTCGTTGAAACGATTTTGTGAACTAGACAAAAAGATCCTGTAGTTTCTCCAAAATTCAAAGCAGACAAAAGCTCAAATATTATGCGAGTCATCGTTCTCACATAAGAATGCAATTAAAACGAGTAACAGTTAGTCGCCCATCGCTCACAGCACCTGCACCACTGTATGCGTATCATGCTGACAAATATACACCTGATTTTACTGCTCTTGCGAAATCTAAAAACATATTCTGTTTATTAGAAGGTAGCCTAATGTTTGCCAGTTATTAAGATGGCTGTTGTAGTTTAAATAGGGCTACTGTAATAATTAGCTTTTGACAAAAAAAACAAAACAATTGTTCCATATTATAAACTTTTTTGTTATGTGAAGTGAGTAAATGAGTTAAATTCTCAAGTGTGATATGGATCTTATTTACCTATTTAAATGTATAATAAAGCTTACTTGGGCATCTTACTTATGTTGTTATGCAATTTTAAAATACAACGAACATGTCTGGATGTAGAAAAAGCCTACTCTGACATCTAACAATGCACTAATGTTGTTGAATGCAGTTTCAAAATACATGTTTGTAGAAAAAGCCTATTGTACAATGCACTGATGATTTTGTTATGCAGTTTCAAAATACAACATGAATATGTTTAAATGTAGAAAAATTTAGTCATCATCACTGTTATATCTCCGGCCCCTCATTTAAGATACTTTTTATGAACTGGCCCCCACGACAAACTAATTGAATAGCCCTGTTCTAGACTCTTACTTTTACCAAAATATGAATTAGCTTATTATAGCACCACCTGCTATAATTTAGTGAGAGGAATTAATGATCACTCCACCATATTGGGGCTGTTTTAGGGCAGAGAAACAATATTAATAAAATATTTCCCTAAATAGGGATCCAGCACTTACTGCTTGGACACCTAATAAAATAATGGTAATGTTTATGTGCATTTTTAAATGCACCTGGACGAAATAAGACATTTTAATTTCCCTATTGCCCTTTAACATAGTAAAATTATAACTGATCTTTAATGTAAGGTGTGTCCATTAATTCAGGGTATAAAAACAGATAAACTGCTCAAAATCCACATGTTGCAAAAAGGAGACGGATTAGTGCTTTGATGAGAAAAATTATCTAAGATTTATCAAAACTTGATGCTGTTTTGTTTTAAATGTCATTTCTGTTTTTATTTACAAGCATTTTATTTCCTCTGCAGGTCTTTAATACACGAACACTGAACAAAAATATTCTGATTTGCATTTATTTCTTTCATTTCACCTTACAGGTAGTTGATTTTGATCATAAGGTATCTGAATTATTATTTTTTTTTAGATGCATACTTATTTTTATTCTTGTTATATGAAACGTTAATTTAGCAAGCCAAAAGCAGGTGTGGTTCTTCTGACAGCCTGATAAAAGACAGCATTGCCCATCTCCATCCTGGACCAACCATCCCCTTTTGCCCCGGCCTGATATTTATTTTTTGCAGAGGGGAAATCCTTATCCTGTTCAAGGTGACTCACATGAAATCCAGGGTGGCTGCTTACACAATTAACTAATTTATTGTTGTTATGATACATGTTTATTCTATTATTTCTATCAATGTTCTTCTAGCCTGCAAGTGTTAGATAGAACTCTATATTTGCAGCCTTTTTAAAAATTAATAAATTAGGAGTTCAGAACCTATCTTTAAGTCTCTTCATTTAAAAGTAACAAAAGCAAAAATGTCAAACTTTAAAAAAAAATATATGATACAAGTATTTATTGTTCCCTCCTGTTGCCGAGAGTTCCAGCCACTGATCAGTGGTTCCAGCTCAAAATGGGCCAAGTGTTTAAAAGTCATAACGTGGAGGACTCTGGACATTCCTGTATATGTAGAAGTCTATGGCTAGACTTTTATAGTCTGCGTTCAGTTTAATGTGTCTGTCAGTCAGTAGGATGCTTCCTGGCATCGGTCATCTGCTTATGTCAATTATCCTCAGACTCCTCCTCTGCTTTATGTAACCAATGTGAATAAGGCAGTTACTGACTTTGATCTGCAGATAAAAGACAGTGAAATTTAAAGTCCAACAAAAATAATAATTTGAGAAATCCGAGTCATCTCTGGTTAGCAGAAATGCAAATGAGATGTGACACAAAATCAAAAGACAAAAACATTAAACTACATCAAGAGATCACATGACCAGTCGAATACTTACCTAAGTCCCTATGTTTTATTCCAAGTTGTATACCAACTTGGGGGGAGGGGTGTTATAGGATGCTTTATCTTATCTAGTCATTAATGTGCAGAAACTCATCAATGATGGACTTATAGACTTCCTCTCCACATTCTCTTCACACAGGATATAGTTCTTTAAAGTGGTCTTTTGTTTTTACTCCTAAGGAAAACTCAATATTTAAATATATATTAAGATGAATTAATGTTTTTTTGGGTGGTGCATCTTTATGTATTTATTAGAAGGTCGAGCTATTTAAGCCTGCCTTTTTCCACAACCGTCTCTGTCTCTCTGCTGTCTCGTACAATCACTCTTTTTGCAAGTTTTCTTGGCTCATTTGTTAGCATCATTAAAGTTTTGAAATTTTGTTTTCTGATCCAAGTGTGACTTTCTTAAAATTCAAACCCATTTGGGGCCAATTGTGTGTACATGTTATCCTCATCAGAGCCACTGGCTTTGGCTCCATCGCTGCTGCTCTATATCCAGCTGATCTGAGCCTGTGGACCCAGCTGAATCTTTTCATTAATTTGAGGCTGTAGTGTGGAATTGATTGGTGCTTAGAGATCACAAAAGAAACGTGGAAGTGTTTTACTACCTCATCACTACATCACAAACGCTACAAAGTAATTTTAAAGCACATGTTGCCAATGTTCTTTACACAGTTTTTGAAGTGACAAATATTTTAACCAGTAGGTGGCAGCACAACCAAAGTCTATTACGACATGATGCATGCAAGTTAACCATAGTGACCGTAAATGTTAAAGGAAAAGTGTGGTATACAAAATAAAGTATTATTTTCCCAATATGCAATTTTATCTTCAATAGGCTTTATGCCCAGCTGCACTATTTCCTGAACTCTAGCCAGCTCCTTGTTTCCTGTTTGCCATTATTTGCAAACTGATTAATCCAGGTGTGTCTGATTATTGTTGTGACTACTGAGGTCAAGCACACCTGGATTAATTAGTTTGTCCAATAATGGCAGACAGGAAACAATTAAGGAGCGGGCTGAAGTTCAGGAAGTAGTGCAGCTGGGCATAAAGCCTATTCTGTACTAAAAACACAGTGCCTCAGGTGTTTTCGTTTGACTGTAAAACTGTTATAAATAGCGTGTTACATTCGAACGAATCTGCCTTCCAATTGGGACCCAGCTAAAATATTACGACTTAAATTTTGTGTTGTTACGATTATTTTCTTGATTTTTATTTTATTCTCAAAATATCAAATATTAAAATGTTTTTTTCGTTATTATTACTTAATTCTAGAAATATTACTTTGTTTTAATTTTTCTCAAATTAATGTGAGGTATTTGTTTCAGAGTTCAGTTTAGCAAGTTTAGTAGTCAGACCATAGATATGTATAAAGGCTAGATGGCTCAAGGCGGAGTCCCTAACGGCATCACCTGGCGGCCATCTTACGACAGGGCGCTCGCTCACTCGTAGCATTGAGTTTAATGGTGCAGGTACTTTTAAATGACCATAACTTGCTCAATTTTCTACCGATTTTCAAACGGTTTGGATTTTCACAAACGTTATTAACGTGGCTATAATTCTGGATGCTTTAACATGTTTCATGAATTTATTTTTTATTTTTAGTAGGCTATAGGTATGCAGTGTCATAGGTACATCTTTGACGTTTATAACAAACCAAACCGTTTGAAAATCGGTAAAAAATTAAGCAAGTTATGGTCATTTAAAAGTACCTGCATCATTAAAACTCAATGCTACGAGTGAGCGAGCGCCCTGTCGTAAGATGGCCGCCCAAAATGCGGACGTTGCACTCCATTGGCCAGCAGCGCGGACGAGCCATCTAGCCTTTATACATATCTATGGGTCAGACCGCTATGCAATTATATGACAATCGTGTAAAAACACATATATACACATAATTAACCAAATAAAAGTTTACTTTCATATTTGCATGACAGTTACACCAGGGCTTCAATTCTGTTAATAGTCAAGTAATAGCAGCAGTAGTCAATTAAAGGCGGAGTCCATGATGTTTGAAAGCCAATGTTGATATTTGAAATCACCTAAACAAACACGCCCCTACCCCAATAGAATCTGGACCTTCTGTTGATAGACCCGCCCCACACATACGCAACCCGGCATTTGATTTGATTTGATTGGCTATAAGTGTGTTTTGGTAGTCGGCCCGTCTCCTTCTCCATACCGTTTTTCAAACATCATGGACTCCGCCTTTAAGTGTATAATAAACATACGTTTTTCATTACGTAGTACTCAATGTTTTTTTATTATTGTATAGTGTACATATTTTAAATGTGATAGTAAATAAAAATTAAAATATGAAATGTAGTCCTATATAAATTTATGTTATATCAATCTGCGCGACCCTGTCGTTGACTTCTTTGATGACGTTTGCAGGCCGTTCCAAATGAGCGGTTATTGTCCGTGAAGTCCACTTCAACTGATATACCGTGCTCAGGGAGTAGGAAGCAGTGAACACTCCGCAGGGACCCTGTCAAATGGAACGCACCTATAGTCAGACGAGCTGTGTCTGAAACCGCTCCCTATCCACTATATAGGGCACTATATCGGATGTTGGCCATTTTGTAGTGGTATCCGCAACCTGAGGCTGCGTCCAAAACCGCATACTGTATGGTACTGAATAAGATAAAGTACCTACTTACTTGCCGTTAAAACAGTAGGTACTGTATAGTATGAATCCTGGTAGTATGAATGAGATTCGGACGTACTACATCCGCCATGTTGCTACATCACGTGACATACGTCGTCATCATGTCATGTCATTTCAGCGCGAAAACAGCAGCGTGCCTCTTCTTCTTCGTTGGATAACTCATCGTCCGGGGCATCATGGGATAGTGAAGCGTATATCGTATGCACACTGCAAAATCTAACCGGAAGTAGTAGGTCATCCGGGTACTTTTCGCATACTAGCCGTTTCTCAATGTCAAGGATACTTCCTTGGCAGGACTAGTCCTTACAAGTCACTTCCTTCAAAGGCGAGGCGAGGCTCCTTTTAAGCATTCGGAGAACACGTTAAATGGAACAGGCTAACAAGTGCACGTCATTACGTCATTGCGTGATTGAAAGGTGTGCTTTCGGTGCTGCGCGCATAGGATTGTGGGTGATTTCAGCGCGTGAAAAGCGCGAAGGATACAAATTTGCATCCTTTCCTGTATATGGGATATTTCTCGAACGAAGGACTCAGTCCTTGGCTGAAATTTCGAGGATCCTCGACATTGGAACAGTCCTTCGACAGACGTCGATGACGTAGCATCCTCGAAATTCTAGCTTCCGAGGATCCTTCCTTGACATTGAGAAACGGCTACTGTTTTTCGAATACTATGTATTCGGACATACTACTCGCCTCGCCTACTGCTTTTCGCGTACTATATAGTATGTAGTAGGCGGTTTCGGACGCAGCATACGTGAACAACTTCATTCCCTACATTCATTTACTACTTTTTACCCACAATACACTCTGATTTTGAGGGTACATTCGATGTACACTCGTTCACTCATATTTCCCATGATGCAACGGGAGACGAACGCGTAACTTGAATCAGCTGAAGGATACTGACAGTAAACACCAAACATTTTCTTGTTGACAGTTATTTTCTACTTTTTGAAAATAAACAAATGAAAAATAATTGCGTTATCTTTTATTTAAAATCTAATACACATTTTTATTAAACAATAAATAAACAGCAGTAAATAAATATTATAAGCAGTTGTTTTGTTCTCTTTATTATCAACTAATACAATAAACATGACAAATGTGAAAAACAGTAAGAAAGTAAACTTTACCATTTCACAGCACAATCAATAAAGCCACACGGGTGTTTTTGATGAATCTCTGCGACAGCTCTCTGACGCATGATATTTGCGTCAGTGTCCGAAATCGCTCACTCATTTTCATTTGCTTCTTCCCCATATAGTGGACTCAACTGTCATTCCCCATATAGGGAATAGTGAATGAGTGAACGAGGGACCGGTTTCAGACACAGCTACGGGTCACGGTCAGACCATTGAGCCCGGAAGTAAAGTTCCACCCAGACGCGTAATCGCGTCATGTCAATCATCCAATCAGACAACGCAGATTTAAATTTGCCGCCATTTTGCATCTGACTGAAACAGGCAGCTCAACGTAACGGTAGGAGCGCGAGTGAAATGCGTGTTTTAAATAACATTTTTAATGGTCTTTTCCACTCTCCCAACACTTTCGATATGCGAAACATAAAACTTAAACATAAAGTCTGTAAAATAAACTTTAAAGAATTTGATGATCACTAGTCTAGTGATTGTACGTTATTCTGTGTCGTCATCATTCATAGATTTTAACTGTAATGTACGTTTTTTTTTTTTTAAAAAGCAGCTGACATTGCCATAGCGAAAGCAAGAAGCTAGACAGCCGCTTTCACTCCAAAATGGCGGAAGTAGGCTGCTGCTGAGCCGATGGATTGTGAGATTACAGCGGTGCGAAGAGCATTCGTAAGCAGGAGCCACATTGGTAACATACAATCACAGTTTAAAGCGTCAACACATTTGAAACTCTGAGAAAAACAACGTGCTTTATCAGCGAGCCTGCATCCCCTACTAGTAACCAGTGGGGAGATGCCAACCGACCACCTGCTAAGGTAAACCTCAAATAATAACAATTCATGAACGATTATTTTAATCTGTCATATAGTGTCTACACTTTTTGACCTTTAAGCTAACTTAGTGTTTGCATTCCCCTCATAAATTAAACACGCATGTACTAGAATATTTCTTAGTTATTGTACAGGAGAAAGATTATATTTTAACAGTAAACTACTAATGGTCAGGAGTTTCATAAGTTACATGTTACTGATAAATGATTAACAGACTAACAGAAATATAGAAATCATCAAATTTATCAAACAATTCTGACGTGTTAACTTATCTAGGGCTATTTGGTATATTCATACTGAGTTTAACCCAAGGAATCAAAACAGATCATTGACAGTTCCATGACAATAGGAGGAAAATGTTTATAAACATATTTACAAATTTTGTAATATCTAGATAATATCTTTGTAATATCTAGCAGCCAAAGGCAAGAGGTTTTCCAAAAAGATTGTTTACTCTGTTAAAACGTCAAAGTTACAAATTAAATTGGAAAAATAACTCAATAAATCAATCTAAATCTGACCCAATACAATCAAACAAAACAAGACTTAACAACAGGGTCCTAACCTGAAGAAAAAACCCCATCAACATGAGGGAAGCCTATATACACAGGACTAGTCCATTACACACACACACACACACCATTATACCCTCCCCCAAATAAATAAACCATTGAAATTAACCATTATTAAATATACAAATAGTTATAACAAGCCAAACCAAACAATTCTGCATTACCCCAACTAATTTGCAGAATTAAATAACCCAGGAACTCAAATATTTTTAACTTTCACCTACTCGCTGGTTGATGTTCACACCAATGTCAACATGCCCAATGCCAAAGTCTATTAATTTCAGCCTCAGTGTCTCTGTGTTGATCAACAGGTTGTCCAAATTGATGTCCTGATGAAACACACCCCGCTCAAGACAGTGTTTTGCTCCACACAGTGCTTGGATTATTAAATCACGTGCCATCTCTTCACTCACAAACCTCCATGATGAAATTCCTCAGACTCTCAGCGATTTTGATATTCTAACACCAGTATACGTCTTTTGGGCTCATTAAACCACTGGTACATTGGCAGAACGTATGGACTTCTCTGAGGCTTTGACATCAGAACATTGAGACCAACTTCTTTAACAAGGGGCTCAAAATGACAGGCTGCAGAAAAGTGTTTAACAAAAGCTGACAATAGGTAATCTTTCATGTGCATGTATATTGAGAACACTTGAGTCCAAAGTATTGAGACCACAAATAAAATACTTCTACTTTGCATGGTTTAGATAGAATAGACAAAAAAAGCTACTAGATTGGATACAAATGTATTATATTATAAATATCATAGGAATTCAGCTGGATTAACAGAGGCTTGATTTTGTTGTCTCTTAGGCACTAATTCTGAAATAGATCGAGTCTGCATGGCATCACATGACTTTGGCTCATAAGCAGCTGGATCTCTGGCATCAGTTTGGTGATCATTTAGACCGCTATCTAGACCAGGCCCGGTGTCTGCTTGCTTTTTATCCAGTGGGGCATTTAACTGGATATTGAGAGGCTCCGCTTTGTTTCCTCTGCGGCACTTGAAAGCAGTTTTCACTGCACATCATTTTTTTTGGAAGAATGCTTGACAGCCTTTCTTCTTTCTTTTATTTGTTTGCTCATCTTTAAAGAAAAGAAACACATTTTTGGACTTCCAGAACCCTGAACTTTAAATACTACAACTAATATTCAAACAAAATTGAATCTTGGCATGAACATGTGCCTAAAACATTTCCTTATTTTTATTTATTTTGAAGGGCATATATTTTATTTATTTCTAACACAAGTCTCATTAAGACAGTTTCACTGACCTGTTAAGCTTTTCTTCACGTCATCCACTCTCTCATCATCCTCTCTCTTTGAATCAATGGTGGTGCTTATTTCTGACCATGGGCCTTTGGTCACTGTTCAAGTAAAATAACTTTAACTTCTGTCAATTTATTTAAAATGCATTTAATAAATTAAGATAGTTATGTTTCTGTCTAACAAAAGTAATTGCAAACATTTAACCATAAAAGATTTTTAAATTCATCATGACAAACATTTTAATCAAGAGTCTCTAAACTTGAATAGTTTCATTAGGTCATTATTTCCATATTATTTAGATGCTGTTACTGACCTGTTGAGCTCACAGCATGGGTTTGGGTCGGTGGTCCCCGCACCAGCCGCCTGAGATGAGATGCTCAACCTTCACTTTGCAGCGCCAACCTGCTGGCTGCTGGTCAAGGGCTCCTCCACCTCCTGTACTGGATTATTGGTGGTACTTATGGTGCTCATTTCTTAGCATCGGTCTGTGAAGACTTCGGCCACTGTAATAATAATTTATTAAATGAAATGTATGCACATTTATTTATTTGTCTTGAAAAGAAATGAGAAACATTTAGGCATACAACTTAAGATGAAAAGATTTTAAAATAATTTTTATTTAAGTGGGTCTAATCTGTTGAACAGTTCTGTAAATTGTATTATTTATATTTAAAAATAAATGTCATTATTTCCATGTCATATAGATGCTATCACTGACCTGTTGAACTTACTCTTGCAGGTTGGTGGTCCCCGAACCAGCTGCCTGATGTGAGATGCTCAACCTTCAGAACACTGCATGGCAAAACATCAGTATGCACGCGAACCACTAGTGTTTCTTTGGGCTGCGTATCTATGGCAGTCTACCTGCCCACAGCAAGAAATTTCTCCCAGAGACCACAGTTTGGCGTCGCGCCTTCCCGTCTTAGTAGGAACTGGTGAGATCACTAAAGGTAAGGATGTTTTTGGTTTATAATGTTATATAATCTACTAGTCATGTAATTGATATAACAATTCAGCTAGGCATATTTCAATTGGGTAGGTAATACGTTTGTGTGTGTTTTTTGCTTCATCAAAGTCACCTGTAAAATACATGGCAGTGTTTCCCCACACATTAGCTGAATCCGAAATCGCATACTTACTGAGAAGGTACTGAATTTCACAAAGTACCTACTTTACAGGCACTAAAGGGGATCGCACACCGGCCTCTCAGCGCCGTGCCGAGTCGCGTCTAGGACAACTCGGAGGTATTGTAAACCAGAAGTGCACATTTAAATAGCGCGAGCTTCGTCAGATAGCGTCTACTTCAAAATGCAAAATATACGTTAGCAGCCAATGTTAATCGTTATTGACTTGGACAAATATGATGTTATTTAATGTTAAACTATGTGCACTGTGATTGGCTCATTGCGTTTGGGGGCGTGGCTTAGCCATAAGTCAATAGAGACACAGCGCAGTAGATTTACTTTAGCTAGCCTATTTAATTTATTTTTCATTACAATTTATTCACTGTAAATAAATTATAATATAAAATGATAGGATTAACAATAAATTGTAGTTGCTCAACAACACTGGAACAGTTAAAAAAAAGTCTTAACTCACAACTCCAGAGGTTCACGGAACGAGAAGGGGGAGGATGGTTGGGGAACTTGCATGTTAGTAAAGGCAGGCGCAGGGAAAAAAACTGTTCAGTGTTCTGGGGACATCTTATGGGCTGTCAGCCACAAATATTTATTCTCCCAGTCTTTCTTGTACCCACAATTTCTCTTTTTAATTGAAAATGGTGGTGCAGAGTCAGACTCAGTTTCTTTCTCCATTTTTCAAATTGAAAAGTGCGCATCTAAAAATTATGCACTCATATTGTCCCATCAGTCGTCACGTGGGTAGACGATATGAAGTGACATATCTCACTACGGTGAACGTGATTTCACAAAGTAGGATGTGATCCTGGATCAACACCATTGTGCAAATGTGCACCCCAGCCAGTTCAATAACTCACTAATTCATTTTCATTTGTAATGTACCAAGATAGAATTTATTTGAAAACTTGCCAAGACTTATTCCTTCAAATCAGAAGACTTAAATTCTTTTAAGTGGAATCCACAGAGCTCACATAGGGGCGGTTTCCCATACAGCAGGGGTGTCAAACTCAAGGCCCGCGGGCC
Organism: Misgurnus anguillicaudatus; assembly: GCF_027580225.2. Classification (NCBI taxonomy): domain Eukaryota; kingdom Metazoa; phylum Chordata; class Actinopteri; order Cypriniformes; family Cobitidae; genus Misgurnus; species Misgurnus anguillicaudatus. Next base: position 23,518,040 of record NC_073350.2, on the reverse strand, counting down.
AAATCCGACCCGCCCCCTCATTTCATCTGGCCCACGAGAGTTTACAAATTATGTTAATTATGTGGCCCGCGAGAGTTTACAGATTATTTTATTGGTTTTTTTAAGTTTTATTTTTTGCAGTTTATTTCCTACATTGATTTTTTTTAGCAGCCACCAAAACAAATTTTTGTCCCGCCAAAGTCTTTTTGTAATGTAATTATAGTGATAATGTTGATGATTGCATGAGAGAGAGCGAGCAGTGCTCCGCACGCGCGCACTGCTAAAGTGGCCGTGTCTTAATGCAAAGGCTGCAGCGTCCGGAGGTCGCATTTCCAGGCTGCATACGTCATCAAGACTGTCTTGTTTCAGAATATTAACAATTATAAAGTTAAATATTATTCTTCGTTTATAGTAAATAGTTGTAATATGCGTATGACTTGCGAATGTAATGGTCAGTTAACCCAAATAAACCAGGCTTGATGACGCTGCATATGCGACCTCCCCAGGCTGCAGCCTTTGAATTTAGAAATGGACAGTATCTGCTCGTTCTTTCTCTCCCTCTCTCGTCATGCGCATCCAGCGAGAAAATGTTTTCTGTCTTGTTTACAGAAATGTTTCGCGATGTCCAGCGGGGATTAGTTTACAACGCGTATTCCCGCTAAATACGCGAACTAATGACTCATCTGAACCGATTACTTTTAAAGGTGACATAGAATGATTGAACGAAGTATTTATCCTTGTTCTGTGATATGACAAACATTTTTTTGTTTGGGTCTGTAATGCCTTAGAAGCTTCCTAAAAACCTCTCTCAGATAGCTCTATTAAGGTGGGGGATTTTAAACAAGTGGTTTTGCACCTATTTGGCTCCCCCTACTGGCTTAACTTGCAATCTCATTACTGATTGGCTGACTTTGCTGCCACTCAAAAAATTTAGTTAATTATTTTAAAGTAGAGGGGCAGTTAGATGCCTGTGATGTCATAAGCATCAGTTTTTCAGATTGGGCAGTTTTCTGGCTGACATTTCTAAAAGAGGAATTTCTATGAGACTGAGATGTTTAGCATGTTTAGCACTTTTTGTATGTTTGTGAATGTGGGTAGACTACCATTATTCAACAAAGACAAGGTAAAAATGGTTTTTCATTCTCTGTCCCCTTTAATAAACGATTGAAACGATCTGTAGCCTACAAGCGTGGTTCTCAAACTGGGGGCCAGGAGATGGTGCCAGGGGGGCCCCAGTTTTATGACATTTTATAAAATAAATTAATTTATCATGAATTCTTTGCAATTAAACCAAAAAAAAATAAGACTTATAACCAACAGCACTACTTAGTATCATTTAATATGTTTTGGTTAATCAAAAGTTGAGTTTTAAAACAGTTTCTTGTCATAAATTTTCTTTGGGGGGGCCGCGAAGGAATGCGCCATACAAAAGGGGGGCCGCACGCTGAAAAAGTTTGAGAACCACTGGCCTACAACACTGAACTCATGAGACGTCAGTCAGTCAGACACTTAAAGCCAGGTAAAAAATCACAGCTTTTTTGTAAAGAGGGCAAGAAATGAGAGTATGTGTGTCTAATAAATGCATATTGTGGTGGAGATTGTAAAACTCTTTATTAGTATCTTAAAATGCATCTAATTTTCTTACCTGCACAATGAAGGATAACAGAACATTTTGAGTGTACTCACATACAACATGGGCTCTATCTTACACCCGGCGCAATGCGCGACGCAAGTGTCTTTCGCTAGTTTCCACCCTAATTTTCACGTTTAGCGCCGCGTTGTTTAAATAGCAAATGCATTTGCGCCCTCTTTTGCGCCCATGGGCGTTCTGGTCTGAAAATGAGGTGTGTTCAGGCGCATTGTTGGCGCGTTGCTATTTTGAGGCAACTAAAATAGACTACTCCATTGACCAACAAAAACCTGGTCTAAAGTCTAAAGTCAATGGCGCAATATGTTTTATGTTATTTAAAGAGCGCATAATATGCGCCTATAAACGGGAGGACAACGCGGGTTTGCTTATCACAAAGTACATGAATGCGCAGCAGCACAAAAATGCTTTTAAATATAAAAGATTAAAGGATTGAATGTAAAAGATTATTATTGAGTCTCTTGGACATAAATGAGGACTAATTATGAGACGTTAGAAGGCGCAAAGAGCTGCTTCACCTGCAGCCTGGTATGTAAATAAATGCTTTGGTTTAAACAAACGCATCTGTTTTTAAATGTTTTTTTAATGCTACCTCACAGATTTATTGTATATGATGACTCTGTACCTGTGTATATGGTCAGATGCTAAACATTTTTAAATAATGCTTAAAAAAAAACTCTTTGCTAAAAAAAACGCTGTCCAAAGTGCTGAAACGTGCGGAGAGCCGTTTGTAAATTCTTTATCTCCTGTTTGTTACAACCGCTTAGTTTTTCAGTTTACAAAATACGTCATCTAAATAGGGATTAGACATAGCGCCAGCCCAACTTGCTTTTAAAGGGGATGAGAGCTGAGACTCTCATTTGTTTTACTGCACGTTACGCCCAAAATACTCCCATTACAATAGGACCTACCCTTTTCGACCATGCGCTCGGTGCAAAAAAACATTTTTCCCGTCGTTAAATTAGCAAAAGTGGATTCGGACACGCCCATTTAGACGTTGCGCTGTGCGCTTTAGACAATGCGCTTAGATCGTTAAAATAGGGCCCCATGTGTTTTTGTCACCACAATTATTTTTAAAATAATCTGTAGAACAGTTGTACTCTATACACTTTGTAATTAGTTGCCTGGGTTCTACTTTCAAAGCTAGGTATTAATTAATTTATTAACAAAACCAATAGTAATCATTATGCAATATACAGTAATAAAAGAGTTGATACATTCATACAGTCGTTCAAATACAACCGGCCCTTTGGGAGTAACCGTAATGCTGATGTGGCCCGGGATGAAATTAAGTTTGACACCCCTGCCATACAGGGATTAGTTTAAGCCAGGACTAGTCACTAGGCCTTAGTTTTATTAGGAAATATAACTAGTTTTAACAAACATGCCTTATTAAAAACATTACTTGTGTGCATTTTAAGGCAAAACAAAGGGCACTGATGTATTTTAAGACATGTAAGTGCAAGTTGTTTTCAGTTTGGACCGCTTTTAAATTTATTTTAGTCTAAAACTAGTCTCATCCCTGTCTGGGAAACTGACCCATATGGTTTAAGAAATTCCTGACAGATAACATCTGATCTAGTGTTGGGTGATATGCCCTATTTTCAGATCGTCCTATCGTCAGCCTGTGAGATCGGCGATACACGATGTTATCGGGGGGCGGGGAAGTAGTTTACTCATTTTTTTATTTGTAAATTTTTTACTCATTATAACAAGTCACTTGATGGGTGGACAAAAAAACAAGAGCAACACCGTCATGACCGCAACCTTCTTAAACCTGATGCCATTAATGCGAGCGCGTCATTAAAACCCTAACCATGATTACTTTATAACTGTAAAAACATGCATCTGCGCACGCACACACACGTGCGCGCACATACAAACAATTCAATGCATTGGTTTAGTGCTGTTGCAGAAGACTACTCGTGTCAAGCAGTGGTGCTCTCATGAGGTGCCTTTTTAAACGCATCGGTCCAGCGGAACGCAATCATATTTTAAACGCAATCATATATTAAACACGAGGGACGTGTTGCTACAACTCCTTGAAATGCATATCATAAACAGGATTAATACCTAGTGATCTGACTTCGGACAGAGCGCAGCTCTTTCTGCACGTACGCGAGAGTGAGAGAGAGGCGCTAATATGCAGCGGGTCATATTTTAAACAAAAAGTAAAGTTTGCCTCAGCTCGCATGAAACGCATTAAACGCATTCAACTGAACAAATACATAAGGATTACTACTTTGGTTTATGTTTAGACTTCGGACAGACGCGAGAGCGCGTGCACGTGAGACAGAGAGAAGCGCAGCTGCTCATGACGCGGCGCGCTGGATTTAGTGGTAGAAGGAGTCCAAGACGGGCACATTAAGTGCAGGTACGTGCAAAAAGGAATTCTCTCTTTACAAGCTCTGCGCGTAAAGTGAAGCCCACAAACCCTCATGTGAGGAAAAGCATGCATTGTGGGTGTTAATATAAAACTATGATGATAATAATAATAATAATAATAACCATTCGCCAACTATCGTCATGACTATCGCCATGAAAGTCTGCCATTGGCGATATGTCTAAAGATCGTCGATACGCGATACTATCGTCTATCGGCACAACACTAATCTGATCACATAGTAAAGGTTTAATATAACTGCATGACATGCAGTTATATTAAACCTTTGAAATGCAATCAAAGAGGCTGTTTACACTTGGCATTAACATGCGTTTTCGTCGATCGGATCAAAAGTGGACGACTTTAATGCCAGGTGTAAACGGTGTTCAAAACGTTTTGAGCTTGTCCACTTTCGACCACTTTCAACCACATTCAGAGGTAGTTGAAACCACTTTTGATCGGATCGCTTTGGAGTTGCGGAACGCACATGTGGTTGAATGCGTTCTAACAGCCACCTGCGACCGCCTTCTCTCCGCCCATTTATCTAATCTGAGGTACTGAACACAATGTTTTAGTTCTTTCTGACTTCTGGCGTGAACACGGTGAACAGCGCTACTTTTAGCCTTTCAGTGATAAAACTAAAGCGTCTGATCTCCGTAGTTTCGTTTTGAAAGCGTGTGAAAGTTGCGCGATCCTATTTCATCAATTGCGCTGAAAATTCAGAGAATGTTGAATGACAGCAGAGAGATTCGCCCACCGTCTCACAGACCACCCCCTCACAGTATTCAGCACAGAAGCGGTCGAAAGTAGACAAAAGAGACTGATTTAAATACCAGGTGTAAACGTAATGTGTCTCTCTCGTCCACTTGTGATCCGATCGATGAAAACACATCCTAATACCAAGTGTAAACAGCCCCAAAAGGTGTAAAAATGTAACTATTTATACTAAATTTGTGCTTCAGCCACTTTCTTGGCCGCTATTTTATTTTTTCAAACTCGACCAGGCTCAAACAATCGCATTCCTACCCGTGCACACTAGCATAGAATTGTGGGACAAGACGATGAAGGTATCTCAGGAGACAGGAAGTAAATCAAACACTGGATTTGGACATGCCGTGATGCCTTGTTGCCTAGGGTTAATATACGACTGGCTGATGTTATGTTAAAGTTAAGGAATTCTGACAAGTTATAACCAAACTAGTGGACACAATATGTTAAGCCTCAAAGTTAATTGGGCTTGTGAAAACTTACTTTCTTATCATAAAATTTGTGAATGCCCTCAAATACTGTGCCAAAGCCTGCTTCTCCCAGCATTTCTCCTACTTTGTATTGGGAAAAGATTTTACCAAAAACACATACAAAAAGTACATGTTAATAGATTGGATCTTGCATTTCTGAATGGTTTACAATACACTAGAGGTGTCATGGGCTTAAATCGATGAATCAGCTGTACCTACCAACTCTTTGACCTGATGCTTGGAAAGAAAAAAGAGAAGGAGAGGAGAAGCGATGCTACTGCTCACAGTTGGTGCAATGCTAAGTACCTGTAAAGGTGGGCCAGTTGCGATGGCCTCATCGTATTTTACATATCACATATACAAATAAAAAAAAAATTAAGCAATTCAGCTGCCAGACCTAAACAAAATAAAAATGCAATGACAAGTAATAATGAAAGTAGACTCACCCTTCTTCGCTGGTTTAGGTTTATAAAATATGTGTCAGGAGTTTTATCCATGTGTAATGGAACTGGCACATGTGAGGAAATGGGTGAGTGCTCGGGTACGGCTGGTTTGAACTTATCTGTTTCGGTCCGACTGGTTTTAGCCTCCAATGTAGATGGGCCTGCGACAGGCGGCGACTTTGTGAAAATAATTTTTAAATGTTTCTCCTTGAGCTTCTTTTTCTTTCCTCACGTGAGTCAACTCTGCTGTATCAATAAAAATGAAAAATAATTAATTTTGGGTGGGAAGGGGTGTGAGGTTTCTGTCAAACTATGTTACACTACCTGGCTCCTGAAGCTCTTCCTGTCACACTTTTCCCCTAAACCACTTATGGTCTATGAGCTGATGTATATATGGTCGTCTCACTGCATTACCATGCAGGCACTGAGCTAATAAATCAGAGCATTCTCTTAAAGAGATCTTGTTAGTTATGTGCTACACTCATGTTCTTATTAGTGCTTTATTGGTGCTAGTCTCTCACCTTTGGATAAACTGGGATGATGAATTACCCTGCTTTATACTTCTGGGGTGGTATCCATGCAACATAATAAAACAGTTTTCGAAATTCAACAAATGCTGAATTCATCTTTGAAATAATTCCACACATTAGGCTTTAATTTTGCCTGAGCTGTCCTTGGGTACAGTGACCTTCCTCCATGATCCTCTCTTTTTTGGTTTTGTTTTAAGTTAAGTTACGAAAAATGGCGGCATTTTTAAGACGAGAGGCAAAATACAGATAATATTCACATCTTCTGAAGTGAAACCCCCATATAAAGAATCGATTTAATTTCCCAAACTGATAGTGTTTTGTTAAATTGAAAATAAATTAATAAATTATGGCGTTAAAATTAGAATAAAGTTTTTCAGTAATGCTGTTGAAATATTTTTGTTAAAATGCAAAGTTGTCTAAAAATTTGTGTCAACAAATGCATGTCAAATAATGAACAAAAGAAGCATTTATTTGCAAAACAAGAGGTTCAAATGTTAGTGTCATGCTGCATGAAACGATCAAGGTTTTTTTTTTTACAACTTTTACACTGCACACTGTCCATCAGTGTATCAAGGAGCGGTGCGTCTGCAGCAGTGCAGCTATCGTTTATGCACAGAGTCTATTTTTACTATACTGCAAGCTTTAAATTAAAGTAATAACGCATGTTAAGTGGTCAAAATTAACAGAGAAAAATATAATAATATAATATTATTAAAATAATATAAATACAGTTTACTAAATTTTTTTACTGCCATCTCGTTTCATTAATCCTGGGGATTAGGCAGAAAAGGCCAGCAGCTCTTTAAAATAACCATTGTTTAATTATACTGGCATAGTATTTGGGGGGTTTATTTATAGTAAAACCACAGTAGCCTCAAACTTATTAAAGTCTCTCACCACAATAACCATGGTATTTGTAGTAAAATGGTAATTAGTCTGCCATAAACATCATTACCATGCTTTCACTATATTAAAGTTGGGGTCAAAATTATAGCCTATTTACACTTCTATGTGGAAAACTACACTGGTAGTTTATTTGTGATAACAAGGGAAATAAATGACCTTCGTTCATGTATCATATCTAATGTGTATCAACTATTACACTGAGCAAACGTTACTGTGTTAAATGAATGTATATAGTACGATGTTAGATACAGGTCTTTAAATTCTTGCCTGGCTGCCTCTCCGCCTTCATTGAGATCCATGCTCGTCGTCTCCCCTCATCTTTAGCAAACCAAAACTTTAAATTTTTCGGCAAGGTAATTGTTTCAGAGATCAGTTTAGCCACTAACCAGACCGATAAATAAATACAGACTGGAAGTTCACTGGCGCGCTATGCGATAACCGATAAAACCGTAAAATAGACAGATGTATGACTTCATGAATCATTTGCAAATGTACCTCGAAAAAGTAATTGCAGGCTTCTGGAAAACAACTTCAGAATTATCCAACGATTGTGGCACCATGATCAAAATAAACTGTTTTACTGCAATAAACATATTTTAATGGGTACACTTTTAACACTTTTTTCTTTGATCTTCCGTTTTAAACGTTCTACATTGCGCAGAAGATTTTCAGCACTTTGTTTGAACAGCAACTGAGCGACCCCCACCCCTACTCCGCAGATTTTTTTAAAAGCTTAAACTGGTTCACGGTGTAAAAAAGGTTGTTGACCCCTGCCTTAGAAAACATAAAATAAAATAAAAAGATGCAGTTCATGACACCTTTAAAGGTTTTAGTTAATATATTTTTATTGTAAATTGTAATTTCGTTCTTTCTTTCTGAAAACTTTTCTCAATTTGTTATTAAAAGCACTTCGTCTTCCTTTTTCTTTCTTCACAGGACTTAACTCTGCTGCTGTATCAATAAATATAAAGAAATATTAATTCTGTGTTTCTGGGTTATGGTCCTTTTTCAGACTATGTTTTACACTACCTGACTCCTGAGGCTCTTCCTGCTGCACTATTCCCCTAAACCACTCATGGTCTATAACCTGCTGTACAGACGGTCTCAACATTCTGTTGCGGTTCAGGCACTGAGTTAATAAATCGACGCATTCTGTACAGGTTTGGACAAGAGATCTGGTTAGTTATGTTCTACACTCAAGTTCTTATTTTTGCTATTATTGATGCTGTTCTCTCACCTTTGGATAAACTGAGATGAAACTTCTTTTTAAAGCCCTCTTCAGTGGGGTGGTATCCATGCAACATTTCATACAGGACGGTGCCGAGATCCCAGACTGTTGTTAATTCAGCCAGATATCGGCACCTCTTTGAAAACTCAAACGGTGAGGGTTTGCCTAATCATGTAAGCACAAGATTTTCACAGTTTAGCAAACACATAAATTGCATAATTTATCAGTGCAATATCTAACAGAGAATATCTGCTAAATTCCAATTGTTGGATTTACAAACATGGATCCGCTATAAATAATGTGCAGACTTTAAAGCTCGATGAAGAATCAAATATCATTAACACTCACCTAGCAACTCGTTGATGTCCACACTAGTGTCAAAATGTTGCCCAGCACCAAAGTCTATTAATTTTAGCCTCAGTGTCTCTGTGTTGATCAACAGGTTGTTCAAATTGATGTCCTGGTGAAACACACCCCGTTCAAGGCAGTGTTTCGCCCCACGCAGTGCTTGGATTATTAAATCCCGTGCCACTGCTTCAGTGAGACGACCCCCGTTGCGCGTCATGAAACTACTTAGGGTCTCGCAGGGGTGTGGATGTTCTAACACCAGTATGCGTCTCTTGGGCTCATCGTACCACTGGTACATTGGCAGAACGTAGGGACATCTTGGATGCTTTGACAGCAAAACATTGAGCCCAATTTCTGTAACGAGGGGCTCAGGATAACCAGGCTGCAGAAAAGTGTTCAACAAAAGATTAGCTGACAATAGGTACTCTTTTTTTTTATGAGATACAGTGGAGTCCAAAGTATTGAAACCACTAATAAAATACTTCTACTTTGCATGTAGAAGTAGTTTATTATTATTGATTTTATTATTATAAGTATCATTTTCAGTTAAAAAAAATGCAAACTTTATTTTCCCTTTTGCTTTAATGATCACGTTACTCTAGAATTTTAAAAAAAAATGTTTTCTTGATTTTTAATGTGGTTTTAAGACTTGGACCCCACTGTAGGTATTTATAATAAAATGTATGCATAATATGTATTTAAAGATGTTAAGTCTCTTCAACTTACAACTTCAATCATTTTGTTGACTGGTATCTTACTAACAATTTTGATGGCAACCTATAAAGAAACAAACAGATGTAAACAGATGAAACTGATGAAAGTGTATTTGTGTATATATATGATGATTGATAGCACTGCTTCCCACACTGTTCCAGCACACTTTCAAGACCACAGCAAAAATTTGAACATAGTTTTATATTAAAAATATAAGTAAAATATAAGTAAAATGTGTAGAAAATTCTTCAGATTTGAGTGTTCGAATGTTATGTTAAAATCAGGGAAATCTAACAAGTTTTGTTAGGACTCAAAGTATATTGGGCTTGCGAAAATGAAACGTACTTTCTTGCCATCAGATTTGCGAATGCCCTCAAATACTGTGCCAAAGCTTCCTTCTCCCAGCTTCTCTCCCAGTTTATATCGGGAAGTGAATTTACCTAAAATGCATACAAAAAAACATGTTAATAGATTAGATTCTGTAGATTCTGAATGGTTTACAACACTTGTAACGGAAAAAATTATTTTATTTAAAAAATCAAAAACAATTCAGCTGCCAGACCTACAACAAAAATAAAAGTAGACTCACCCTTCGCTGGTTTAGGGTTACATAAATATGTGTCAGGAGTTTTATCCTTTTGAGATGGAGCTGGCACAGGGGAGGGCTCAGGTACCAGTGGTTTTTCCGTAGCCTTTTTGGTCTGTGTGAAAAATTTGTTCAGTTTCTTCCAAATGTTCTTCTTCATGGGAGTCATCTCTGCTGTCAAAAAAGAAGAAAAAAATATTCGGTGATTCTGGGTGGAAAGGGGTTTGAGGTCTTCTGTCAAACTATTTGTTACACTACCTGGTTCCTGAAGCTCTTCCTGTCGTTCTGTTCCCCTAAACCACTCATGGTCAATGATCTGCTTTATATGTGGTCTTGAAAGTGTGTTGCAATTCAAGCACTGAGCTAATAAATCACAGCATTCTGTACAGGTTTTAAAAAGAGATCTGGTTAGTTATGGGCTACAATTGTTCTTATTATTGCTATTATTGATGCTATTCTTCCACCTTTGGATAAACTGGGTTTAAGAATCAGATCATTTCCACGCGTCCTTTTGGGTGGGTGTCCGTGTAGTATTTCATACATCATAGCACCGATGGAGAAGACTGTTGTATTTTCAAGTAAATATCTGCGTCTCCTATAGAACTCCTTTGGAAGGTGTTCCTCTGTTCATGGAAGCATGAGATTTTCATGATGAGTTTAGCAAACACATGAAATGCAGAATTTATCACATTACGAAATATCTGCTGAATCTATAATGGCACCAACCCACAGTAAATTCCAATTAATAAACTTGAATCTGCTGTAAATAATGTGCAGAGACTTGAAAGTAAGTTTGTGAATAACCAAATAACACTCACCTATCTCCTCATTGATGTCCACGTCATTGCCAACGTACTGTCCAACTCCAAAGTCTATTAATTGTAGATTTAACGTCTTTTTGTTGATCAACATGTTGTCCAAAGTGAGGTCAAGATGAAACACTCCCCGCTCCAGACAGTGTTTCGCTCCATACACTGCTTGAATGATGATGTCACGTGCCGTCTCTTCACTCACGCGACCTTTGTGACGACTGATGAAGTTATTCACAGACTCGCAGGGGTTTGGATATTTCAAAACAAGTATCCGTCTTTTAGGCTCATCAAACCACTGGTACATTGGCAAAACGTACGGACTCCTTGGAGTCTTTGATAGCAGAACATTGAGCGCAACCTCTGTTTCAAGGGGCTCAGGATGTCCGGGCTGTAGAAAAGTGTTCAACAAAAGGTTAGCTGACAATGAGTACAGTGGAGTCTAAAAATTCATTACATGTATTCAGATCTGTTAAATCTTACAATGTCAATGTACTCATCGCTCGGCAGCTTTTTAACAAATTTGATGGCAACCTACAAAGAGACAAACAGATGTAAACTGATTAAATCAAGTCATGTTAATGTATATGATGATTGACAGAATTGCTTCTTGCACTCTTCCAATAGACCACAGCAAAATAAATTCACATTTAAATATTTTAAAATAATCAAACTTGAACAAAATGCTAAAATCTGCTTCAAAAATTAAATGGGTGTACAAAATAAATCAAGTAAGATGTAGAAAATTCTTGTTATATGTTAAGTATATCAGGATTGCAAAAATGAAACTTACTTTCTGACCATCAGATTTGCGTGTGCCCTTATACACTGTGCCGTAATATCCCTCTCCCAGCCTCTTTCCCAGTTTATATAAGGATGAGTATTTATCTAAAACACATGGAAAGAACAAGTTAACAGATTAGATGATCCTGTATTTCTGATTGGTTAGATAAACTCCAATAACAAACTTCAAATGCAATTCAGCATGAAAGTAGACTCACCCTTCGCTGGATTGGGATCGACCAAATATGTGTCAGGTATTTGTCCCAGTTGAGATGGTCCTGGCAGAGGTGAGGGCTCATGTACGGCTGATTTGACCGTATCCGTTTCGACCGAACTAGTTTTAGTCACAGCCTCCAGAGTAGATAGGGCTTCAACAGGCCTTAACTCTGAAACAAATTCAGCCCACTTTTGGTCAGATGACTCGGGCTTAGCCAGCATAAGGCCGGCTGCATCACACGGGCCTGGGACTGCCCGGAAAGCCGATGGACTTAACGTCTGAGCAGCTGGATCTTTGGCATCTTTGTGATCCGTTATCCCAAAGCCGGATGGACCGGGATGGGCATCTGCTCGCTTTTTGGGTTTTTTCAGCTGGGCATTCAGCTGGGGTGTCAGAGGCTCGGCTTTGTTGCCTCGTTTGACAAAATGTTGAGCCCGTATGGCATTGGGCTCATGAGCAGCTAGATCTCTGGCATCAGTTTGGTGATCATTTAGACCGGTATCATCAAGACCCGGCACGTTATCTGCTCGCTTATCATCCAGTGAGGCATTCAACTGGACATTAAGAGGCTCCACTTTGTTGCCTCGGCAGCACTTGAAAGCACTTTTCACTGCACACAATTTTCTCTGGAAGAATGCTTTACAGCCTTCCTCCTTCCTTTTACTTGTATGCTTATCTATAAGAGAGAGAAACACATTTTTGGACTTCATAAATAAAAACCCTACAACTAAAATATATTTCAAACTTAAGTGAAGCTTGGCATTATTATGTCCTGAAACAGTTACTTAAATGTATTTAAGGGCATAGATTGTATTTATATTTAATACAAGTCTCATTAAGATGCATTCACTGACCTGTTAAGCTTTTCTCCACATCTTCCATTCTCTCTGAATCAATGGTGCTCATTTTTGACTGTGGGCCTGTAAAGCCTTTCGTCGCTGTTCGGGTAAAAATAATTTATTACATGACAGAAAATGAATTAATGTAATGTAAAATTAGTATTGAGACAATTACAATTTTGTCCTTTAGACATACACCTTAAGATTAAAAGACTTCTTAATTCATGACAAACATTTTAATCAAGAGTCTCTAAACTTGAACACTAGTATAGATTCATTAGGTCATTATTTTCATATTATTAGATGCTGTCACTGACCTGTTGAGCTCACAGCATGAGTTTGAGGACAAGCCTCGTGCGGGCTCCCCGAACCAGCTGCCTGCGGTGAGATGCTCAACCTGAGCTGTGCACCGCCAACCTGCTGGCTGCTGGTCATGGGCTCCTCCGCCTCCTGCACCAGATCGAACATGGTGCTTATGGTGCTCATTTCAAACCATCGGTCTGTGAAGACTTCGGTCACTGTATGGGTGATAATCATAAAAAAATTAAATTAAAATCATTTAATAAAACGTATGCTTTCTAATGAAAAATTAATATGTTGGCGCGAATATATTTTCTAAAAAGAAACATTTAGGCACACAACTTCTCGCTGCAAATCAAAAGGTGACGGGGCCTTTTCTGTAGCCGCCCCAAAAACTCTGGAACAGTTTACCTTTGGGTATTAGGACCTCTCCAACACTTGGTGTTTTTAAAACTAGTTTAAAGACTTACTTTTACACCTTAGCATTCGAATGATGTTTGGGTATGTATATGTAGTTGTGTAGGGGTGCAGGGGTGTGTATATGTATTTGTGTGTGTATATGCACCTAATTGTGGCATGTACAGATCTCTTTATAATTGGCACTTCCAACTATGTATTTGTCTGATTGTTTTGATATTTGATTTTATCCTCATTCTTGTTTTCTCTTCTATTTCTTTTATTTTCAACTGTTTTATTGTAAAGCACATTGGATCAACTACAGTTGTGTTAAATCTGTGCTATATCAATAAACTTTGACTTGACTTGACGATTAAAAGATTTTAAAATCATCAGAATCATTTTAGTTAAGTGTTTCTAAACTGTTAAAGAGTTCTGTGGATTGTATTTCTATTTAATAATTGTTAACACTTGTGTCTTATTTTCATTTCACTGTGATGCTGTCATTGACCTGTTGAGCTCACAGGGTGGTGTATCTGAGGACAAGCCTCGTGCGGATCGGTGGTCCCCGAACCAGCCGCCTGAGGTGAGATGTACAACCTTCGCTGTACACCGCCAACCTGCTGGCTGCTGGACGAGGGCTCCACTGTCTCCTGCACCTGATCCACGGTGGTGCTCATTTTTGACTGTCGGTCTGTGAAGACTGACGTCACTGTATGAATGATAATAATTTATTTTAGTTTGCTAATACAAGAAATTGGCACAATTCTATATTTGTCCAATTAAAGTAATTTCATATATTTGAGTATAGTGTGAATACAGCTGAAATTCGCCCACTGTCTAAAACCCTATTAAACTAAGAGGGTAATACATCCAACATCAAGCATGTTTCTTTTTGTTATGTGATATCTCCTGTATCACTTTATTTATGTAACGTGCAATAAAAAATGATGTGAAATACTCTTTACGCTCTCAAAACTGTTCCTTCTGCTAGAACTGAATTAGGTAAGAAATCTTTTGCTTATGCTGCCCTGTGACTGGAATCTTATTAAATCAAAATTGAAGTTACAAACTTGTCTTAAACTTCTGTGAGGTAATTCATGTCTGCGTTGATGTTCAGTTCAGACCCACAAATTAAAGATCATCATCTCCACTTTGGTTTTGGTGTCTTATATTACGCTACATGATAATCTTGTAATAATAATTAGATACAAGCCTATTTTCATTCTTATATGCTGCTTGTATATTAATTTATGGTCATCTTAAATGTGTATTAGTTAAAAACATTACTCACATCACACTATTAAATTACTGTATGGTAATGTTAGCTATCAATAGTTAATAGCTATTGAAAGAGTGGATCATGTTTTCCTTTCATACATGTGTTAGCCATGGAATGAAGATTGTAAACAGTTTATTAAATTCTTCTGAGTAAATTTTGGACTGAGTTAGATGTTGATTAAATCTACACCAGTCTAAAAATCAGTTTCCCAAGCTGTAAATTGACTATTAAAGTCTTTTCTTGCTTATAATAAACTGACATGATAACACATTAGCAGTCTTTCCGAATGCTCTCAATTACATGTAGATGCTGTATGTTTATATCGGCCTACAGCTTCAAAATTAAACGATTTTTAACATCATGAGCAACATTTAAGTTAACGTTAAGCGTTTTTTAAATTTGAACGGTACTGTAGATTGTACACGGATATAATTTTTCATGTAATTTAGGCTAATTAAGGTGTTGTCACTAACCTGTTGAGCTCACAGGGTGTTGTGTTTGAGGACAAGCCTCGTGCGGGTCGGTTGACCCCGAACCAGCCGCCTGAGGAGAGATGCTCAGCTTCCGCTGTGCACCACCAACCTGCTGGTTACTGGCCCGGGGTTTTACCGTCTCCTGCACTGGAAGGTTTTTGTTTTTCATTGTTGACTTTCGATCAGAAAAGATTTCAGTCAATGTTCAAAGTATCTCCACAGCTTGCGCTTAGAATGACAATGAACTGAAGCGTTGTTCTGAATGCGCCTCTTTATATAGATTCTATTGTGTGACGTCATAGCCATTATTACGTAATAGAACGTTCTATATTAATATAATATATCATAGCAACAACAACAAAAAAAACATATCTTAGCAACATAGCAAAAATAATATAATAAATAAATAAACGTTTACTAAAATCATGTCTAAACTCACAACATTAATAAAAAGGACTCCAGAATCTTTTTTCTTTCTTTAATTTGTTTATTGAACTGTATAATTACCCCTAGCCCAGTGTTTAGTTTGTTTTATTTTTTATTTGTTTTCCTGGTTATTTTGTCGAAATGTTGTTGTGAAATAGAAACATGTGTCTTTACTTTTGCTGTATAATAAAAAAAAGTTTCTACAGAAAGACAACAAACGTAGATAATCTGCCATTAAAAAAGCAGAAAGACAAACTTTCATCACCTCAGCCAACATTATTGTCACTGATGATCAGATAATTTAGACAGTCAGGTAAAGTTAAATCGGTTTCATGGCACAATTTAAGATTAGATTTTAATCTGTGCATCAAAATAGTTTTATTGAAAAATAAACTAACACTAACTGTTAACAAATAGTGTAAGAGTTGAAATAAATGAGATTGTCTGTAAAATCAGTACATTTAAATTCAGTGACTTATACATTTAGGAGAAAGTAGATTTTTTATTCTACACGTAGCCTCTTACTTTTACCAAAATATGAATTAGCTTATTATAGCACCACTTGCTATAATTTAGTAGAATAGTGAGAGGAATTCATGATCACTCCACCATATTGGGACTGTTTTAGGGCAGAGAAACAATATTAATAAAATATTTCCCCAAATGGTTCCAGCACTTACTGCTTGGACACCTAATAAAATAATGGTAATTCATATGTTTACGTGCATTTTTAAATGCACCTGGACAAAATAAGACAATTTAAATATTTCCCCATTGCCCTTTAACATAATAAAATTATAACTGATGTTTAATGTAAGGTGTGTCCATTAATTCAGGGTATAAAAACAGATAAACTGCTCAAAATCCACATGTTGCAAAGAGGGGACAGATAGTGCTTTCATAAGAAAAATTATCTAAGATTTATCAAAACTTGATGCTTGTTTTAAATGTCATTTCTGTTTTATTTACAAGCAGTACATTTCCTCTGCAGGTCTTTAATACACGAACACTGAACAAAAATGTTCTGATTTGCATTTATTTCTTGCATTTCACCTATAGTTTTTTTTCAGATGCATATTTATTTTTATTCTTCTGACAGTCTGAAAAAAGACAGCACTGGCCGTCTCCATCCTTGATCCCCTTTTGCCAAGGCCTGATATTTAATTTTTGCCGAGGGGAAATCTTTACCCTGTTCAAGGTGAATCTCGTGAAATTCAGGATGGCTGCTTACACAATTACACTAATTTATTGTTGTTATGATACATGTTTATTCTGTTATTTCTATCAATGTTCTTCTAGAGTGCAAATGTTAGAAAGATTATATATTTGCAGCCTTTTAAAAAAAGAATAAATTAAGTTAAATGAGTTCAGAACCTTTACGTCTCTTTATTTAAAAGTAACAAAAGCAAAATGTCAAACTTTAAAACAAAAATATTTTCTATATATATTATACAAGTATTTATTGTTCCCTCCTGATGTCGAGGGAACAATAAGTTCCAGCTCAAAATGTGCCTCAAAAAGTGTTTAAAAGTCATAACGTGAAGGACTCTGGCCATTCCTGTATTATGTAGAAGTCTATGGCTAGACTTTTATAGTCTGCGTTCAGTTCAGTGTCTGTGTCAGTAGGATGCCTTCTTGCATCGGTTGTCTGTTTATGTCAATTATCCTCAGACTCCTCCTCTGCCTTATATAACAAATGTGAATAAGGCAGTGACTGACTCTGATCTGCAGATAAAAGAGAGTGAAATTTAGAGTCCAAAAAAATCGTTTGCGAAATCCTAGTTATCTCTGGTTAGCAGAAAAGCAAATGAGATGTGACACAAAATCAGAAGACAAAAACATTAAACTACATCATGAGATCACATGACCAGTCCAATACTTACCCCATTGTTTTATTCCAAGTTGTACACCAACTTGGGGGAAGGGGGGACAGCGTGTTTTACCTTCTAGTGCAGAAACTCATTAAAGGCGGAAGCCACGATGTTTGAAAAACGCGTTGGAAAAGGAGACGGGCCGACTACCAAAACACACTTATAGCCAATCAAATCAAATCAAATGCCGGGTTGCGTATGTGTGGGGCGGGTCTATCAACAGAAGGTCCAGATTCTATTGGGGTAGGGGCGTGTTTGTTTAGGTGATTTCAAATATCAACATTGGCTTTCAAACATCATGGACTCCGCCTTTAATGTTGGGCTTGGTCTTCCTCTCCACTTCTTTCAGACGGGACTCCTTTGAAGTGGTGCTGAGAGTCTCTGATTTTACTCCTAAGGAAAACTCAATATTTAAATATATATTGAGATTAATTAATGTGTTTTTGGATGGTGCATGTATAGGTATTTATTAGACCAGTGGTTTTCAAACTGAAATTAGAGCAGTGGTTTTTTTAGACATTTAAAACAGGGGGGCCGCGAGATGGTGCCAGGGGGGCCCCAGTTTTATGAAATACATTAATTTATCGTGAATTATGTGTAATTAAACCTAAAAAAAATAAGGCTACTAAACAAAAGCACTATTTTTTTGTATAATTTAATGGTTTTTTATTAAAATGTTGAGTTTTAGAACAGTTTTTTGTTACAAATTTTCTTTGGGGTGTCGCCAAGGTATGCACCGTACACAACCACTGTATTAGAGGGTTGAGGAATTTAGGCCTCTTTCCTCAACCGTATGTGTCTCTGCTGTCTCGTACAATCACGTTTTGCTGTTTTCTGACATCATTTGTTAGCATCAGTTTTGATATTTTGTTATCTGATCCAAGTATGACTTGATAAAAATTGTAACCCATTTGCAGTGTTGGGGTAGTTACTCAAAAAATGTAATTAGTTACTAGTTACTAGTTACTTCTTAAAATTGTAATGAGATTACTTTACTAGTTACTGCATTTGAAAAGTAACTTCACTACTTATTACTTTACTTTACTTTTTTTTCCTTTTTCTTAATTTACCACATAGATACATGAACATGTTTAGGCGGGGTCAGCTGATGATGAGTGACTACTTTAAATGACCGGCCAGGGCTCTAGACTAACTTTTTGCACTGGTTGCACTGGTGCGCCTAACATTTTTTCTTAGGTGCACCAGCACAAAAGTTAGGTGCACCCTAATTTTTGACCCCATCGGATTTATAGTTCGCCCAAACATTAAAATTCTGTATAATTTATTTGAAAATCAGGTTTGTAACTCTCATGTTGTTAGAAACCTGTATAAATGTCTTTGTTCTGGTGAACATGAATGAAAATATTTTGAGGAATGTTTGTAACCAAACCATTCATGAGCCCCATTCACTTCCATAGTATAATTTTTTCCTACTATAGAAGTGAATGGGGCTCATGCTTGGTTTGGTTACAAACATTCCTCAAAATATTTTCATTCATGTTCACCAGAACAAAGACATTTATACAGGTTTCTAACAACATGAGGGAGAGTTAATGATGACAGAATTTTTTATTTTTGGGTGAACTGTCCCTTTAACACCGCAAGTTTAGCGACCATGGTGGTTTCATACAGAATATAAACATGTAGGCTATTTTATAATTTTCATGTTGTCATTCCATTTTCCCTATACGAGTCATGCACAGTCCTGTTTGATAACCCGCATCCGCGCGATTAAAATAACAGTTGACCCATTATCCGACATCAGCATCAATTTATTTCATACCCGTTTTACATAAAGACTGCGACCGGCCGCACCGCAAATCGTGATGTAAGTAGAAACCTTTAAAGATCTTCATGCAGAACATTGACAGAAATAAGCACAGGACCATGCTTGTTCAAATATATTATCATTTAATGTGAAACTTTGTGAGGGTCGGCTGATTGACAGCTGAGCGGTCAGCAGTGTTTGAACACTCATAAGCGCTGCGCTTATATTTATTATTACCTTATAAATTGATGATATGATTGCAGTGATTCCAAAGGGATGTCAAAAAAAACTCAAGTAGAGTGTTAAATGTTTTAAGTTTAATGTCTCTTTCTCGCTGCCCTGTGTAAACCCACGCGGGTGATGGCAAACGCGTGAGGAGCTTGCATTTTGCATTACCTTAAATTATGGTCATACAAATAAAAGTAAAACAACATTCAAAACTGTAATGTGTACATTTATTTATGTAAAGTTACACTCGCAATAATAACAAAACATTGTGCTTTTTTAAATAGGTAAAAAGTGTTTTGTGCTGCATCGGTTTGGGAGCACGTTACACAAAAAAATAAACTCATATAGGCTATATGCTACTTTTGAATTCGTTTTGTTAATTTGCTAATTATTTAAGGGAAACACATTTCATATAGGCTTATTTATTTTATTATTTTTTCACCAAAGAAAGACGTAATCATCACATTCTATTCATTTTAATGCTTTTTGCGCATAAACTAAACCCTTGGGGGAATTATTTATAAATGAATCAACAACGCAAATCAAGGAATTAACTTATTTCTCTATTTAAGACAGTCTGGCAGGGCGGTAACAGCGATACATCAAACACCGAAAAGTTTATAGGATTAGATTTGGAAGTAAGATTATGAAGAAAACAGCGGTCCTGACTCCTGGCTTGTTTCTATAAATTGAGCGCACGCGACATTGCTGTTCGGGTTACGTTCAAATAATTTCTTTAACCCTCAAGAGTTCCTTTAAAAAACTTCCTTAAGTGTTCCTAAGGCCACAAAATGACACCTTCTCAAAACTGCTCTAAAAATATCATACGTCAATATTTTCTTTCATTTTAAACGATGCTATCTTTTAGAACTACTTCTGCCTGAAACATACATATCAAATATTAATATAATTTGTGAAAATTTTAACCCTTTATATGCCTGTTTGTTTACATTAGCCCATGTTTTTTTTAACAGAAAAAACAAAAAAACTAAATATTTTCCAAAAAACACATTTGAACCACCATGTGATTATTATTATTATTATACCCTGAGATGGGTCAAAGATTGGTAGCAACATTGATTTTCATGCATTGTTATTTTTTGAACAGGGTCAGATTTTATAAAAAACTTCCTTAAGTGTTCCTAAGGCCACAAAATGACACCTTCCCAAAAACGGCTCTAAAAATATCATACATCAATATTTTTTTTCATTTTAAACGATGCAGTCTTTTAGAACTACTTCTGCCTGAAACATACATATCAAATATTAATATAATTTGTGGAAATTTTAACCCATTATATGCCTGTTTGTTTACATTAGCCCATGTTTTTTTAACATAAAAAAACAAAAAAACTAAATATTTTCCAAAAAACACATTTGAACCACCATGTGATTATTATTATTATTATACCCTGAGATGGGTCAAAGATTGGTAGCAACATTGATTTTCATGCATTGTTATTTTTTGAACAGGGTCAGATTTTATAAAAAACTTCCTTTAGTGTTCCTAAGGCCACAAAATGACACCTTCCCAAAAACTGCTCTAAAAATATCATACGTGAATATTTTTTTCATTTTAAACGATGCAGTCTTTTAGAACTACTTCTGCCTGAAACATACATATCAAATATTAATATAATTTGTGGAAATTTTAACCCATTATATGCCTGTTTGTTTACATTAGCCCATGTTTTTTTAACATAAAAAAACAAAAAAACTAAATATTTTCCAAAAAACACATTTGAACCACCATGTGATTATTATTATTATTATACCCTGAGATGGGTCAAAGATTGGTAGCAACATTGATTTTCATGCATTGTTATTTTTTGAACAGGGTCAGATTTTATAAAAAACTTCCTTAAGTGTTCCTAAGGCCACAAAATGACACCTTCCCAAAAACTGCTCTAAAATTATCATACGTCAATATTTTCTTTCATTTTAAACAATGCAGTCTTTTAGAACTACTTCTGCCTGAAACATACATATCAAATATTAATATAATTTGTGGAAATTTTAACCCTTTATATGCCTGTTTGTTTACATTAGCCCATGTTTTTTTTTAACAGAAAAAACAAAAAAACTAAATATTTTCCAAAAAACACATTTGAACCACCATCTGATTATTATTATTATTATACCCCAAGATGGGTCAAAGATTGGTAGCAACATTGATTTTGATGCATTGTTATTTTTTGAACAGGGTCAGATTTTATACAAAACTCACACTTGTGATCCTAAGGCCAAAATGACACCAAAATGACACCTTCCCAAAACCTGCTCTAAAAATATCATACATCAATATTTTTTTCCACTTTAAACTATTAAATCTTTTAACACTACTTCTTCCTGAAACATACATGTCAAATATTAATTAAATTTGTGGAAATTTTAACCCTTTAAATGCCAATATGTTAACATTAATCGAACCACAGTGTTCGGCTGATGTCGTAAAACCTTTTGTGGGACATCGTAGCCCAAATAGTGACCTGTCCTGATTTCTCACTCCAGAGACTGAGAGCTAATTAATTTTTTATCTGTAAACACCGGTCAGAATGAGCAGCCCCACATAAGCCTGCAGTTTCTCTGTCTCAAGATCTCTCCAGTCTGTGACTGTCTCCCATGTAGGTTTGTCATGGCCCCAATATGCTGCAGGATTTCATGCATCAGCATCAATGAAAAGCTTGAAGTCAGGGCTGATTCGGGCAGTGGCATAGTGTGTGAGCCCTGGGATCAAATTTCTGGCTGCTGGGAAGTAGCGGAGCGTCTCCATGTTTGTGGGAGACCAGAAGATTTTTAAATTTTTGACGTCCATCCTGCCGCCACTTCATCCATCTCCTTTCCGCTCTCACCTTCTGACAAGTCTTCTGAAGATCTCTCTAATGAATTAGACTCCAGCTGGTCTACTTCTACCTCTGAGGCCTCCGTGTCGACCTCAGAATCCTCGGAGGAAGATGAGGAGCCATCCTCGCTCTTGAAGTGCATGATTATTTCAGGAGCCTTATGTGTGCTGTAATGCCTTGCCATTTTCACTACTTCTGCTATACTTATAGCAGTGTATTTGCATAAACAACATGAGCGAGAAACAAAATGAAGATTGATTTTGTTTCGGTTCTGGCCTCTCATCGTTTTTATTACTGAATTAGTTTATAACGCAGAATGTGCCTTTCAAAGAGAGAAGAATTTGGATATGTTGAATATGCCCCCCTGCCCCACTCATCACCGAACCCACCCCGACATAACCCCACCCCCGTACCACTCAGACACACTTTTTTTACACACACACCAATTTTCAACATTAAATGTTTATCTTTTCAGGAGCTATGCGGTCCGCAGAAAACAGCAAAAATTGTGACATTTTGATGAATGCATGAAATGGTAAAAAGTAGCGCCACCTGGTGGACAAGTATAAAAATTAAAACTTCAAGGCCAGTAGTTTAAAATGATATATTGACATAAAGGTATGTATTAGTTTATGTTTAGATAAATGGGGGGTCAAAAATGGTAGTTTTCAATGGGGCATTTTTTGTCCGAAGGAACACATTAGTCGGTTTTTGCGTAGCTTAGCCATTTTAAGCTAATTTAAAAAACTGAAACCAATATTCTAAAATGTATCAAAAATGATTAACCTTTGGCAAGTTTGGGCAATATCCAATCATCACAGTCAAGATGGTTTAAAAATCAAAATCAAAATGGCACAAAATGTCCCTAGGAACTCTTAAGGGTTAAAAGAATTATGCTCTGACTCGATTGAGGTTCATTACCTAATTCCGTCTTCGGGTTCGGACCTCTCGATCCCTGACCGGTAAGTTAAGCAGGATCTTTCGCCACAAGTGTTGTATTGCCATGCTGGACTTACAAATGCTCAGACAGGTTGCTCATCGCGTTGTCAGCAGTTGAAAGACGTGTGGGCATAGTGTGCATTTCACACGAATATTTTTGTCCTTTCGAGCAATACGCTGAAAGTAATGTGAATATCGCCCCAGTGGCTGAAACCCTCCGTCTTCATTTCCCGCTCCCCTTTGCACCAGCAGCTCCGTCAAATCAATCTCTATGGCAACGGCACACGTACAGGGACACGCATGCACGCACCACTTAAATAGACATAACTTTACACCCAGGCAAACACTGCTTGGGTAACGCAGGAAAGCGCGTTCCTATAGTCTAGTAAAGTAGTGTAGTTACCAATATTATTAGTGTAATGCGTTACTTTACTTCGTTACCCAAAAAAAGTAATGTAGTTACTGTAATCCGTTACTTTGTAACTCGTTACCCCCAACACTGCCCATTTGGGAGCAATTGGGTGTGTATATGTCATCTTCACCTGAGCCACTTTACACAGTTTCAAGTCACAAATATTTTAACCAGCAGGTGGCAGCACAACATCTTAACGCACAACCAGTCTATTACGACGTAATGCATGCAAGTTAACCATATTGACCGTAAATGTGAAAGGAAACGTGTCGCATACAAAATAAATATTATTATTTTACTGTAAAACTGTTAAATAATAAATAAAAATATTAATAAATAATAAATAGCGCGTTACATTCAAAGGAATAAGCCTTCCGATTAGGACCCAGCTAAAATATTACGACTTAGATTTTACGATTATTTTCGTTTATTCTCGAAAATGTAAAATATTAAAATGTGCTTTCGCCATTTTTAGTTTATTCTAGAAATATTACTACTTTGTTCTAATTTTTATGGAAATAATGTGAGCTAAATCTTGCATTATAATTACTTTAATCTATTTGAGATGTTTCTATTTGAACCGTTTGGACGTATACTGCCTCCACTCAGACAGGACTTTTGTTTTATTTATTTATTTATTATTTGTTTTTCATCATAAAAATATAATTAGAATTGTACAGTCAGAAGGACTTTTGTTTTTAGGACTTTTGTTTTATATTTTTTCCCACAATCCCATATACGTCATGACGTAAGACGCACAGAGCGTCCTAGCGTGTTTATTGAATTTACGAGTGGTAAGTCGTTAAACGTTTTGCACATTTACATCAGTGAAATTTGGCTTGTGTAATAACTGTTGCTTTACGCAGTCAAAAGCAGACATTATTGAATTTATAAATGATACGCAGTTCCCCGTATCTGGAATTTATTAACGACAAAAGTACACTAACGTCATTATTCAATGTCTTGTGTTTCAAACCTAGTGAGCTGCCTACCAATCAAATTGTAAGTTACAATACAGGCGCGTTTAAGCCTATTGTGTTCAAAAGTGATGCTCTATCTACGATGACAGCTCAGTAAGTTAAATTTTGACAAACCACAGTGTTTGTGCAGTACCAAGCAAGCTAGCTAGCTAGCGTTAGTCTAAGCATAACCTTAAAAAAATTAACCATGGTTTTATTATAGTAAAAGTGTGGTAAGGAACAATGTTTTTTTGGCAGATTGATTACCTTTTGTATAACCATAATAAATAGTGGTTCCTGCACTGCAGTAATACCATGATAAATGTGTGTGGTTACTATAGTTTTACTACAAATAATAACATGGTTAAAATATGGTTTGCATGTTCTTGCAGGTAAAGCAGTAAAGATGTTCCGACCCAAACCCACACTGAAGGACAGACAGCATCTCTACAGTTTGATCATCAGCCAGCTGCTATATGATGGCTACACCACCATCGCCAACAGCCTGATCAGTGAAGTCAAACCCCAAAATGTTGTTTCTCCATCAGAGCAGCTCATGCAACTGGCCAAGATCGGTATGATTGCAGCGTGATTACATTGTGAATTTAGAAACAAATGGGTTTCTGTTCAACCATGAATGTAGTTCCATCTTGTTTGTGTTTTACATCCATATCTAAACACACACCCTGTGGTTCCCTAGGACTGGAGAACGATGACAGCGCTGTGCAGTACGCCATTGGTCGCTCTGAGACGGTGGCACCTGGTGTGGGCATCGATCTGGAGTTTGATGCAGATGTGCAGACCATGTCCCCGGAGGCATCAGAGTATGAGACCTGCTATGTGACATCTCATAAGGGTCCGTGTCGTGTCGCCACCTACAGCCGCGATGGGCAGCTCATTGCAACGGGCTCTGCTGATGCCTCAATTAAGATCCTGGACACAGAACGCATGCTGGCCAAAAGCGCAATGCCTCTGGAGGTGAGATATTAACACATGACATCTTTCCTATTGCACAATGAAACAAGATAAATTACTGATCAGGGTTTCCCACAGAAAATTTGTTAGTTAATTTTGAAGAAACTATGACAGAAAATAAACACATACTAGATTATAAATGAATTAAATGTTTTTAACAGATGCCTCAAACAGGAATAGCTGCACGATGAAGTGAAACTAAAGGGTTAATGGACACAAACTAAAGCAGATTTGTAGAATGTCTGGCGAACGATGATAGATGGTGCGAAGATTGTAAAAAACAATTATTTCCCACTATTAATTACATTATCTTAAAAGAGTGTAACTACTGTAGCATGTAAATAATGCACATAAATAACGTGAGCAAGAGCGCTCAACAATTATATCGAATCAACAGGCACGTGCAACCTAGCTAGCAGGTTGATCAAACAACAAAAATCACCAGCTAACTTACTTTAAATTTGCAAGAACTATAGACTAATACAATAACAGGCTTAAATAAACCCAAAACATAAGTCCACTTACAGTTCTCACAGACACGCGCTTTATCAACTGGCTATACTTCAGACATTTGACGGACCATTTCGGGCGTGTGGCGCACGTGCACACTTGCGGTGTGAAGCACACCCACGCTATTCTCTGAGTTGTATTATAAACTGGCTAGTTATCCTCCAGACATTGACGGACCATGTAATTTCGGCCGTGTGACGCGCGTGCCCGCTCGTGTTGTGAAGCACGTCTGCGCTATTCTCCAGATGCACTTGACAGCCTTTTGTGCAGCAAATTTTTAATTTTTTTGGGACAACCTAGTCAAGGCAGTAGGGTTTCCCAGCTTAGGCGGGCCACCCGAACTGCAAAGTGCTGCGGGAAACCTTGCTGATGGACTTAAAGCTGCTTGTTTTAGAGGTCACGTTCTTCCTGATACCATTTTTTTAAACCCTAGTTAGTGTGTAATGTTGCTATAATAGCATAAATAATACCTGTAAAATGATCAAGCTCAAAGTTCACTGCCAGGCGATATATTTTCTTCAGTAGAATTCCTCTTTAAAAGCCTACAACGAACAGTTTCCTGGTTTAATGACATCAGTAAAACAGTTTGTTGACTAAACTCCGCCCACATGAATACGTCAGTCACCAGCTTTGGCTCAAACGGCTCTGCTAAGCTAAGCTGCTATCGAATCACAGTACACTAAACAAATTACACAATCAGAACTTGTTACATATTTCTGATTGAGGGACTTCACATAACAAGGAAGACATCAGCCTGTTTTGAGGACAGTAAAAACAGCGCTATACAGATAAGTATATTGTGTCAAAAATACTGCGTTTTTTACACGCGAAACATGAACACATGTTATATTGCCCACTATAAACACAATCAAAGCTTCAAAATCACAGACAGAACGGGAGCTTTAAGCAAAATTACATTACGAACATGCTTTGTCAGTCCTGTCAGTTCGATTCCTATCGACATTGAAGGTGAAGACTACAACTACTTCCATCGTTCCTTGCTCTTTAACAGTATCATTAAGCTGTGGCCATTGTTGTTGTTGTTGTTGTTGTTGTATTTCATATATTACGTCTTTAAAGGGTTCTAGTTCGCATTAATGAAACGTGTCTGGTGGGCATTAACGTAATTGTACAGTGCTTCTTTAAAAATAACTATTCGATCTACAAGTGTGTCAATTTTGAGAATATGTGGATTTGCAGGTCCTTAGTTAAGAGTTTCATATTTGTATCTATTACCTAGTGTGTTTATAATGGAATGTTCATTGAAGTCTTCCAGACAGTCTGATGATTCTGCTTGGTTTAGGTGATGATGAATGAAACAGCCCAGCAGAACATGGAGAACCACCCTGTTATCAGAACCTTGTACGATCACGTGGATGAAGTCACCTGTCTAGCTTTTCACCCAACCGAACAGATCCTGGCCTCCGGCTCCCGTGACTACACCCTTAAACTCTTTGATTATTCAAAGCCATCAGCCAAAAGAGCCTTCAAGCACATACAGGTATGATAGATAGTCTAACAACTAAACATCCACCAAAATGAGTTTGGATATACTATGTAATTTGAACAAAAAATTACTTTAGCTGGGGGTCACATTTTTATTATTTCCTGGGAATTAAACCCACAATCTTTGTGCTGCTAATGTAACGCTTCATCAAATAAGCTACATCTACATTCTAAGATGAAAAATTATTTTGCCCTTCATTTATTAAAAATGTTTGACTAGTCCTTAACAAATGTGATTTTCTGAAAAATCTTTTGTTTGGCTTTTTAACAGGAAGCTGAAATGTTACGCTCAATCTCATTCCACCCCTCTGGAGATTTCTTACTGGTGGGTACTCAGCACCCCACCCTGCGCCTTTACGACGTCAACACTTTCCAGTGTTTCGTGTCCTGCAATCCTCTCGATCAACACACAGACACCATCAGCGGAGTCTGTTATAATCCCACCGCCAATAGTTACGTCACCTGCAGCAAAGACGGCAGCATCAAACTTTGGGATGGAGTGTCCAACCGATGCGTGACCACTTTCGAGAAAGCACATGATGGCGCTGAGGTCTGTTCGGCGGTCTTCTCCAAGAACTCCAAGTATATTCTATCAAGCGGAAAAGATTCTGTTGCCAAGCTATGGGAAATTTCCACCGGCCGGACTTTGGTGAAGTACACAGGTAAGATTGATTTAAACTGGGTTAACTTGTGGCTAAAGTTGAGGGTTAGATTGGCATATGGTGTGGAGTCAAGATTTAGATCAATTAAAGGTTAATTGTTGTGATTAATATACACAGTACATAGAAGCACAGTAGATAAAGTTTTTGCTGTCAGAATTTTTTTTGTGTGCTTTTTGTGAATATTTGTAATTTTGTCCAAAAGTACAAATATTCAATGCATATCTCAGTTAATGTGAGCTCGTACAAGTTAATGATTATAAACAAATTAAGGCGCAACAGCTCATTTCCATAATGACCAATGCAATCTACTAGGGCTGTAACGGTACTAGGGGTGGCACGGTTCATGAAAAAAATCCAAACCGTTCGGTTCGCTTGTCTCGGTTCGGAGCGCGTGTGTGTCGTACGGTTCAACGGTTCATGGCATGCGAAATGTTTGTAGCATCGTGCCCTGTATGTGACCTCAGATAGCGTGTTCCCCTTTCGCGAATAGCGCGAAAGAAGAGGTGACTGGTGTGGAGAGTGAGTGCTGCCGGTCATGTTATGTGTAGAAATGGCAAGAGGGAGTCAGGGAGAGAAAAAGAAGTCTGCCCACAGTTGGAGGATGCGCCAGCGTCGTATAAGTTTGGTGTGTGGAAACATTTTTTATTTCATGTTACCTATGATGACAGCGGAAATAAAACAATAGATACAGCCACACGCGACAGCCTTCTCTCCGACCATTTATCTAATCTGAGGTAATGAACACTGTTTACGTCTTTTCGTATTCAGCGCTATTTTTAGCCTTTCGTTGATAAAACGAAAGCGGCTGATTTCCGCGTAGTTTCATTTTGCTAGCGTGTGAAAGTTGCGCGATCTTATTTCATAAACTGCCCCTTAAAGTAATCAGGACAGAAATGGTCAAAAGTGGACAAAAGAGACGGATTTAAATATAACAGGTATAAACGTTATGTTTCTCTCTCATCCACATATACTCTCTGCAGTATTTAAGCAGCCTCTCAGTGATAAATCTTAAAGCTACACTGAAGTTGGCATTTTGATAAATGCAAGTTATCTTTGTGTGCTAAAAATGCACACAAAGTTCATGTAGATGGCAATACACATTCTCTTTTTTGCCAAATAAATGAAAAGCATGTTGAAATCATCAATGTCTTCCCTCTCGCTGTGTCAAAATCTCGCCTGGCTTTCCTCAGGGATGTTCCCAATAATGTGCTTAAAGTTAAATTCAGTTTGTGCATGATTACATGATATAACTTTTTTTAATACTGTATCCCAAATTATGGATAATTAATACATTAATAAGATAATACATTTCTGAAGTGTTAAAAAAATAACAACAAGAACCGTACTGAACCGAGAACCGTGACCATAGAACTGTGATACGAACCGAACTGAGGGTTTTGTGAACCGTGCCACCCCTAAACGGTACGTGTATTCGTACCGGACCGTTTCGGTACAGGGCTTTCCTTTCGGCACGGTGCACATGTGCACTGAATGGCCGAATGCAATCTTTTGTGCGCGGAACATAGGTGGAACATAATATGTTGTGCGTATCCACACGAACATATTAAGTGGCGGAAGTCTCCGCGT
This sequence comes from Misgurnus anguillicaudatus, assembly GCF_027580225.2. Lineage (NCBI taxonomy): Eukaryota > Metazoa > Chordata > Actinopteri > Cypriniformes > Cobitidae > Misgurnus > Misgurnus anguillicaudatus. Next base: position 23,488,252 of record NC_073350.2, on the reverse strand, counting down.
TCAGCGCAAGTCTTCTTTCAAATATATAACATAATTCGGCCCGCAGAAAGATTTTAATTTACTTAGTTGTATATTCGTTTGATTATTGATGTGAAAGTTTACGGGGCCGCTTACGTGACGCATCTAAAAGCGTGTGTTAAACGCGTGTAAATGCGCTGTTTTGTTCTTTCAAAAGTGCGTGAGAGGTTGCGCGTCTTTCGTTGCTACGCATGCGTCATGAGACGCGCTTTCTGTGACAGCGAGAATAAGTATTGCGTGATTCGATTTTCCATCTGCACCTGGAGAACTTTGCAGCAGTATTTTATTTATTATTCTTTTTTATTTTATATATATTTTATTTATTATATTTTAATAAAAAGTGTTTAAAAAAGTGTAAACAAATTGTTTAAAAAAGTTTATGTATGCATTTTTCCCTTTTCCCTGGTACGCACCGAATCGTGATTTTTGCGTACCATTACACCCCTACAATCTACTAAGAGCAATGCAAATTAGTTCAGGGTCGAAAATAAGCAGAGCTGATGATGCTCTTCATATACGGGTGATCCATTAAAGCCTGATGTGCTTGAGTTCAGCACCACATACATCGCAGCTGAAAATACAGGGTGTGAAATCCCATCTAACAAAGTTGTAGTACACAAAGACATAGTACTCTCATAGTACATAGTGCAAACTTTTCACCTTTCGGCGAAATTCGCAGTTTTGTATCCAGAATTGTATTATGTATGTATATACAACTTGTGTAAATTATTTCAATATTTGATATTTATCTCAATTTTTTGTTTTCCCTTTTTTATTTTAATTTCTGATTTACTGTAAAGCACTTTGGATCAACTACAGTTGTGTTAAATTTGTGCTATATAAATAAACTTTGACTGGACTAGTATTTTCTCAATCGGATGCAAAAAATACTTTGTGCACATGCGCAGAAGAATTGTGCTTAAGTTCACATCCTATATTTACTCTGTTATTTATGTATCACTTGATTCTGGTAACAGAAACGTGCAATAGCAAGGTCGATGGCAACACGCTTTATTAAGGTAATGGGGTCACGTGCTGTACATTCTGCAGCGTTCATGTCTTTCATAATATTACAAAAAGCAATAAAATAGTGCTTTTTGAAAGGTGTGTTTTCTTTCCCTATATCTAAAAACTTCTTATTAACAACTTTTTTCAACTCAACTTTGACTTTGTAATTTTATCCAGAGCGTTAACTTGAAGAGAGATGCTGTGTGATGCGTTGCCAAGTCCTCTGCTATTTTTTGCAGATATGGGGTACTTTTAAACCGTTTCAGCAAGTTGATATTTTTCTGGGGGTAAAAATAAAAGGATTCATTTATTAGTTATTGGTGTTTGGGCAGTAAATAGTCATTGTGCTGCATTTGGTTCATGTTTGGTTCAGGGGTCTGTTCTTCGTACATGGATTACTCGGTTAGCTGGATTTGATTGTTGACGATTTGGCTTGACCTTGAATTATTTGGTTCTTCGAAGCTCATCCTAGAGTTGCTGTCATAGCAACCGGTCCGTAAAATTAAACCTGCAGGCTTATTTTATGTAAACAAGATTAGTTTGTACCTTTTTAAGCAGATATGATACGGAAAGTCGTGTATACTCCATTATACGAGCGCAATCTGCGTAAGATGCACGATGAAGAGCTTTTCAAATTCAACACGTAATAAAAAAGGATAGATTAAATTTTTTAACAATGTTATTTGAAAAAAATATATAACACATATATTTTTCTGTACTTTTCATTTGTTTAAGAATAATAATCAAATCTGTCGCACAACAAGACAAACATGCTGATAACATTCATTTTAAATTTATTTAAATTATCCGTAATGAAAATGGCAATCAATCATCTTTACCCATCAGTAATAGATGTACAATAAAGAATATTACTCAGTGTGAAATATGTTTCCTTTAAATAAAGTCCTCTCTATTTTTAGTTTTGTCTTTAGATTGTCAAGTAGGCTTATTATGATGTCATGCATGAAAAGGTTTGCTTAGTAATTTCTATATGTTCTATCTTTAAAACTCTGTCTTCATGTTGCCCTGTTCCTTTCCTGTGACAAAAATGTGCACATATTTTCACATATCTTTATCTTCTTTACTACACTTTTCTGTGCAGACTCAGATGCAGGACTTTCAGTTAATGTGGACTACTGTTGTAGTCAGAAATCAGTTATATAAGAATAATGCAATTGAAGTAAACTTATTTAACCACTTGCATAGTTTCTCTAAAGGACTGTCGTCTGAGAGGATTTCTTTAGTTGCATGTGCATTGCTCAAAAACAGTTGAACTTTATAATCTTTTGATGTAGAATAACATTTACATTCCCTTACTGCACATCATACTTAAATTAACACATTATTGGAAACTACTGAAAGTGTTAGTGTATTATCTACAACTGCACAAAAGAGAGGAAAACACAATCTTACAATAAACCACAATTCAAATTTTATTTATCAGCAATTAAATTGTTGCATTGGCTGTGGGTTTAAAAAAGAGCAACTGCCTTCAGAGATTATCTGTACAATCAATCAGTAGACATCACTCTTGCCAGCACGTTACATGAAGATGCAGGACTGTGTTTTTTATTCTGCTTTTTAAGTTGCCATTATAAACAGACAAAAAAGCATTTAACTGTTTTTAAAAGAGACTTAATTTAATTACAATCATTAATTTAATTTTTGACAAGCATAGTTAAGATATCAAGATTATATTTACACAGAATATTTTACATTATGTAGGGTGATTTTATATACAAAAGTAGCTTTAACTGAGTTTACAAATTCAGCGTCATAAAAAGTTTACAACTTTCCATCAATAGCTCGCGCACTGCAGGGGTTAAAAATAGGCGTGTTCTTGGCCATTGTAACAACTGGCCAATCACAGCGTTGCTGATCAGTGTTTCTACTAGCGATATGCATTGCCTTTTCTTGCAGCGCACAAATGTGCAGTGATCTCAGATAATTCAATCCTGCCATACTAATCATCAACAGCAGGGGTGTTCAAAGAACCGGATAAGCGAGATTATAAAAACATCTCGGATGTCTCATTTGATCTTGGATGTATTAAGTGACGTACGAAGAACAGATAGTGATGGGAGAAACAAAGCTTTTCGAAGCTTCGAATAAATTGAACCAATTGCTTTGCAAATTGATTCAGTTTTTTTTTGAAGCGTTCGAAACACCATACACGCTGGCGACAACTGCTGGTCAAAATAGTGTAAAAGCAGTAAGATCTGTCCAAACATTTTACACTTTTTACAAAATAATAGCAAGATTGTTCTAAAAATATGTTTTTAAGAAAAACAAATTATTTAATTTAATTAAGACAAAATTAAAAGTGTATTCTATGTTTTTAGTTTTATTTATGGCAAACAAATCATTTAAGCGAACTCCCTTTTTAATTATGTGCATTTTTGTCATTAAATCTGTCTATAAACAAAAAGTAGATTTTTGTGTCAGAAGGATGAATGTTTTATAATATTTTATTATTTTTTATAATTTAAAATGTTTTATATGAACTTTTATAATAAAACCGACCCGAGTTTACCTTCACTGGTCATTTGTGATCAACTCCCCCTAGTGGTGAATGGTCAGATTTTCGAAACGTTTCGAAACAGTTATGACGTAATAAAGCCTCGTTTGCTAAAATCACGTGAAACAAGCTCCGAACCAATGATTCGAAACTTCAAGATTCGTAAATGTTTCGAAGCCTACTAAGAACAGACCCCAGTTTTAGAATGTTCATATAAACAAAACATTTTAATCAGATTGCAATGTTTAGGGTACACGCAAACTGTACTGCCGTAACCTGCAATCGGATTAAATTCGGTCAATTGACACAATTTTGTGCATGTAAACTTATTAGATATAGTCGAATTGTGCAGCATTTGTACATACTGTATTAGTGGCTGTAAGCTGTTGTGTGAACAGAACAGACCCTGGATTATTTGTTTGTTTACTGAATAATGTGAAATGCACTTTTCTGTTAGGGCTGTGATGATACATCGCGTTCCCCATTAAAAAGACAGTGTTTCATGCACAGCTTGTGCATGTACTACGTCTCTGTGATCAGTAGGAAGTCCTTATCAATCTAAAATCACTATGAGTTTATAATGTGAATTTAAAAAAGCAACCCTTGTCAAACACAATTATTCAAAATATTCTTTATTATCATGAAAATACCTGAAACAATCTGAAGAACAATAAATATCCCTTTAGACATTTCCTGGAATAGCGTTTGTAATGCGACTTCTTCTGTGGCACAAATGGCGTTTCTACACGAGAGCGCCCTCTGGCTTTTGGATGTGGCGGCATTTCACCATAATTTATTCAAATTCATTCATTGAGAAAACGCGCAATTGCACAATTAATCGTCACAGCCCTATTTTCTGTAACACTTTACAATACGGTTGAATTTGTTCACATTAATAAATGCATTATCGAACATGAAAAAACAATGACAAATATCGTTTTTCAGCATTTATTAATTTTTGTTTATTTCAGTACAAATAACCAGAGGTAAAAAAAAGAAGGTTTACGAGAATTTACGATGTGACTTCTCCTATTAATTTCTCTTTTATTTCCTCCAGCAAATAAAAAAATAACATAGCAAACAATACTTTTGAATAATATGTTCCTCTGGCATTCCAAAAAACTATTACGTGTGGAAAAATCCTCTCCCTAGTCCGATGCGCTCTTTGATCTCTGTGATGCCTCATCCTATCCACAACAATCACAGCCATTTCAAGCGCAAAATGTTTTTTGTATGTATGGTTTTTGGCGTTAAAGGAATAGTCTACTCATTTTCAATATTAAAATATGTTATTACCTTAACTAAGAATTGTTGATACATCCCTCTATCATCTGTGTGCGTGCACGTAAGCGCTGGAGCGCGCTGCGACGCTTCGATAGCATTTAGCTTAAGGGCGATTTATAGTCGTGCGTAGGTCCTACGGCGTAGCTACGGCGTAGGCTATCCGTAGCCTGTGCGTAGCTCTGCGTAGCCTGACGCGCACCTCACAAAAAAATTAACAGCGCGTCAGATCTACGCGGACCGCAAGCGCTGTGATTGGTCCACCAGAACCCCTCCCGTCAGGTAAAAAAAACTGCGTCATAGGTATTTCCGTTTGTGACGGTGAAAACAAAGATGAGGCAAGTTGAGGCGTGATTTAACTCAAACTGCATCAAAAGTCGCTGTTTATTTACTTCCATCATTGCTGGTGTTCTCAAATTATACACAACAAGTTGCTGTTTCTTCTTCGTTTGTGGGTTAAAACTTGCTAAGTTTCTTCTTCTTTCACGTTTGTGCTGCTACTGTGGTTACACGCGTGGATACTGCCTACCAGCGGTCGCGCGTGTGTTTGCACGTCGACGCGGACGACGACGCAAAAGTATAAATGAAAACCGACGCGGAACCTACGCCGTCGATGCTACGCCGTAGGACCTACGCACGACTATAACGAGCCCTTTAGCCCCATTCATTCAATGGTGCCAATCAGGGATGGGGTTGGAGGTGACCAAGCACATCAACGTTTTTCCTATTTAAGACGAGTATTTATACGAGCAAGTTTGGTGGTACAAAATAAAACGTAGCGCTTTTCTAAGCAGATTTAAAGAGGAACTATATTTTATGGCGTAATAGCACTTTTGGGAGTACTTCGACTCGCCTGAAAAGTCCGCTCCCCTTCTCACTCTCATAATGGGAGAGGGAGGGTGTTACTGCGCCGAGTCGAAGTACTCCCAAAAGTGCTATTACGCCATAAAATATAGTTCCTCTTTTAAATCCGCTTAGAACAGCGCTACGTTTTATTTTGTATCACCAAACTTGCTCGTATAACTACTCGTCATAAATAGGAAAAACGTGGATGTGTTTGGTCACTTCTAACCATCTCTGATTGGTACCATTGAATGAATGGGGCTAAGCTAAATGCTATCGAAGTGTCGCAGCGCTCTAGCGCTTACGTGCACGCACACAGATGATAGAGTGATGTATCAACAATTCTTATTTAATAGTGCAAATACCAGTAATATTCCATGCACAAACATTAGTAAATCGCATTGCGTAAATCATTTAAATACTCTCCTTCCATAAATTTTGCTTCTAAAAAGGAAACTCATAGAAAGGCATATGCAATAAGGTCAGTAGCAAAAATAACTACAACGACACACCTTTTTAGGCTAATTATTCACTGCATGTCTTTAGTACATTTCGACAGTTGTTACTGGTTGTTATGGTTTGCGCTGGCGCAAGCTGCAAGTAAATCTGGCCCATAGAGTGGAAATACCATTTTTATTATCAGGCCACCTGTCTGATGTCAGTGGTAACATGTTCTCTTACCTGCTTTCTTATCTGTGTTGTTTCTGTCAGGCGCTGGGCTCAGTGGTCGACAAACACACCGCACTCAGGGTGTTTTTAACCACACTGAAGACTACGTGCTGCTGCCGGATGAGCGAACCATCAGCCTGTGTTGCTGGGACTCACGAACAGCCGAGAGAAAAAACTTGCTCTCGCTGGGCCACAATAACATTGTGCGCTGCATCGTACACTCACCCACCAACCCAGGCTTCATGACCTGCAGCGATGACTTCCGAGCCCGATTCTGGTATCGCCGCACCACCACTGACTGAGAGATGCTTACTTTGAGATCAAATGGGAAGGGTTTGAATTTTCATCAGCTGACCCCAAATCTAGATACCAACACTATGTTAAGGGTTTTTGTTATCAAAGGACAAAACTTGTAGAATTTAACATCTGTAACATTTTTTTAATATGTCAGGATGTTTGCTTCCCGTTTTGACTGCAGTACATTGGTGTGACTGTTGATAATTTTTAGCATTTTAAAATATTGGATTTAGGTAACAGCTATACATCGAGCCACAGTGCTGATTTTCATTCACAACTAGAGACTAAACGTTTTGTTATTTTGTGTATTTCCGATCAAAGTAGATGATTATTACTGTACATGGCAAAGTGCCTAGAAAGTTTTTTTTTTAACTTTCAGTTTCTGCTGTTTTATATTAAAAGGCTCTTGGAAAAAAGATTCTTGTGTCATTCAATCTTTATTATAGGCATCACATATGCAGGGTTTAGGGATGTTACAGAAATGCATAAAGGCCATCAACGTTATTGATTCTCATACTTAAAGGAAAACACCACCGTCTTTCAATATTTTATCAATGTTCTTACCTCAACTTAGGCAAATTAAAACATGCCTATCTTTTTTTAATGCGTGCACTTTCTCTTTGCACAGCGCGTTTTGAATATGTTAGCATTTAACCTAGCCCCATTCATTCCTTAGGATCCAAACAGGGGTGAATTTAGAAGCCACCAAACACTTCCATGTTTTCCCTATTTAAAGACTGTTACATTAATAGTTATACGAGTAAGTATGGTGGCACAAAATAAAATGTGGTGATTTTTTTAAGTTGATAAAAATGAGAACTATATTGTATGGCACTTCGACCTCTGGCGCAGTAATGTCATCCAAAACTGTATTTACCTAGGCATAGATGAATGATAAGTACCAGTACATGGTAATGTCATATCGTGAGCCTCAAAGTGTTAGTTTCCTCATTTTTATGTAAACCTTGTGCACGCAAAAGACAGGAATTAGACTAATCCCAACAGTAACTGTGACATCAGTTGAAATGAACGCACCCAAATTACACATTAAATAAATTACAAAGTTGTTAAAATGCTAAAAACAAAATTTTAATTTCTGAGTTAGCGCTATTCTAATTAATGCTATATGTTAGCGTTAAGGTTGAAGTTCTACTATTGACTTTACAGTTAAGTTTTGCAGGTTCATATTGAAAAAACCCCCCACAAACTTGCCACTCAAAAACGTCCATTAACAATCTCCAAACAATTAGTTGTTCCTCAAAATTTCTACTTTCATCTGATACAGGCCCAAATATACAGTATTGTTCAAAATAATAGCAGTACAATGTGACTAACCAGAATAATCAAGGTTTTTAGTATATTTTTTTATTGCTATGTGGCAAACAAGTTACCAGTAGGTTCAGTAGATTCTCAGAAAACAAATGAGACCCAGCATTCATGATATGCACGCTCTTAAGGCTGTGCAATTGGGCAATTAGTTGAATTAGTTGAAAGGGGTGTGTTCAAAAAAATAGCAGTGTGGCACTCAATAACTGAGGTCATCAATTTTGTGAAGAAACAGGTGTGAATCAGGTGGCCCCTATTTAAGGATGAAGCCAACACTTGTTGAACATGCATTTGAAAGCTGAGGAAAATGGGTCATTCAAGACATTGTTCAGAAGAACAGCGTACTTTGATAAAAAAGTTGATTGGAGAGGGGAAAACCTATAAAGAGGTGCAAAAAATGATAGGCTGTTCAGCTAAAATGATCTCCAATGCCTTAAAATGGAGAGCAAAACCAGAGAGACGTGGAAGAAAACGGAAGACAACCATCAAAATGGATAGAAGAATAACCAGAATGGCAAAGGCTCAGCCAATGATCACCTCCAGGATGATCAAAGACAGTCTGGAGTTACCTGTAAGTACTGTGACAGTTAGAAGACGTCTGTGTGAAGCTAATTTATTTTCAAGAATCCCCCGCAAGGTCCCTCTGTTAAAAAAAGGCATGTGCAGAAGAGGTTACAATTTGCCAAAGAACACATCAACTGGCCTAAAGAGAAATGGAGGAACATTTTGTGGACTGATGAGAGTAAAATTGTTCTTTTTGGGTCCAAGGGCCACAGGCAGTTTGTGAGACGACCCCCAAACTCTGAATTCAAGCCACAGTACACAGTGAAGACAGTGAAGCATGGAGGTGCAAGCATCATGATATGGGCATGTTTCTCCTACTATGGTGTTGGGCCTATTTATCGCATACCAGGGATCATGGATCAGTTTGCATATGTTAAAATACTTGAAGAGGTCATGTTGCCCTATGCTGAAGAGGACATGCCCTTGAAATGGTTGTTTCAACAAGACAATGACCCAAAACACACTAGTAAACGGGCAAAGTCTTGGTTCCGAACCAACAAAATTAATGTTATGGAGTGGCCAGCCCAATCCCCAGACCTTAATCCAATTGAGAACTTGTGGGGTGATATCAAAAATGCTGTTTCTGAAGCAAAACCAAGAAATGTGAATGAATTGTGGAATGTTGTAAAAGAATCATGGAGTGGAATAACAGCTGAGAGGTGCCACAAGTTGGTTGACTCCATGCCACACAGATGTCAAGCAGTTTTAAAAAACTGTGGTCATACAACTAAATATTAGTTTAGTGATTCACAGGATTGCTAAATCCCAGAAAAAAAATGTTTGTACAAAATAGTTTTGAGTTTGTACAGTCAAAGGTAGACACTGCTATTTTTTTGAACACACCCCTTTCAACTAATTGCCCAATTGCACAGCCTTAAGAGCGTGCATATCATGAATGCTGGGTCTTGTTTGTTTTCTGAGAATCTACTGAACCTACTGGTAACTTGTTTGCCACGTAGCAATAAAAAATATACTAAAACCTTGATTATTCTGGTTAGTCACATTGTACTGCACTGTATAAGCTCTGTTTACTAATGTGAGCTACTGGCATGAGCCTCAGAGCAGAGCTTAACATTATTATTCATGTCCCTTCCAAATAGGGAAAAATAAACCATTTCATTCAAAGGACAAATCCTAGGGTTGTAAATGGACATCTGAAAATGTTTTTGGATAAGTTTTGCACTTAATAAAGTTGCATACCTTTTATGTAAATATTAAAGAACAATTTAATATATTAATTCAATGCATTCTTTAGCACCTTTAAAAGTTTAAATGTGCAGGCTCAGTGCTTTTCCGCCCTACAGTATAGTTCTCATTTTTATCCGCTTAAAAAATCGGCACATATTATTTTGTGCCACCATACTTATTTCGTGTAACTACTCGTGTAACAGTCTTTAAATTTAATTAAATAGTCTTTAAATATTTATTCTGTTAAACGAATAAAGCCGTTGATATAAAATTTGATATTGATAAATTATGCATTTTTTTTAATGTCAAGGGGTCACCTGTTATTTATCAAAATATGTTTTTTAGTGTTCAACAGAACAAAGAATCTCATACAGATTGATGAAAGTAGTTTCATTTTGTAGTAAACTATCCCCTTTAAATTTTGCACAATTTATGTCTATTAAAATTGGATTAATTGAAAATGAGCTTACAATGAAAATAAGCAGTACGAAATAGCATTTCCTTCCTCAAATCTTTATCAAACTTTATAAAGCAGTTCTTTAATTTTTTTATGATTATCTTTTACCTACACTGAATGCAACTTCCATTTCGGCTGTGCAAGTATTCATATCTATATTTGCTGTGGTTTGTATCTTCTATGTATGTATATTATTTGTGGTTAATGGTTTTGAGAAGCTCACGAAAAAGCTGAAACGGAAACACAGCTCTTGCCACCACAGGCGAAATAGCGTATTACGAATTTACAGAAGCTGTAAACCACTGTTAGCTTCATGAGAAAGACACTATAGAAACCCTAGGTGTTTCGGGTTAATATGGTTGTCTGTGCTCTTAAAAGCAAAATTGCTTAATGGTATGTCTAAACATTTGACGCAAAAGGGTAATTCCATCCTCAAACACTTTCAAGATCCTCCTTTTCCGGTGCTGGACAGGCTTTCAGAGTATTAATGTTACAGGATTTACTTAGTAAGTGTGTACTGAATATATTTCCCTTTTTTTCGTTATGCAAAATTCAGATTAATTCATTCATTACGTTTCACTTCAGTTTAGGCAAGAGCTCTAAATAAATGTTTACAGACAGGTACAATAAATGTAAATTATACTAGGGTGATGAAAAACAAGTAAATAAAATAAGTAATCAAAACCTTGGAAAAATGGTGCCATGTCTGCTGTCAGAGCTGAAACCACGCCGACTCGCAGGAAAGCTGCCGTCTCTCTCAAATGGATGCTCGAGATTGTGTTAGGGGTGGGGCCATGCGTGGTGGCACCAGTGCGTCATAGAGCCACCGTTTTAGCCCAGCTCAAATAATCCTGAACACAGAAATGTGAAAAAAAAAAACGATGTAACTCCACAATTCAGTATTACATACTTTACAGTATTTGTAATGTGTTTCAGCAATACATTTGTAACATCATAATAAGTTAAAGGGCACCAATTCGCGTTTTTAAATTTCCTTTGGTGTGCAAGTGTGTATTAGTACATGGTAACATATGCAAAAGGTACACACCCCAAAATAAACGTTGACGCGAGTTATCATCTCCAACGTAAATCTCTTTTCTTGGATTACAACAAACACACAGATTGTAGGCAACAGTTTACTTCCTGGGATTGGTGATGTAGACAAGACCGACATTATTATACTTCCTCCCGTTTCGGACTCAGCCTGTAAGTTAACTCCTGTTAGCATTGCATTGTGACCGAATCTTTCAAACATGGTAAGAGCGTCACATTTCCGTCTGACGTCAGAGATATTCAGGCCCATCACAACGTACAGATTAGGTGGCCAATCAGGGACACAGCGCTTTTCATATGAGTTTTGTACAAAATCAGTGCATTTCTGGAATATCCAGAGCTACAAAAATATACAGTAAATGTACAGAAAATAATGTGTTTTTTTTTTACCATAAACTACACGAACACATTGTATTATACCAAATACACAAAAATAACATTGTTTTTAGCAATAAAATATGTGGCCTTTAAGAAACAATTTTTCGAAGACTTTACACGGACTTCACGTTAAATGTTAATTTATGAGCCCATCATCACCCCTGGTCCTCCAGTGCGTCCTCATAAGTCATTCCGGAGGCTCTGTGTTGCCATAACAGCAAGGTCAGGAATCTATCTAAACAATGTCTCATCAAACAATAAATCACCTAAATCACCTCACTTTTATAAGGGACGAGTCATTGTAATGCTAAAATAAGTTTTGTTTTCTAACCAACTTCTGCTTGCCATTGATTGGCTAAGCGAGACACACAAATTATGTGTCACTTCTAAAGAATATGGAGGCGGTGCTTTAAAAAAGAGGTGCTGTAGAAGGAGGAGAAGCGGTAGAGTTTATACGATTCTGATTGGCGGACGTGCACGAGAGTAAGACACATTTCGCTTGATGCCCCGCCCCTTGTTGTGAAGCGTCTAGTCACTGAGTTTATTTAGGCAATGTGTGTGAATGTGTGTGTGCGGCAACAACAGCTAGAAAGACTGAAAGAGAGTTTAGAGGTTTACCGATGCTGTCAGACGAGCTGTGCTGTGTTTACATGGACTTTTGAATGGGATTTATTACCTGCTTGTTCATAGTGCTCATATCTTTAAGAGATGGAGGTTAGTACCGTTCACTTCCGAATCCTTTCTTCCTCAGAAATAAAATTTTGGGTAACACTACAGTAGCATCTCATTCATTAACATTTAGTTAATGCATTACATTACATAATGTCCTTTGTCTTTATTGTCATTTATTAATGTTGTTAAATACAAATGCTATTATTCATTCATGTTTATTTCGCATTAGCTAATGATAACAACTGATATTCAAATTAGGATTCGTAATAGTTGAAATGAACACTAACAATAATAAATGCTGTAGTGGCATTATTCATTAATAGTGTATTTATCCATCTTTATTTATGTTATTTTCAACATTAACAATACATATTAAATCAAAAGTTGTATCTCTCACATTACCTAATGCACAATGGTCTAACATGAACAGACAACAAACAATCCTATTCATCAAAGAGATGAATAAATGTTGTAAAAATAATGAAGCTCATTTTAGTTCATGTTGGCTAATGTATCAACTAAAGTAAATGAATGAGACTTCATCGTAGCAGATCCAGATTTTCAGAACAATGAAAATGTAAAGCATTGACCAGGGGAAACTCCAAGCATGCTGTCACTGTTTCAAAGAGGAACTTTTCTTTGTGTTTTTGGCTCGCTAACCACCAACTGGTATATGAGTTAAGATGTAGTGCCTGCTCCTGACACCCCGTGCTTTGTATAGACCTTCAAATTTGCAAGGGGTGCAGAGTAACATGATACAGCAAGGCTAGAATGAAAGCGAGGAGAATGAGACTTTATGGCTGTCATTAGGGTCTTTCTCTCTCTCTTTGAAACTGGGGTTGAGTTGTAAAGGTTACAGACAATACACGAAATGTGTTAAGGTGTAAACGTTGAAATACAGTTGCATATCAGCACTTTTACTACTTAGTTAGTAATATTGTCTTAGTCTGGCAGTACACTCTATTTTTTACTTTAAAAAAATGTAAACTAAAAATGAAGGTGGTATACGATGCTGTAGAAGAACCACTTTTGAATATGGTCCCATAAAAAACCTTTAACATACGGAGAACCTTTCTGTTGCACAAAACATTTTTTTTTGTAGTGGAAACAGGTTCTACAAACTGTTATATATGTAGGAAATGACTTAGGAACCAAAACTAGTTTTATGGCATCACCGTGCCGCCAGTTTGGCCCTGTTTTTAAGAGTGTTGAGACCCTGGAGGCTAGTCCGTTTACATTTATGCATGTGGCAGATGCTTTTATCCAAAGCGCCTCATAGTACATTACAAGGTATAATGTTTTAAATCAGTGTGTTCCCTGGGTTCGAACGCAATGCTCTACCACTGAGCTATAAGTGAGCAATTTTGATGTGTATTTTATCTGTATGTTGTTGTCTGATGGTTCTGATGGATGTTGTCCTAATGCCAATGTGTTTATAGTCTATGTCATTAATAATAACCATAACCACTGTTAAACAATACACTTTTAACTTTCACGGGCCCACAGGTGGGCCCAAATTTTTATGTAACTGTTAAACCGATAATAGCCTACTTTAAAACTAAAATAATCTTGACAAACTATATAGCCTACCTTTGGAAAGCTCTAAGGGGGCGTGCACACCAAAGCTTTTACTCCCGCGTCCGGCGCATGTTTTCAATTGATTCCAATTGATTGGAAACTCAGCGTTTTTCAAATAAGCCAGCAGCTAGCATTTTTTTTCCATGCTGCGGTTTTTCCGCACTCTGCGATGAGCGTCCAGAGTTGAAAGAGATTCAACTGTGGGTGAAAAGCTCCGCTCGTCAATGTCAGTTCTCACACGGCCATCCAATCACAATGGAGGAGGGGCGGGACATTGCCACAGCAACCAACCGGCTCACAGCTCAAGTATCAGAGCTACCAAAGCGCTCGGCTGAAAAACAGCGTCCTCACGGGGTTTTCAGCAGTGTTTAAAAGTTTTGGTGTGTCCAGCCCGTAAGGGGGCGTGCACACCAAAACGTTTACGCCCGCTGCCGGCGCATGTTTTCAATTGTTTTCAATGGAAGCTCTGCGTTTTTCAAATAAGCCAGCAGCTGGCGGTTTTCTTCCGTGCTGAAAACCGGCGCCCGGCAGTTTTTCCACGCTCAGCGCTGAGCGCCGAGAGTTGAAAAATATTAAACTTTAAGTGAAAAGCTCCGCTCGTCAATGTCAGTTCTCACACGGCCGTCCAATCACAGTGGAGGAGGGGCGGGACAAGTTTCACAGCAACCAACCGTCTCACAGCCGAAGTATCACAGCTACTTTTCAGCTGAAGAAAGCTGGAACTCAGCTGAAAAACAGCTGGCATTCAGCGTTGTCCAGGCGTTTTCAGCCGCGTTTAAAAGTTTTGGTGTGCACAACCCCTAAGAGTGTAGTTTCATCACGATTTAGCAAAAAGAATGACGTAATGTGAGTAATTTTGTAAAACTTTTTGTTATTACATATTTGTAACACTTATATCCTACTCTTAAAACTTAAAATAATCTTAACAAACTTTATATACTTGGAAAGCTCTATGATGTATTTTTTATATATTGTAAAACCTTTGTGCAGTAATAATAATGCAGTGACAGTAATTTATTAATTGGTGACAATGGTATGCAGCAAACCATGACACCTAGTGGTCTTTGTTGGTAAAACCACTAAAAAACTATTTTTTATGGCTTTAATTTGAAATTTGGATAAAAACTAGTTGAGACTTATGGCTTAATTTTTTTAGCATTTTGGGCATTTTTTTTATTATAATTTTTTTACATATAAAAGATATACTTGATTGCATTATTTGTATTAATTAATATAAACTTAAACTGCTATAACTATTTTTACATTTAATTTTACAATCAACTACCGACACTTCAGTGAAAAACTTTGTAGTGTCTTTTTATAAAGAGCTCAAGATTAGGCTTCTAGACTAAAAGAATGCCAGAGTTATATTAATTTAAAGGTGCACATCACCTTTTCAGGCCCCCTTTAAAAAGGGGGGTGACAGTTAAGGGGTTAAATTACATTTAGTGACCATTAAAACATTTGATTTGCAGCTGAAGTGTTAATAATGCATTGTCTTATTTACCACAATCTAAATGTTCATATTAATATTGCTTGCACAACTGCTTATCCATTATATTATGTTTCTTTTATTCATATGTAATGGAGCTTGACCATTTTTAATAGAAAAAAACAACCTTACACACAGATTCCTCACGCCACCACACTTTAAATGCGACATTTAACCCCAATGAAACAGCTACTTTTACTCTACATCTAGATCTAATGTCTATAAATTGCCTTTGGGGAAATAGTTTTCTTCTCTTTTGACCAGTACTGGCATTAACGGGGATTCACAATATAGACAATAGAATTGTAAAAGCAGAAGAAACGAGAGGTCAGGAAATCAGTCTTTAAATAAAACCAGAAGAGCAGAAAAAGATCAACTCAGCAAAAATGTGCAGTCATAGGATCTCACAAACGTCTAGCTATTATATGCAGAGTATCTGCTATCATCTACTGTTTATCTTGATGTTGAATCTTTATCACAGAACATTTCCTGTTATGCGTTCATTTTAAAACACCCAATTGTTTAAACAAGAGACGTGTCGCTTTGCTGATGAATGATTTCAATTCCACTGATATACAATATCTAAACATCAGTCAAACATTATATTGCTTATATACTCCCATGCATATAAAAATAAACAGAACCATTTGAAATGATGGGTCCCAGGAAGTCCTCTATGAGAAACGTAAGGTTTCTTTATGATGTTATTTTGGCGACAGGAAATAGCAGAGGAGTTTAGGTGGGTTGTGCTATGCTTACTAACCTTTATCTTAACTCTCACCATAGTGCAGATTTAAAAAGTTGCTTATAAACTTTAAATATCTCTAATCTTTAAGCATCTTTAAGTTCTTTGGTGTTTTGCTTACACTGTCGTGCTATGAATATTATCATTATTAATGAGATGTCACTTCTGCATGCCAGTCTGCTATTGCGGTATCATCATTATAGTGGTATAACTTCTGAAACTGTTAGTAGTGTCACTTCTAGTTACTTGCACACAATACTGCTTGAGATTGTTAATGCTGATTTGTCACTTGTCATGATTCTGAATCGTAATGATTTTCCAAGAAAGGAAATCTGAAAATTATCCTTGGATACACAATTTGAATTAAGCATATCCCGGATGTCCCATATCCAAGTGTAAGTAGTGTGGGAAAGTCGAATTCATCCATTTAACAAGACAGCTTCCTGGCCTTGTAAAGAGAGATCTGCATTGGCACTGACCTTGTGGGTGGACCTTAAATATTTACGGTACTCTCATTCAAAGTTGATTTGGAAATACAGGCCATCAACATTTCCTGTGCCGTCATCTACTTTGCAGGCTCAAATATGTGTGCTATTTTGCAACGAAGTGCAGCTCTAAAGATGAACAGAACTGATGTTTAAAATGTCTGTGTATAATTGTGTCATTCCTCGCATTGCTTCTTAGCTAGGCGTTATAACACTTGGGTTCTGCACTTTCACCTGGGGGTTAAGAGGTTAAAGAGAGTGGGAAAGCATCTCTGGTTCGTGTGAGTTTCAAATGAGTTCTGACAATTTGTGTGGTTTGAACATGGTGAAACACTTTTTAAAGGGACACTCCACTTTTTTGAAAATATACTAATTTTCCAGCTCCCCGAGAGTTAAATATTTGATTTTTACCGTTTTGGAATCCATTCAGCTGATCTCCGGGTCTGGCGGTGCCACTTTTGGCATGGCTTGGCATGATCCATTGAATCTGATTGGACCATTGGCATCGCGCTAAAAAATAACCAAAGAGTTTTGATATTTTTCCTATTTAAAACTTGACTCTTCTGTAGTTACATCGTGTACTAAGACCGACAGAAAATTAAAAGTTGCGATTTTCTAGGCAGGTATGTCTAGGAAATATACTCTCATTCTAGCGTAATAATCAAGGACTTTGCTGCTGCAACATGGCTGCAGGAGGCGCAATGATATTGCGCACTGTCTGAAAATAGTCCCCTTGGTTTCTTTCAATAGCAGGGGACTATTTTTTGGCACTGCTTAATATCATTGCGCCTCCTGCAGGCATGTTACAGCAGCAAAGTCTTTGATTATTACGCCAGAATGAGTGTATAGTTCCTAACCATATCTGCCTAGAAAATCGCAACTTTTAATTTTACGCCGGTCTTACTACACGATGTAACTACAGAAGAGTCAAGTTTTAAATAGGAAAAATATCGAAACTCTTTGGTTATGTTGTTTAGATGCGTTGCTAATGGTCTAATCAGATTCAATGGATTATGCTAAGCTATGCTAAAAGTGGTAGCGCCAGACCCAGAGATCAGCTGAATGGCTTCCAAAACGGTAAAATTCAAACGTTTAACTCTGGGAGAGCTGGAAAATAAGCATATTTTCAAAAAAAGTGGATCGTTCCTTTAAATGTACATTGGTAGCTTAAATGGTAGAGCATTGTGTTAGTACCGCAAAAGGTCATGGGATCGACTCCCAGTGAACACGCATATTGATCAGATGTATAGGTTGAATGCACTGTAAGTTGCTTCAGATAAAACTGTCTGCCAAATGCATAAATGTGAATGATAAAACCTTTTCAGCATGTGATAGTGTTGTAGTCAAGACCACCTAAACTGAGACCAAGTCATGACCAAGACCAAGACAGGCTGAGACCGAGACAAGACCAAGACTTTAAAGGGTCGAGACCAAGTCAAGACCAAGACCAGTGCAAGTCACTGTATTAAACACTTATTATAAAATGTGGAATATCATTAGGCACTTCTTGTGTGTGTGCGTGCGTGTGTGTATGCCATCAGAGAAGTTGATAAAATAATCAAAGGCATTGCAGATAGGTGGGAATTTATCTTTATCTATAAGCAAATAAAAGTGAACAAACACTTAAGAGCTGAAATCAACTTTTATTTGATTTTATTCTGAACTGGCTTTCCATGGCTTGCCATCCACTTAACACAATGCAGGTGTTTTTAATAATAAAATTAGAAAAATTGTCATTGGGAGAAACTTAAAAAATGCTTAAACAATGCCAACATCATATGCCAAACCTGAATCAACTGCATAAAATTAATGATAAAAAATAAATTTGTGATGTGCCATCAGTTGTGGTCTTGGCCGGTCTTGAAATAAAATTCAGAGTCCTTTTTGTCTGAGACCGAGACGAGACCGAGTAAAAATGCGGTCGATTCCAAGACGAGACCAAGACCTCGAGAACTACAACACTAGCGTGTGACCCCATTCCTTCATGTCACCCCCCCAACAAAATTTATGACATAAAATCATTAAGACATAACTTAAAATTTTAATTAAACAAAACATTTTAAACTATACAATAGTCCTTTTTGGTAGTTTTTTTTTTAAATTATCAATAAAATAAATTTCAATATCACTGCAACTGTTTTAAAAACTGTGTCAAGTTACTAAGTAAAACGTTTAAAAAGGTTTTTGCTTCATTCCATGTTTTTCAAATGCAACAATACGTCCTGCACATACAATGTTATAATGCTATAAACATAGATTTTATTAGCATATTAAAACACGGTATGACATATATACGGTTTTCATCTCACTGATACTGTTCATTTGCCATGCACAACAACACACACACAGACATGAAGGAGAGTGGCAGCTGCTTCTTGAGAGATCAGACCAGCTGTCCAGGTCTGATCTGCACAAGCAGGCGTGTGCAGGAATCCCAGCTGAATCTGACCTCCTTTCTCACTGTACATTTACAACACACATAGTCCAAATAAAAACGGAGAAATGTACACACTCAGCGCTCCTGACTCTAAAGACACGTGCACAGGCGGACGATTACACATTCTTTTGAAAGCATTACTCCCTCATGGTAATATCAACACCATGGGTTCATAATGGCAAATGCAACTTTTACATTTACACAATTTACAATTACAATTTACATTTTTATAAGTGTTTTTCCTTGGGGATCAAACCCATGATCTGCTAATACAAAGCTTTGACAAGTGAGCTACCATGATAAAAATAAACCAAACCCGAAACCTGTAAATTATGGGAATATTTAAAAACCCCCACTAAGAAATCTTAATTGAAATGATGTCATTAATAACTCAGAATGATAAAATTTCCACTGCCTCAGAGTTGATAACCACATTGTATTACTTATTGTGCTATCAGAACCACTATATAAGCACGCATGTTAATCATCTCCCCATACACTGCTTTGGTTTTTGCAGCAAAGTTCCTGTGCGAACCTATTGCATGCCGGGACTGGCCTTGTGCTTACGCTTTGGTCTGTGTGGTTTAAAGTGGGAGGGCCTGTGGTTTGTTGTGGTCAACTTGCAGAACCCAAAGCATTGCAATAGATTTCCATCGACTGGAGGGCTTGCAGGCAGAACAGGTGTCAGTATGTCAGTCCATGTGCGCTGAATGGGGGCTTTGTCTGAAGATACGTCCATGTTAACCATTTAAGGCTGCACGCTCGCGTCTGGCTCTTATCAACAGGGAGTGTAAGATCGGGGAAGGAAGGCTGTTGTGTGTGGGGGAAGAGGATATGGGGTGGACGCTTTAAGATGAGCTGCTGAACCCACATGTACACATGAATATTCCAGTGATAAGAGGAAGACAGAAATGAGGTGAACTACACTGTTAAAAATACCAGCACTTTGCAGCAGATAACCTTTTACGGCAAAGTGTTTTTTTTTACATTTTTATAGCAGGTTCTTAGGCGAAGAACCTTTTTCATTATAAACAACTTTACAGCCAAAAATTATTAATCAATGCAGTGTTTAGCACTTTTATTTTAAAAAGTGCAAGCTGTCTATTAGACAAAAAATTATATTTTGAAGTGTTTTTTTATTATTAAATAAATGTTAGAGTAAAGCATCTGTAAACAAGTTCCCATCAACAGAAAAAATATAAATACAGGAACATGACAAATATTTTCTTGAATGAGTGTTGGCATATCTCAGATACAGTTTTTCACAATCGCAAAAACACATTTCTTGAAACTATTGCCCTCAAAACCTTAAAGTAACACAAAATCAAATCAAAACTACATTTAGAGAACCTCTGACTTAACAATTGCCTCAAAATTATTTGATCTGTGCTCAGAATCAAACAATGCTTAGAAGTATACAGCATTGCGTTAGCAGTGCAAAAGGTCATGGGCAGTGTTGGGCGTAACGCATTACAAGTATCGCGCATTACGTAATAATATTACTTTTCTGAAGAAACGAGTAAAGTACCGCATTACTTTATAAATGTACACATTAATATTTGAGTTACTTTTTTAAAAAAAGTAATGTGAGTTACTTTTGAGTTTAATTAATTCAATTTAAAAATAAAATAATGTAATGTAAACTGAACATATTAACGTAGAATTACGCACTTTGTGTGCCTAAGCAGGAACAATTTGAGTCAGAAACGGAGATGGCAGGCCAGAGATTGAAATTTTTGTGATCATAAAAAACACCTGCAAGGCCTGAAAGAAATCAAGCCTTAGCAAAATAAGACAAGGTAACGCAAAAGTACCTTAAAAGTAACGTAAGCATTACTTTCCATGAAAAGTAACTAAGTTTTTTGGGGAGTAACTTAATATTGTAATGCATTACTTTTAAAGGGGCCATGGCATGAAAATCTGACTTTTTCCATGTTTAAGTGCTATGATTGGGTCCCCAGTGCTTCTATCAAACTTAGTTTTGGTAAACCATTCTCTACAAGCACATGAAAAAATAGGTCGTTGAAATTTGGCTCTCCTTATGATGTCATACGGAGCTCTTATTATAATAATACCGCCCCTGAATCTGCACTATCCAACCACAGCACTGCCATTTAGTGCAGAGAAAAGCACAATTGAGTTTTAAATGCAACAAACCGCCATCATTGTGATCAATGTTTGAATTTTATCAGCTCATTTGCATTTTAAAGGACACACCTAAAACGGCACATTTTTGCACACACCTACAAAGTGGCAATTTTAACACGCTATAATAAATTATTTATTTGGTATTTTGAGCTAAAACTTCACATATGTGCTCTGGGGACACCAAAGATTTATTTGACATCTTAACAAAGTCTCGTGCCATGGCCCCTTTAAAAGTAACCTTTCCCAACACTGGTCATGGGTTCGAACCCATGTAACATACATACTGAGAAAAAAGAAATGTATGCCTTGTAATGCACTGTAAGTTGCTTTTGATAAAAGTGTCTGCAAAAAAATAAAAAAATAATAATAATAATTTTATATATATATATATATATATATATAATGTATATGCAGCACATAAGTCCTGTAAAAATTCAACAGTCCAACTCCAAAATCCCAAATCAATTACACAAAGAAACCCATTTACTATTGTCTCACCACAATAACCACAACCATTATATTTATAGTAATACATAATACAAATATTAATCAATCTGCCAAAAATCTTTTCACTATATTAAAATTTTGGTTAATTTTTTCTAAGGGGGTAACTAACTAACTATACAAAATGATGTGTTTGAAAGACGGGGAAGCGCACCTGTCAATCAACAGATCGAGGCTAGAGATGAACATGCTCATAAAAGGGGGTAGTCTTTGAATAATTGTAAGAATACAGTTAGCCTACTTTGTATATACTTTTTGTAATATAAAGTTTGGAGAGATGTCATCAACTGCATGTTGTTAAGCTTATATTTAGACGCATTTTGGCGCATTTACCTCAGAGTTTATTTCAGTAATATTGCTGTTTTTCCGGTAATAATAATACAATTTGCATATCAATCCTGCTTCCTTGTCTGTTTAATAATGTCATTATGCTGTTACACTCTTAGAAAGGATTTACACATCTTTGTGCGTTAAGCTTTTAACACATCATGTGTAATTTTAACACATCATGTGTCATTTTGTGTTGATTTTGTGTTAAAATAAAACACATGTTGTGTTAAAAGTAAGATGTGTGGATTCCAGGTGTTGTCCCAGAATCAACACTATTTTTTTAACACATTTGTTTTAAGAGTGTATGTTATGTAAGGATATTTATTGCCATATGAGACGTTCATTGCTGTTATATGAATACTCTTGTCTATGCAAATATATAAATAGTAGGAAATGTATAATGTACTGCCTGTCACCTATATTTTCTCTTTAAATGTTATTCTGCTAATTTATATTTATAATGTACACTAGTCAACAAGTGGATCAAAACCTTTTCTAAAAGTTGTCTTAAAACCAATACCCAATACCGGTTCTTGTCTTAGGACAACTTTGATAAACGTTTTTGATCCACTTCAAATGTTGACTAGTATATATGGAGAGATAAATAGACCTTTCACTCTTAGAACGAATGTGTTAAAAACAACACATTAAATGCGTTGTCCCAGAATTCACCCATCTCTGTGTTATTATTGAAACAACACATTTTGTGTTATTTTAACATAACTTGTGTTATATTATAATACAAAATCAACACAAAATGACACATAATGTGTTAAAATTACACATAATGTGTTAAAAGCTTAACCCACAAAGATGTGTAAAAAATTAACACATCCTTTCTAAGAGTGTTGATTCATTCATGTGTCCTGACCACTATACTAGTTGATCAAATAATATCTAAAGTATAGCCTATTGTTTTGTGAAAAAAACACAGAAGGCTTTGTTATATTGTTTATTGATGAGGCGCTTTTCCACAGAAAGTGTCAATCACATGATCATTTGATACGCTGAAGCAGTGGTCAGCAGTGCACTGCAAATAGAGTAGTACGTGTGAAAGCACAACGGATGCTTGACGGATCCCACAGCATACATACTGCAATTAGCACCCCAAACGCACTGCATACAGAGTATATGTGAAACAGGAAATATTTCACATGCACATTTAATATACATAACTATATTAATTTATCAGTGGTGTATAAAAAACTTACAAAATGAGCTTTATTCTTTTTATTACCTTGAATGAGCCGTTTTTATCTACATACACCCCGGGTCTCTTACATGGAAGTCGCCGTCATGTTTCTATAGTACCCCTAAACTGTTCTATCCACCTGTTTTTGACGTAAATGTGGGTGCCGCCATCTTTGAGCTTTCTTGTATATGACTTCCGGTGAGCCACTAAAGCTAATGGGCGTAGGACACAAGTGTGCCATTTTGACTGGCTGTTTAATGTTTATTATGAAATCCAAGAAGACCGACATGATTTGTGCAGTTGGCGTTGCCATAATAGCTGATACAAACGCAGTAAATCTCTACTTAACATTTGTTTTAACCATAACCCATGCACAAGAACTGAATGTGTATGTGGCGCACATGCACTCATGATCTGTATTTACAAATCCATCCAGTAAAACCTTTTAGGTAAGGATAAATACAATAATTGTTTAAAAACAATGCTGATAAAAATATGCTGATTTAGCTGATTTATTTATTTTGCTACTATATATTATTACAAAAATGCAATTACAGTACAGAATATATACGACATAATCTGCTTAGTTAAAATGTGTTTGCGCGTACTTTTGTTATGTTTTAAATGAAAAAGCAAATACTTTAAAAAACTAAGCAAAGTAATTCATAATCTCATGTCTCGACCTAGTGCGTAATAATAAGCGATGTAATAATAATTTCATAAAACCAAAACAATACTCAATACATGTAGTAGTTTAATATGTTTATTATGGTTTGTTCAAATAATTTACAATGTGTTGAATGAGAAAGATACTGCTCACTGTGTCGGACCGCGAGAAGCTCGACGTGCCGCCATAAACAAGTCCATTAAAAAATGCTGTTTAAAAAAAATTGACACCAGAGGGACAGTTGTGACATTTTAAACCATCCCCTGAAAAGGTTAAACTACACTGTTTTCTACCGGCTGGCTATTGAACCGGATGTCTCGCACAAAGAAGGGAAATACGTCACATCACTTACTTCCGCGTTCGATAAAAAGATAGATAGAGCGCGTTTTGTCCTGTGGCGGCTATTGTAGCTTTTCTATGCATTTCGAAAGGGAGGGTGAACTGTAGACTGAGCAGTTGGGTGCAATTCACAATCTCACCACACAGTGGACCTTTAAGTTTCTGCCACTCAAACATTTACCATCGAAACTACATCATCAAAACAATCAATTGTTCAAATGCCACATTATGCTACCTTACTCAATGCTATGTTACGTTACTATGTGTAAATAAATACTCTTATCTGTAGTATTTAAATGTGTGATGTACCAGGCTGTTAGCAGCTTGTGTTGATACTACAAAGGTTTCGTTCATTACATGTTTCAATGTGATGTATTTTAAGAGCATGTGCACTGTTGGTGCTGAGGAATTTTTGAGCACATGGAATGGGGTTTAAAGGGACGTGTGCACATGGTTGAAGCGTGTGTGTGTGTGTGTGTTTGTGTGGTAATGTGTGTTGAGCGAGGGGCTCTCCGAATGCCACAGGCATCATATCTCTCATTTACTGCATGATGTGCAGGTGTTTGTGCGTGTCTGTTTGTGCGTGTCTGTGGGAGTGTTAAGTAACCAAACACACAACTGAAGGACATGACTATCGCTTCAAAGTTCCGGATATAGTATTAAATCTTATTTGAAGTGCTTTTGATATCGTAGTTCTGCTACAAAATGGTCTAAATGGATTAATTGTTCCCACTGGTTTTCACTTCTAAACAGGCTAAATTCTGAATAAAAATCTAAATTAGGAAAGAAGTGTAGACATATACGGGAAGTATGAGGAAGATGCTTCCGTTTTTTAAAGGAAATTGTGGCAGGAAGTGAAAACCAGACACTGAATGCTTTTTATCCACACACCTATGCCAAGGTTTCTATTCTCTATTATGCCAGACTATTGCTAGTGGGGGTGGATCAAGTTTTTTTCCCGAGTTTGGATTTTGGTTGAATTGGAAATAATTAGTTGATTTTAGGGATGCCCATTAGTCACGATTTATGCTTTGTAGAATAAAAGTTTTTGGTTGCATAATATATGCCGGTAGAAAGTAGAAAAAAATATATTTATTTAAGAAATATTTATATATATATATATAAAATATAAATTATATATAAATGCAAACATGTATACACATGCAAATGTTTCTAAAATATATACATGCATGTGTGGGCATATGTGTGTGCATTTATACATAATTATTATACACAGTCATATATATTATATAAACTTTTATTCTGCAAACGATTAGTCATGACATTAGGATTTTACATAAATTCTCATTCGAAAGATTGAACTAAACATGTTGAGATTATCAATAGGTTTCGCCATCCAATATTGCAATACATCAATTACAATACATTATAATTAGATATTACTAGTATATAATATAATCAGTTCCGGTCATTTAAACACATAAAAATCCCTATTTTCACAATGTGACGACACTAATCAGTCCTTATAAAACCAACATGGCCCATTATGTTTAATAGATGCCTTTATGTAAAATGTTATTTTCATTTTAAGGTTCCTGTAGCTTTTGGTCACAATATAACAGTAAACACGTGCATGATGTACCCTAGATGACAACAAAGAGATAAGATTACAGACATTCATACGTACAGTCAAGTCGTGCCTAGCTACCCACGGGCCCATTATCCATGCGACACAAAGCCATTGTTTGTCCAAAATCATTACGTGTCATTGACTTCCACGTCTTCTGTGTTACTTTTCTTTTAGACCCTGTTTGCCAAAGCTCTCTTTGACAACACGGCCGAAAGTGAAGATGAGCTGGCTTTTCGCAAGGGTGATATCATCGTGGTCCTCGAAAGAAACGTTATCGGGAGCATCGGCTGGTGGAAGTGTTCTCTTCGTGGACGTCAGGGCCTGGCACCGGCAAACCGCCTGGGTATTCTTTCTCCAGCGGAGGCTGAGAGTCTTTGTGCTAATTTAAGTGTGGAGAGAGATTCCTTGTTGAAACAAAACTGTCAAAACATCTATCAAATCCCAAAAAACATGCCATCACCACCGGATCCGATTTATGAAGATATGAATATGATAAGTAATCGGCCCCTCCCATGCATCCCTTCAGCAGATAAGCGTATGTCACAAGATGATCCAGGAGGAAACAGCCCTCTACGTGATGTAAGTTTCTTACTGTAACAACAACAGCATGTCAGCTACCAGTTTGTGTCAAATTTACCAATTTTCACGAATAGGATTATAAATAAAAAGTGCATCATGAGTAAAAAATAGATAAAGGTGCTCTATGATTTAAAGTTCATTAAATGAAGTTTATTTAACTAAGTTCAGGACGAGCATGGTCATGTAATCTAACCAATCATTGAGAAGAGGTGTCTATATGAAGAGTTTGGTTCCAGAACGCAAGAAAATCCATTTTGACCAATTTTGATAAAAATGTGTTTAAAACTGACAAGATGAAAACCACTATTTTCTGTTACAAACGTTCACATAGCATCTTTATAATTTAATAACGTTAAAAAATCAAATCCATAATTAGATTTTCAAATATTTCTTATAAAAACAGATTATTTTTTCCCGCAAAATGCAATGACAAGTTTTTTTTTAAATGCTATAAATCTATTGAATTAATGTAAATGTGCATTCATCTTTGCCATGTTATATTCATTTAGTTGACTAGTGGTATACACTGATTAAAAATATACATTAATGGTATTAATCAAAACACTTACTTTGTCATATTAAGAACACTGTCATTGTTGCTGACGTCGTCGCTGAACTTTTTTGACAGCGATCAGCTGTAAAATGTTTTGGTCCTGCTCAATTTTTGTTGACTTTGAGTAAAATAATGGAAAGTTTTTCATTAGATCCTCTGGGGTCAATGTGTTAGCATGACAGAAGATTGATGCTTCGGGAGAACAAGCAACAGCCTGCATTTTTCCTTCGCCCAAGTGCCTCTCACGTAAATAATTCGATTTTGATGGCTTATGTTTCTTCCCCGCCACAGAAAACCACAACAGGATTATCAATGCCATCAAAATTATTACTTTGTTTTTGTTTGTTTGTTGATCACGAAGTACAAAGTAGATGAGGAAAACTAGGATTCTGTGTGTATTTAACGCACCGCCCTTATTGTTTACAATGTATGGAATGGTGCGCTGTGATTTGTTGAGAGGATTTATTGCATTCTGCAGAGAAGGAGGACTGGCGTTTATCGGGTTTTGGGAAAAAGAGAGAAAAGATGACAGAATGACACGTCGGATATCGGATTTTGAGTAAAATGAAGAATTTACTTTTTAAAACTGACCAGATACAATACTGATTTTGAACTCCTGAAGTCTTTTTATAAAAATTTATTAAAAAATGCTGAATGACCATAGCACCCTTTTCATTAAAACCTTTTATGGCTAATATATAAAAAAAATTTCATGAATTCAATATAACATTTTTAAAACACCTTATTACTTAAAGAAAGGATATAGGGAGGCTAATAAGCAATGCCCTGAAACCCCTGCTTGCACACATGGGGACCAGAGGTCTCTCTCTCTCTCTCTCTCTCTCTCTCTCTCTCTCTCTCTCTCTCTCTCTCTCTGGGGACAGGTATGCAGCACAGAAGCTTTATGAGCTTGTAAAAGAGCAATGAAGACAAAATTCAGACACCACTAACTACAAACAGAAGCAGTGGGTCTGATGTCCCTAGAGACAGAGAGGGGGGGAAAGAAACAATTAGAGAGAGAGGGAGAGAGAGATGAAAGTGTCTAGTTATCGAATAGCAACAGGTCAGGCGTCAGTGTTCATATGTTGTCTAATTCCCATTCTGCTCCAGGGAAAGATGTTTACCTCTCGCATGGCTTCAATTATACAACTGGGTTAATAGGGTACACTTACTGTAATGTGTACTGCATTTTAAGGGTTCGGAAGTGGGCCGCATGATGTCAGTTCCATGGTTACGGTTGTTAGGTTAAGATTTAGACTAACAGTTTTACTCTGTGCAGGTTGCAATGACTCCATCCAGAACTGGTGCAGAATTATATGATGTTCCCAGCTTGTTAAGAAGAACATCCATGATCACAGTAAGTTCTTTTATGGTTTGTGGTAGTTTATCAAAACCAAGAGTCTGTTTAAAGGAAATACTATTAAAAAGAAATATGGAAAAACTTTTATTAGACACCTTGTGTAACTTAATTTCTTTGGTAGCCGCCTGCACCTCAACCACCCATGCAAAGGAAAGTTTCACTGATGCCTACCACAGAAATTCAGAAGAGATATGAAACGCTACGAGGCAACAGATCTGTCAATGCATCTAATAAAAATGTAAGCATGAAATGACCTGTAATGAATATTGTTGTTAAAGGGATAGTTCACACAAAAATGAAAAGTCTGTCCATGTTGTTTTAAATCTGTATGAATTTCTTTTTTTCCGATGAACAGATATTTTGATAAATGAAGCACACAGCTGATTGTAACCATTGACTTTCACAGCCTGGGTGCCAGCCGATCTTAGCCCCGCCCACAACATTTTGAGAACGGGAAGATCGGTCTGGGGTTTCTCCGTTGAGGAGCTACTATGCTAGACCCAAAGCTGGTCGAACCAATCAAATTGTGAGGGCGGGCTTTATACGATGATGGACAGATGATCAACAGTAACGTAATGAACCACGTCACCAAAGAGCGCGTGTGTTGAATCTGTTTACGAAATGGCTGCCGCTGTAGAATTCAGATGTGTGGACATTGAGTCTGTTCTAAAAGATATCGACAGAGCATTGATTTTAAAAGAGGAACAGAGAAACGCGAGCAAGGCATTTGTTGATGTTTTTGCCGTCCTTCCTACTAGAATTGAGTATGACAACGTCAGGCTATGACTTTCATAGTAGGAGAAACAAATCTGATGAAATTCAATGGGTACAGTCAACTGCGCGCTAACCATCTTTTATCAAAATATCTTCTTCATCAATTATCACAATACTTCCATAATATTTGTTTTTCCTACTATGGAAGTCAATGGTTACTATCAGCATAATTTATCAAAATATCTTATTTTGTGTTCATCAGAAAAAAATAAATTCATCAGCATGTCATCCAAAATGTTGATGTCTTTCTTTGTTCAGTCAAGAAGAAATTATGTTTTTTGAAGAAAGCATTCAATGATTTTTCTCATTTTAATGGACTTTAATGGACCCCAACACCTAAGGCATTAGGGTCTTTTCTAGCGAAACAATTGTCATTTTTGGCAATAAAAATAAAAATATGCACTTTTAAACCACAACTTCTCGTCTTCCTCCGTTCATGTGACGAGCCAGCGCGACCTTACGTAATTGCGTAATGACGTCGAAAGGTCACGTTACATATATGAAACGGACATTTGCGGACCATATTAAACAATAAACTGACACAAAGACATTAATTAGTATCATTCCACATACAACAACGTTGGAACGGTCCTTTTTCGCCACACTTGTAAACACTGGGGCGTAGTTTCGCATACGTCATCTGTACCTCTTTACGTGATGACGTATTACGTGAGGTCGCGCTGGCGCGTCACAGAACCGAAAAAAGATGAGACGTTGTGGTTTAAAAGTGCATATTTTTTATTTTTCTTGCCAAAAATGACAATCGTTTCGCTAGATAAGACCCTTATGCCTCGTTTGGAATCATTTACAGTCTTTTGAAACGGCAATTTTAAACTGCATTATAACTGTTAAGTGTTGGGGTCCATTAAAGTCCATTAAATGAGAAACATCTTGGATTGTTTTCCTCAAAAAACATGATTTCTTCTTGACTGAACAAAGAAAGACATCAACATTTTGGATGACATGGTGGTGAGTAAATTATCTGGATTTTTTAAAGAAAATGAACTAATCTTTTAAAGAAAAAAATACGTTTAATTAAATTTTCTGAATCAAGTCAATTTGTAAGTGAAAATGTACTTTCTTGTTCATGTAGGTCTGCATTATACGACCATTGGTTTCCCAAGACCCCAGTTATGAAGTACCAATGCCCTGCATCAGTGAGGATAGTCCAAAGCCTCCATTTGTTTGCAGTACCATGCCGAACCTTTCTAAGTCAGACTGGATTTATGATGTTCCTGTCTTCATGCAAAAACAAGGTGCTGAACCTGATCGCTATGGCACCATGCCATCCAAAACTATAAGCTCAGACATACCACTTTATGACACCTTGCCAGCTCGTGTTTGTCCTGAAAGAAAAGCCGCTCATCTCCAGCCCGTCTATGATATTCCCAAACCAAGCCTGTTTGTGCAAGCTGATTCATGCACTTATGATGTCCCACCGTTTCTTAAACCGAAAGAGACCTCTGAACATTCTACATTACCCAGACAGTATAGCGCTCCTGAAATTGACTCTATCAAGAATCATGAACCTCTTGAGTATAGGGGTACGTCCAGACCCATATGTGACCAGCTTCTTCGTTTGCCCTTAAGGGGTCGAACTTTGTCCAGGCAGGCCACGGAAGGTGGAATTAGAAGGGACTATGGTGATAACAAAGACAACCAGAGAAGCTCTACTGTGTCCGACTGCTCCACAGCTTCCAGTTCCTCCAGGAGTTCCTGCGACTCTTTCCTGTTAAGCTCTCCTGAGCCCGAGCCCTTGCGTGAGGTCACCCTTTCTCAGGAGGAGGCTGGCCAGCGGCTCCATGAGCTGCGGGATGCCGTCTGCCAATCTGTACCCAAACTGATGTTGTTCGTAAGTAGCCAATGGAGAAGCAAAGAGCACCTGGGTCAGCACCTCCAGCAGATCCGCACAGCCACGGAAGAAGTGACGGACTCCATCACCAGTTTCCTGAACTTTGCCTTGGACGTCAGAGGAAATGCGCAAAGGTTGACGGACTCCAACCTGCAGGCGAGGCTCCTGAAGCAGCTCTCCATCGTGGAAGACTCAGGTTTGATCCTGCAGCAGGCTGCGAATCTGCTGCGAGGCATGGGCTGGAGGCTGGATGTTTTGGCTCAGGATGACGGCAAATCACAGACACATGACCATTTGGAGCAGTTTGTTATGGTGGCTCGTACTGTGCCGGAGGATGTTACGAGGCTGGTGTCCATCCTGAATGCCAACGGGAAGCTTCTTTTCAAAGTGCCGGCAAAGGAACAGGACATGGCGGAGCAAAGCGGCTCGTCTGAAAAACGTTTAAGCAAAAGTGAACCAACTGTAGACTCGGGAATAGATGACAGCGACTATATACAACTTCAGGTAAGCAAATCACACCTTAAAGGAGACATATCATGAAAATCTGACTTTTTTCATGTTAACACTGCAAAAAATGACTTTCTTACTTAGTATTTTTGTCTAATTTTCAGTAGTAAAAATTCTTAAATTCTTAAAGAGCAAAATGACATAAGAAAATAAGTCTAGTTTTTAGACCAAAAATATACAATTTAAGTGAATTTGTGCTTAAAACAAGCAAAATTATCCGCCAATGGGGTGAGAAAATTTTGCTTAAATTAAGTGTTTAAGATCAAACTAAACTTATTTTTAGATTTTTTTCTCACCCCATTGGCAGATAATTTTGCTTGTTTTAAACACAAATTCACTTAAATTGTATATTTTTAAGATATTTCTACTAAAAACAAGACAAAAATACTATGTAAGAAAGTCATCCCCCGCAGTGTAAGTGCTATAATTGGGTCCCCGGTGCTTGTGAAATGTGGAAAAAGAGCAACCCAGTAACTTAGTTTTGGTAAACCATTCTCTGCAAGAATGTGAAAAAATAGGTCATTGAAATCTGGCTCCCCTTGTGATGTCAGAAGGGGATAATACCGCCTCTTAATCTGCACTATCCAACCACGGCACTGCCATTTAGTGAAGAGGTCAGCTCATTTGCATTTGAAAGCACACACCCAAAAACGACACATTTTGCTCACACCTACAAAGTAGCAATTTTAACATGTTATAATATATTATCTATATGGTATTTTGAGCTAGAACTTCACATACGTACTCTGTGGACACCAAAGATTTATTTGACATCTTAAAAAAGTCTGGTTCTACTATTAAAGGCACAATGAGTGATTTTTGCATTAAAATACCCAAAAACCCAAAAGACTACAACTCCCATCATTTCATGCTTCTTCACAGTGTCATCAAACTACACATTTGTTATTGTTTTGCGACATCAAGTGGTGAAAATTACAAATTGTGCCTTTAATACTACTACTACTACTACATATTGATTTGAATAACCTCTACTTTAATTATCATCTGTATAATGCTGAATGAATTCTTTTGTCATATGCATGAGACATAAACATTTTATTGTCAGTCATCAATTTTAACCAATGCTATTACTTTTTTTACAGACAAACACGGAAGAGGTTGTCCAACAACCGAAATTGTCAAAAAGCAGCTTTAAACAAAAGAAAAATGGCGATACCATAAAAAAACAGGTAATTTATGTCTCAAAGTAATGTACAGTACTGTGCAAAAGTCTTAGGCCACCATGCCAGAATTAGATTTGTTGTTTTTGCAATGTTATACTGATCATATATAATTGTTTTCGGTCTCTTTAATAGAATACATCCAGAAAATACAGGAAATGTGTATATAGTATTAAAAATGTAAACTTTTGTGTCAAGTTTTTAGGGAAAACTCACCTTCCACTTGAGCAATATCGGGAAACTGCAGGATTTTTTAAACCTAAATAAAATTAAATCCTATTTCTAATTTTAAAGAAATTAATCTTTTTACTTCATTCTGCTCAAAAACGCTCAAGATGTGTTTAGTGCCAAGAGAGGTCACACTAAAAACAGACAATGCCTAAAGAAGACATTTAGTCCCGAAATTTTAATTTTTCTTTTTTTGTACATATTTCATGTATGTATCTTAATAAAATAGATATGCATGGACATTAAAACTTCTAAAACAACAAGTATGGTGGTGGTGGACTAAAACTTTTGCACTGTACTGTAGTTGAATAACAATGTGATCCTATTAGCAAGGGCACAAGTAAAGCTTGCATTATTGTGTTACAAATATATATTGATTTTAACTCTACAACCCTTTCATTACTGTGTCTTCCAAAGGTTACCAAGTCACTATCCCTTAGCCCCTGCCGTCCACTTCAAACCTCCAAGAAGCCGTCAATCTCTGACCACTGCAGACTTTATTTTGGAGCAATTCAGAAGGCAATCAGTGTGTTTATAAGTAGTCTGAATGATGGCCATCCCCCTGAAAAGTTCATATCCCACAGTAAGCTGGTTATTATGGTGGGCCAAAGACTTGTGAACTCTTTGTGCACCGAAGCCAAAAATACAGAGGCCAGTCAGGAAATGTTGTCTATGAGCAATCAGCTATGTGCCCATCTCAAGCAGCTTGCCGTGATCACCAAGAAAGCAGCTCTGAACTACCCTGACCAGCAAACACTGCAGGAAGCCCAGAACATTGCCAAAGAGCTGGCACAAAGAGCACAGCACTTCAGAATGTCACTGGATGCCTGACGAGTCATATTATAAGTTATCATGATGAGGAGGTGGGTTGGCGCATGGGGCAATTGTATTTGTGGAATATCAGAATCTTCTTGATTTGTATGAGAGTCTAAACCAGGTACACTTAAACCGCACAACATTTCTATCTGTTAAAGGGGTCATAGCATGAAAATTAGACTTTTTACATGTTTAAGTGCTATAATTGGGTCTCCAGTGCTTCTATCAACCTAAAAAACGTGAAAAAGAACAACCCAGTAACTTTGTTTTGGTAAGCCATTCTTTGCAAGCATGTGAAAAATTAGGTCATTCAAATTTCGCCTGTTTTGTGACGTAGGTAGCAAGGCCAATTACAATAATACCGCCCCTTAATCTGTACTATCAAACCACGGCACTGCCGTTTAGTGCAGAGAGAAAGGTAGAGAGAAAAAATTATTGACAGCACAATTGAGTTTCGATTGCAACAAACCACCATCATTGTGATCAGTGTTTGCATTTCATCCGCTCATTTGCATTTTAAAGGACACACCCATTTTTGCAGTGGCAATTTTTACATGCTATAATAAATTATCTGTAGGGAATTTTGAGCTAAAACTTTACTTATACACTCTGGGGACACCAAAGACGTATTTTACATCTTTAAAAAAAATCTCATAATATGACCCCTTTAAGGCACAGACGGTAAGCAAGCTAAAGGAAACGAGTAAAAAATAATACAAGAATTTGCATTTTTGTGTAAACTATTATTGGTATATACAGTGGTAACCAATAATAAAAAAAAACGTTTTCATCTATTTGCCTTATTATAAGTGTATGATGTACTTGCCCTGCCAAACCTCAGACTTTAAATGATTTAAGCAAACAATGCACTTTTATAATGCCCAACACTGTATAAAGTTTTGGTAATAATAATTAGACACAATGTATGTAAATGACTATACTATATGTAACATTTTTGTACAATAATTTAAATATTTTTTTCTAAACAACTTTGAATACAACTTTTTAATATTCTTTTCATTCTTAAATCTTACGTTTTCAGTATTCATTCTTTTACACTGTAAGAATGCAGTATTCTGCTTTTGAACATGTACTGTAATATCTAAGAAACTTGTCTTTTTGACACAAATAAAATGTGATGTATGCATTAATATGATGTGTAATTTCATGTAATAGCTTAATGGTGAAAACCTGTTTAAAATTCTCCACATTTAGGAGTAACTAACAGTACTTCTTTGTCAATTAAATTATTTTACCAGTGTACCTTTAAGCAAATACCAAGTTTGTCTGATTTTTTAAATAAATAGTTACTTTGTATCACAGGATGAAATTCTGCTAAATATAGAAATTTCTTGCTTTACGAATATAAATAGCGAATTGGAGCCCCCTAGCGATTAACCTCAGGAAAAACATCTAGTTTGGACGCAAACAATTAACTTAGCAAAAGGTTGTGATTGAATCAGGCATATTAAATATTTTATGTAGAAACGTTAATATTTAATAACATTAAATTATGTAATTTACCATGAATTGTTTCACATATATGTTTCATGCAATGAATGTTTATGCCGCCTTCAAACATCTATTTTGAATGCAGAAAATCTTATAACAAGAACAATTATGCATAAACTAACGTTAACTAATTATTCTTAGTTAATCGTAATTTGTTCTAATATGATTATGAATCGCGAATGTAATGCTCGGTTAACTTAAATAAACCAGGCTTGATGACGTATGCAGCCGGCATATGCGACCTCCGTAGGCTGCAGCCTTCGGATTGAGAAGCGGCCTTGATTTTATACATCCTCCGAATTCTCGTAAAAGAAGGTCGCAATCGAAGGTCGCATTTGGAGTGTCCTACTTGCTTTTCTGAAATGAGGCAGCCTTCGAATGCGACCTCCGGACATGCAACAGTTTTCCAGTCGCGCCCACTGAACTCCAGACTCCGCCTCCTTCTGCGTGACTGTACGTGCCCTGCGTCGCCGCGCGGCGCTCCTCTCTTTCCCTCATCCAGACCACAGACATGGCTCCGTAAGGGTGCACATGGCGGCCAGCAGCCATGAACCAAAAACCAACTCACCAAAAACTACAGATGCACCTCCGATCTGATTGATTTCCGATTTTCAACTTCCACATCCGTCGCAATCCGGTTTTCAGTATCCGGGAGAGGCTGCCGCCGTCTCTGTCAAATTTCCTCCAGACAATTTCACGCAAAACCCGTAAAAAAATCAGATATCACACTCAAAGGCAACAGTCATGGGTGTGCAAGGTTTCCAGGAATACATTGAAAAGCATTGCCCCAACGCCGTGGTGCCCGTGGAGCTCCAGAAGCTCGCCCGGGGCAGTCTGGTCGGCGGCGGCCGGCAGAGACCCCCTCAAACTCCGCTCCGGCTGCTGGTGGACGCCGAAAACTGCTTGCACCGACTCTACGGCGGCTTTTACACCGACTGGGTGAGCGGCGGCCAGTGGAACCACATGCTCGGGTACCTCGCCGCTCTTGCCAAAGCGTGTTTCAACGGCAACATCGAGCTGCTCGTCTGCTTCAATGGCGCCCTGGAGAAAGGCCGACTTCACGAGTGGGTCAAGCGACAGGTGAACGAGAGGCAGACCGCACAGCAGATCGTCAGCCACGTCCAAAACAAGGGCACCCCGCCGCCCAAGGTCTGGTTCCTGCCTCCGGTGTGCATGGCCCACTGCATCCGCCTGGCACTCCTCAGGTTTCGCATCGGGGTGAGTGTAACAGATTCTGGTGGTTGTTGTTGTTGTTGCCATCTGCCCAGTTAGCTTAGCGGAACCAGATCCAGAGGAGGTGGCCAGGTTGTGGACCAGCGAATCTCATCCTTTTTAACTTAAACTCCTCAGCATTGCTCACAACAATATTTGCAAGACCGCAAACTTTACTTCCAATTTGTACACTATAAAACGATACC
Organism: Misgurnus anguillicaudatus; assembly: GCF_027580225.2. Taxonomy (NCBI): domain Eukaryota; kingdom Metazoa; phylum Chordata; class Actinopteri; order Cypriniformes; family Cobitidae; genus Misgurnus; species Misgurnus anguillicaudatus. Next base: position 23,451,692 of record NC_073350.2, on the reverse strand, counting down.
CACACAAAATATTATATACAGGAAAAGTACTTACTGTAATAAACTGTTGTACTATAATAAAGTATACTATAGTATTGTTTTGCAACTATGGTAAATGCATAAACACTGCAGTATAACTAGTGTTTACTAAGTAAGATTCAAAAAACACTAAAGTGTCTAGAAAGTTTTACCACAGTTTACTATAAAATAATATAGGATCGGCCCTGGTTGAGAAACACTGTCCTGCAATGCTTTCGTGATCAAACTAGGATGTCAGAGTTTAAAATGAATATAATATGAAGACCTGCCCCTGGTATTCATGTTGAGATAAATTATGTATACAAACATTATGACCAAGGTCAGCAGACACATTGTTGAACGATACTTGAGTTATTCTGCATAGACAGTGTGTTTGTGAATTAGTTATGAACCTCCCAGTGTCTTTTAATGTAGTATTAGTATTAGTGAGCATGATGTTAAAAGTCACATGTGCATGCTTTTGTTATTCTGCAGAGGCGTTTTATCCTACAAACATTACAACTGTCAGCAACCTTTAGCCAACTTGGACTGGAACCAGTTTGGCATGCTGGTGGTGTCTGGCCGGAGATTTGACTTCACTGTACTGGTTGGACTACAGTGAAGTAACAAATCCATCTGGTTGTTACTGTAATGTGTAAATATACGCAGGTGCTTAAAAGCAAATGCATAATCATTTACATCTTCATAGCATTTAATATTTTATACAACAGCTCTAAAATATTACAGTTATATTTTATAAACTATACAATTGTGCAGTGATTTAGTTGCAAAAGGTCCTAATGTTCATTCATTTTAACCTCCTGTTATTCAAAAACAGATGTTGTCATGCCATATTGCACACCTCCCCGAATACAAAAATTTTTTTATTTATGAAGGCAAAAATAGGCTGTGCTGGCAAAAATGAACTCCCACCTCTTCTTTTCTTTGATTGGATGTTGCGTGTGTTCACGTGACACAGGAATTGTAAGCACTGCGCTGTGATTGGCTGCCTGCTCTAATGCATCACTTCTGCTGAGATTTCCAGTCACACACAGGCTGTGACCAAGTTTGTGGGCCCTGTTCTGTAAAAAGTGCTGAGTGTTTTGAGACACATGACTTTTGAGAACTGCTTTTGTATTTTAATTTATTATTGAAGGCTTATTTTTTAAACATCTATTCTAAGATTTGTGTTATTATTTGTGGAGGAATGAAAAATAAGACTAATATTCAGTACTTAAAACAAGTCATGTCAGTAATTGTTTTAATGAATAAATGCATAAGTTTGGTTTTCGTGTTTAGCCAATTTCAAATTAACTTCACTTTAAAAGAAAGAATAAGCATAAATGCTGCTGGCATGTTCTGTTTAGTTAATGCCTATAAAAAAGACAGAATTTGACAGTGAAATGTTTCCCAGGAGAGATATTTTGCACCTTTTCATGGAAATCCCCAAATAAGAACACTGGTATATTCACGCCAACCAATGTAAATTTGTTTTTGATCTTCTAATGAGCCTTTCTTTATTTGCCTCCCGTCTCAGGTTGTCCAGACCATTGAGGATCATCACCAGGAAGTAATTGCCTTATTCAGAGAAAATGGCTTCCATGGTTTGGTCGCCTATGATTCTGACTACGCCCTGTGCAACATCCCATACTACTTCAGCGCTCACGCTCTGAAACTCAGCCGTAATGGCAAAAGCTTGACCACCAGCCAATACCTGATGCACGAAGTTGCCAAGCAGCTTAATCTCAATCCAAACCGTTTTATCATTTTTGCTTCACTTTTAGGTAGGTTTTAAGATTTATTACAGTATTTTGAATGCAGTCACTGCCTTACCATAATATTGTGATATATTTGCCCATTGAGTATCTGAAAACTTTAATTTTTAAAAGATCTAGAATTTATTTATTAGTGCAGTATATAAAAATGATAAGATGTGATCAGTAACATTGCATTTGTTCAATATTACATTACCTGCAATAACATAATGTTCATATTCATGACCTGCGTGCACTTTACTACAATATTAAAAAACTAAATACTATTTAATATTATATTGAAGGTAATCACATACTGCCTGATGAAGACTTGGCTGCCTTTCACTGGAGTTTACTTGGTCCTGAGCATCCTTTAGCATCATTGAAGGTAATGATGACATCTACTCTAGTGTGTAAATGTAAACATTTAAATTTGGCCTTTGACTGATTTTTATAATTCTTTTAAAACCCAATTAAATGGGGTTTATGTGGTATCATTACTGTTTATAATGGTTTCCGCATTTAGAATAGATGTTTTTGAAGGCTGCAGAAATGATACTTCAATGAGATTTACTCAGTATCAAGCCATTTGTGACCAGTTTCCCTGACAACCAGATTGAAATGAGCTCTGGAAAATAACTTATCGGCATCATGCAAAATCACTCTTGACATAGTCCTCAATATGTACTGCTTTTGTCTTCAGTACTTTCTTCAATAGTCTTTAACTCTTGCTTAAGCAAATGCAGCCATCTGCGACTCTAAATGAGGAGGTTGAGCTGAAGAATGGCTTCGTGTGTGTAACCTCTTAATGTTGGTGATGCTTGGCAGATGGCGTTATTGATTTACTGTTTGAGCGAGAATAGGCTACAGAGAGTAAGCCACAGTGGTTTTACACTTTCAGAAAGCTATGCGTAATTTTCCATTTTTTGTCGTAGTAATTGTTCTGTCCTGAAATGACACCAGGAACTCTAACAGCCCTCATCTGAGTATATGCTTCAAGTCATCCGGGAGCATCAAATCTGTGTAAATTTATTAAATATTAAATGTGCTCTCGGTTTGTGACAACACAGAAAAATATGATATTAACCACCCAGGCAAATTTAAATTATTAAAAAACGGCAAATAAAATAAGTTATCGAAATCTCTGCTCTCAAACGCTGGGGGCGTGCCTGCTGTCTGTGCTGTAACCACACCCACTCACAGGAAAGCTGCCGTTTCTCTCAACTTTCAAATACAGCTACCATAGACATTATATACGTAGACGCCTCATGATGTGCTGGAACATAATCTAGCGTTGCCGCCATTTTGGTTGAGTCTCCTCACTCTACGCTAGCACCAGTCAATCGGAGTCAATGGAGAGCGAACAACTATGCCCGTATTTTGTGCAGTTTACGGTTGCAATAAGTAGCGCAGTATTGATTGCATGGGATTACCTTTCACCAGTAAGATTGAACAATAATTGTGGTTATTTTACCATTTATAATATTATGTCATCGTCGTAACTAACGTTAAACACGTAATCAAACCGTCTAAAATTTCGGTAAAAATTCAGGGAGTTATGATGATTGTAGTTGAGGATACTCCTCAGTAGAAATAAATGCAGGGGTGCGCATTGGGGACCCATCCAAGATGGCGGCCGCGCTGATATGTCAGCAACAATAGGCATTGTCAGTCTATGAGATGTCTACGTATATAATAGGTGTGTTCGACTTCATGCGGAGCTGCGCAGAAGACTGAGGCAGTGCATGCCGGTTAGTAATTTTGTCCGACTTGAGCTGGCGCTGAAGGCATGTGACTGATGGTTTTAAAGTACCGCGAAAGCGTTTCGAGAGTAGCTGGCTAGCTCGGCCAGCGCAGACTCTCCAGAGCGGCAGCACAGAGTTCTGATGACGACACAGCTCTTCGTGATTGGTCGACAACTATCACGTGGGTTTCATGTTTAATCCAATGTCAGTTCAACGAATAAACATTAAAAATTAATGTTCAGGAAAAACACTTTAATACGCAATATGTTATATTAATAATTAAATAAAATAAAAAGAAGCAAAATACCAAATTATATTGGTATTTTATTAAAGTAGGTTTGCTTCCTGTTATTTTTGGGCATACAGCAGGCATCTGGCTTGACGGCTCCGTCTTCAGCTCCTCCCTCGACTGCAAGCTGCAAACCTCGCTCATCAGTCTGCGCAGCGCCGCATGAACTCGAACACACCTTACGTCTATGTACAGCTGCAACCTGTATGGATGCTCGTGATTGTGTTAGGGGCGGCACCATGCTCGGTGGCTCCAGTGAGTCATTGAGCCACCATTTTAGCCCCGCCCAAATAATCCTGAACACGGAAATGTGGTAACTCCACAATTCAGTTCTACACAATTCACAGTTTTTGCAACATGCATGATTTCTAACAAAATGTGTTTAGAAACAATTCTATGAAATTAATTTACACTGACTTTAAAGAGCCATACGAGTGAAAGTCCTCTGTTGAAGATTAAAACTATTGGATCTGCCCAGAGTCACTCTGAATCTGCCATAACCAATCGCTAACGTGTGGTCGTGACGTATATCATGCACCAAAACTGGTCGGAAACAACAAGTAAGAATAATCAGACAAACAAAACTTCGTAAACCTGGTTCTTGCTCCGACTTTAACTTCTGTATATTCGGCAGTTTTGCAACAACGGACCGAATAGATTTTCTCACGTCTTTCTCGGCTGCCATTACTGAACTACAACTCAAACTGACGCACGACCTCAACGTCATCGTTCTTAGCCCCCCTATCTGTTCGCTGATTGGTCCTGCAGATTTTTGCAGGAGAAAACGAAACTCTACAGAGCAGTCCCAGACGTAGTACTGAAGGGAACGTAGCGCGTCGGAGGGCGGAGCCAGGCTACTGTATATAAACTCTCACTAACAAAGTAAGGTATATCCAGTATACACAGGTATTCAAACAAAGGATCTGTAATGTGTAAAGCATAAAGGCAAAGAGATATTATTTTAGGATAGGAGGGACTGCCCTTGGAAATGAATTGTATAATCGGTCTAAATGATGTACGGTTTGTTTCAAAGAATAAAAATATTTCTCGGTTATTGTGCCTTGAGCTGGATTGTGCTCAGTCAGATATGTACTCCTATGATGCCCATCACATTTAAAGCAGAAGAAGCTTTTGCTGGGGGTGTGATGGGTTTTGTTTTTTTCTGATGCAGGTTCGTGCTCACCAGCTTGTTCTTCCTCCCTGTGATGTCGTCATAAGGGCCGTCGCCGACTATGTACGCAATCTACAAGATGTCAATGACCTGGAGGCTATTGCTAAGGATATATTCAAGCACTCTCAGGTAACAACACGTTGTTGTAGCTCCTTTTTTGTATTTTTTTCTGTTATGGACCACAAATGATTTTTGACCTGCAGACCCCATTCTTATTCGCTTATTGTAAGCATCTAAAGCAAAATTCCTCTTCTGTTTAAACAACATATGGGTGAGATAACCGAAATTGTGTGTGTATATCCTAATTGTGTTGTCTTGTATTCAGTCCAGAACAGATGACAAACTTGTCCGTTTTAAAAAAGCAGTGGAGTATTATGCCACCGCGAGCAAGCCCCCCTACTTGCCATATTATTTAGGTAAGATTGTCAATTCTTCTGTTTTACGTCTGTGTTGTTTGATTTATACAGTTTGAATTCTTAAAGGAATAGTCTACTCATTTTCAATATTAAAATATGTTATTACCTTAACTAAGAACTGTTGAATCATACCCCTATCATCTGTGTGTGTGCACGTAAGCGCTGGAGCGCGTTGCGACGCTACGATAGCATTTAGCTTAGCCCCATTCATTCAATGGTACCATTTAGAGATAAAGTTAGAAGTGACCAAACACATCAACGTTTTTCCTATTTAAGACGAGTAGTTATACGAGCAAGTTTGGTGGTTCCAAAGTAAAACGTAGCGCTTTTTTAAGCGGATTTAAAAGAGGAACTATATTTTATGGCGTAATAGCACTTTTGGGAGTACTTCGACTCGGCGCAGTAACACCCTCCCTCTCCCATTATGAGAGTGAGAAGGGGAGCGGACTTTTCAGGCGAGTCGAAGTACTCCCAAAAGTGCTATTACGCCATAAAATATAGTTACTCTTTTAAATCCGCTTAGAAAAGCGCTATGTTTTATTTTGTACCACCAAACTTGCTCGTATAACTACTTGTCTTAAATAGGAAAAACGTTGATGTGTTTGGTCACTTCTAACTTTATCTCTAAATGGCAGCATTGAATGAATGGGGCTAAGCTAAATGCTATCGTAGCGTCGCAGCGCGCTCCAGCGCTTACGTGCACACACACAGATGATAGAGGGATGATTCAACAGTTCTTAGTTAAGGTAATAACATATTTTAATATTGAAAATGAGTAGACTATTCCTTTAAGGTATTCACATGACAATGATTGTACTAAAACCAGAAAAGTTTATCCTTAGCATTTTTTAGTTGTTAAAACGATCCCCGTTCACACTGATCCACAAAAACGACTAGAAACGCTGTATTGTACGTGCCTGGCCAGTAGTTAGCGATGTTACTTTGTGCACAGGCTCGTAGTGTTTTTTTATTGGATAAATACAATCAATCAAGACAGCAATGGTATTGAGCAGTTTTGTTTAGATAGATAATAAGGTTGATTTATTAATAATGGTGCTTTTCCATTGCATAGTACCCCACATTTGGTTTGGGTCGGGTCAGCTTACTTTTGGGGCTTTTCCACTGGGTGCAGTACGTAGTACCCAATACATTTTTAAGTACCACCTTGGTCGGGGTTCCAAGCGACCCGAGCTGATAACAATACATGACGCAAAAAACTGTAGATCACTGAATGGTCTGAGTGAGATAATCGTTACTACCAGCGTCATCGCTATAATGTAAAAATTGTGCACGTTCGCATATATGCTTAAATGCAACTTAAATGAGGCTCAGCAGAGCACGTCGACTAATGCCACGGGTGTTTGTACAGAAACTGTAATGTGAGACAGAGGTAGTGATAAACGTGATGTGCAAACATCTATTTGTGGTGGTAAATTTAAATTTTGTGGCGGACTGAGAAATAATTGAATGTATGGGAATGTACAACGACGCTCTCACTTGTATGATGTCACAGCAGTAGGCAGTTCAAATATAACGACACGCCTATAATCCCTCCCACTCCGAAGTGTTACTAAACTCGATGGAAAAGCTAACCAAGTCAAAGTGAGCTGACCCGACCTGACCCAAACCAAACCGTGGGGTACTATGCAATGGAAAAGCACCATTGGTGACCCTGGATTATAAAGTGGATTCCAAAATTTTCAAAAACTTGCACCACGAAACTTGTTTTCAAAAGTTTGCATTTTAAGGACCCCAAAAGCCACTGTCAGTGTAAACAAACTGCAAAATGCATAAAAAAGTTTTTGGTTAAAGGAAAACACCACCGTTTTTCAATATTTGACTATGTTCTTACCTCAACTTAGACGAATTAATACATACCTATCTTTTTTCAACACGTTTTTAACTTTGTACAGCGCCTCATGAATGTGTTAGCATTTAGCCTAGCCCCATTCATTCAGGATCCAAACAGGGATGAATTTAGAAGCCACCAAACACTTCCATGTTTTCCCTATTTAAAGACTGTTACATGAGTAGTTACACGAGTAAGTGTGGTGGCACAAAATAAAACTTTTGTTTGGAGCCATAGGAATGAATGGGGCGGCTAAATGCTAACACATTCAAGAAGCACTAAACAAAGATTAAAAGTGCATGCATTGAAAAAAGATAGGTATGTATTAATTCATCTAAGTTGAGGTAAGAACGTAGTAAAATATGGAAAAACAGTGGTGTTTTCCTTCAAAAACGTAATTTCGTAAACAACCCCTTATGGCATGGCAGGTCAATGCAATCCCTCACTTTGAGTTGGTGTTGTTTTCCTATCCCTGTTTGAAGCCAGGATTTAAAGACTCTGTGTGTGTGTCTCTCTCTCAACCGTCTCTCGGTCTCAGTCCTCACAGTAATGTGAGAAATTTTCCCACTTGCCTTAGGACGTTGTGTGCATGTTGGTATGGCCGTTGTGCCCTGTGCATACAAATAGGCTTCTTTAAAAAGGACTCTTGCATAGAGGGTGCTAGTCTGGAAAAACTCCTCCGCTCGCCTGAAAAGTTTCAACAGGTTCATTGAAGGGATGTCGAAAGAAGAATTATAAGCAAAAAGACCTATTTAGATTAAACAACATCCAATTTGTGAGAGCATGTGTGAGACATTTTTGTACAACAACCTTTCATTTCAGACAGGTTAACTTCTAAATGAGTTTAATGTTTAAAGGGTTTATTAAAAACACATACGTTGCATTTTATATTTCTGCGGTGCCTACACACATTTTAATGTTTCAAGGTCAGTTTCCATAGTGGGTGGATGTGTGGTATTGAGAAAACTAAAAGAAATCTTCAGTTGAGCGTCATTCTTTTTACTGCTAAAACAAAAATTATACATTTGTCGGAAATGAGTGCATTTATTATTTTATTTTTCACTGCATATATTAAATCAGACTGAACCTTTATGTTTCTGTGCCCACAGTCAGACCAAATCAGATGGGAGGGCCAACAGCACTACAGATGCTTAACATTCCACAGACCCCTCATCCAGGCAAACCTGGGGTGAGTATCATACCCAAGTCTGACCCATGCGGGTTCGGGTTTAAAAGTTTTATGTGTGCCTCAGACACGGGTCTAGTATAATATTAGCGAGATTGGGTCTCGGGAAATTTAAAATGAATGTATTTTTGATGAACGGACCAGAGAAGACCCAAACTATCTTGCGGGAGTGCGTCAAGTCCTTTCCAACGCCTCCTCTGTTTACCAAGACCGCTTGCGATATCGTGTGGCTGGCGGTAGGTAATTTTTGTTGAGCCAGACCTGTCAATCAATTTTGAATGCACATTTCAACGGTTACCTTGGTGTCTCTCTAGATAAAAAATGAATGGTGTGTCGTGTGTACTTAGTGATGGTTGTTTGTATGACAACATTTAGTTGAAGATGCATAGTATGGGTTTGTTGCAATAAGAAGTATTTTGTTAGAAGGAATGAATAAACTTTAAGTTAGAATTCCAGAATATCCAAATGGCCATAATTTTGCAATCCAATATCGCATTTCCTTTGGATAGCTCGACTTGCTCGGTTTGCTTTTCCATTAGTGTTTAGTGCTGCTTCAGAGTGGGTGGGGTTATAGACTTGCCGTTACAGTAGCGCCGCCTCTGCAGTGACATCATTGCAATAAAATAAAGGTAATACAAACAGACCTTCACGTCAAAAGCAATGGAGCATATAGATGCAATGGTGTTCTTGACTCTCGGGATGTGGATGTTTTTCACCACTAAAAGGGAATTGTGAACGTGTACAACAAAGCACAAATGACGACGTCACATGGTCTGCTCGGCGGTGCACGATGGTAAGCTAATCTTGCATGTAGCAATGACGCTGATAGCAACGATTCTCTCTGACCAATCAGTGATCTGCAGTGTTACACGTCACGTTTTAGTGTCAGTACAGCTTGTTTGGAACCTCAACTGAGGTGGTACTAAAAAGTATCAGGTACTAGAAACTGTACACAGTGTACTGTACCGGGCCGTACTAATTTAATGGAAAAGTGCTTGAGAGTCTGCATGTTTTTAATAATAGTTTATTTTTTATTATTATTTCAGTGTATGTATATTTAGTATTTTATTTGAAAAATAAATTTAACACTGGTGATTACTGGACTGCATTTATGCCACTTCTGTGCTGCTTTAAAGGAGTGGTTCAATGGTATTTCATGCATTCTGACTTATTAACCCTGTTTTAGAGTTGTTTCCTCATGCTAAACATAAGCAAAGTGTCAAAAAAGCAGTTAGGCGTGTGCACTTCTCTTGGTTCGTACAAGTTTCGGAAAGTTTTTTAGATTACGGGCCCAGTTGACGTTTTGGGTTTCTATACGTATCACTTATTTGTATGGGCAATTCCCCCGGAAAACCCCACCCACCCGTCAAACAGCGGGAGACGCTAGAACTTACAAACATCACATCACGAGACAGCTTTGTTTAATTTCAAAACTCAACATTGACATTAATGAAGAAGTGTGTTTTTAGATGTAAGTAGAAGAAAGTCAGCCTTATGGAAACAATGGATATAGTATCCGGCGTAGCAGCAGAGTTTTACGTGTGTGATGCGCTGGATTTCATTGAAAAGTCCCAACCGGGTCATGAGTTGCATGCGGTAAGTTAGACTTCTGTGTTATTTTGGAAATAGGCACGTAAGTTAAACAGTGCTGTATAGTGTTGCATGACTCGTACTTGCTCCTCCCGCGGTCGTAACTCTTCCTTCTGAATTTTTTCTTACGTTATTGGAAAGAATCGGTAAAGTTGATCTGTCATTTATTAATCTGATTAAAATGAATCTCTCCGGAGATATGAAGGATGTAATAGTACTCTATAGGTACTCCAGATTAACATCAGAAATGCAGAAACAGCTTGTGTTATGGGAGCTTTAAACATTTGTGTAAGCAAATTGCATTACGTTTTTTTTATTTTTTATTCGCCATGTCTGTTCCGGTGAGATCTGAAATAATCTAATTCTGCGACAGGGCAGTAAATGCAATAACAGCGTTTCGTATTTCCAAATATTTCTTCCTCAGATGTACTAATACAGTCCTTCAAGGCATCATTAGTAGGCCTGCATTGAATGCAGAATCATTACATTCCCAACGATTCCCATCTGTAATTATACTCCGGTCTGTTCTGAATGACTCAGCCACATTAGCCTGACAAACAGTATTTCTGTTTATTCCTCAAGGTCCCGCATTGCTTTTCTGGCCCTCCAATGGCTGAAGCCGCTCATGAATCGGACCCATCGGGTAAAGGGCTCCTGGATCAGAACAACTACAGCAACATTCCTCACGACGGGAAGCAGCACACGCCGCTGTACGAGAGGTTGTCCCCCATCAACCCGGCTCACGGCGGCGGCACCAACCACACAGATCCGGCCTTCTTCACCAACTCCTCCACCTCGTCCTCCTCAGAGAATGAGGAAAACACAGGCTCCACTGCCAAGTGAGTGACCGACAGCAAGGGAATGGATGTGGGATTGCTTTGTCATCTTTCAAAAATGGCTGTCTTTTTGTGATTGTCACTTAGTAGTACCAAATTATAAAATTAATTAAAATATAACAATTTTTTACTTTGGACACCAAATATCCCGCAAACACGTTGCATTATACCAAATACACAAAATAACGTTGTTTTTAGCAATGAAATAGGTGCACTTTAAGCCGATTTTAAGCAAAAGTATTTGATGAACGTATAATACGTGCTAAGAGCATTGGGTTCATATCATATCTCATTTTAAAGAAGGTGGCATTTAGAGGCTTTTGCATCTGAGCTCCTCATATATGTTTTGTAAATGTATTTCTTGTTCTTATGTTTGTCAACTTTAGTCATGTAAGTGACCATAAGGGATGGGACAAACAGAGAAATCAGATGGACAATATCCCAGAAGGAGACAATGAGGACCAAAACAAAGTAGGTGCAATTATTTGCTCTGTTTGTTACCGTTGCAGAATGTTTGAAAATGATTTGAAACTATTTTATATTTATGTCAATATTAATTAGATGAATTCATTGTATCTTTTCAGTCTGTTCCTTCTGTGACCTCCACTGTTAACCAAGGCCTAGAGGGCAAAGGTCACATAGGGGTCATTGCCCAGATTCCATCCCTTCTTTCAATGCCAACAAGAAACCACATGGATATTACAACTCCTCCATTACCAGTGGTGGCACCAGAGGTGCTGCGGGTTGCTGAGCACAGACACAAAAAGGGCCTCATGTACCCGTACATCTACCATGTTCTCACCAAGGTCAGCTTCTAACTACTTGCAAGTCTTGGGTTTAGAAATGACTTTTATAATGTAATGTTTAGTTGACACTGCTTATGGTTGTTTCCTGCAGGGTGAGATAAAGCTATCAGTCACCATTGAAGATGAAGCTAACAAAGACCTGCCCTCCGCGGTACAACTGTACCGGCCAATCCGTCAGTATGTTTACGGTGTTCTCTTCAGCCTCGCCGAGGCCAAAAAGAAAGCAGAGAGACTCGCCATGAGGAGGAATCGCCTTCCTGAATGTGAGCTACATTTGGATTTATTCATTTGACAGACACTTATTTATAAAGTGACTCAGTATGGAGTATGTGTTTCCCTGGGAATGCTCTTGGCATTGCTGGTGCCATGCTTTAACATCTAGATCTAAAACGGCACTTAGTAGGCCTTTTAAGCACACAATGAGAGCTAGCTTTGCAAACAAGAAGACAATTACTGTATTACAATCAATAATATGACATTGATCTGATATTGAAATATGTAATGCAATGTAATGTCTGTTCATTCTCAGTCTTTCAGTGCTATTTGCAGTATCAGCTCAGATTGGTATAACAAAGCAACGCAATATCATTATGTAGGTTTTTCTTTAATTTGTTTAAATTTCTATTATTTAAAATGGGGTAAGAATTGCTTATTGGTTTCTAATATCTCTTAATATCTAAATTCTCCTAAGGGTCTGTTAAGTGAGACTGAAATGAATGATTCAGAAAGTGTACTTGAGTTTCGACATTAGCTTGTTATTCCAGGCTGTAATTACACTAATTTGCATAATATGAGAACTTACATTGGTTATAGCTAACAGTGGCTCAGTGGAATTCAAGATCTGAAAAGGGTTAAAATCCCAATGATTCATAGGTTAATTGATTCATAAATGATGAAGTACACAGTACTTGTAAGTTGGGACTTGATATATTTCAAATACTTTTTGGCTTGATATCAGATGTTGTGATGTGATTCACAATAGACTTGGTTGGTATAGTTTAAGGCTTAGAAAGCTTTAGAAATACAGACATAAAGAACTGACAGACGGATAGATGGACAGACCAGACGGATAGATGGACAGACCAGACGGATAGATGGACAGACCAGACGGATAGATGGACAGACCAGACGGATAGATGGACAGACCAGACGGATAGATGGACAGACCAGGCGGATAGATGGACAGACCAGACGGTTAGATGGACAGACCAGACGGATAGATGGACACAGACAGAAGGATAGATGGACACAGACAGAAGGATAGATGGACACAGACAGAAGGATAGATGGACCAGACAGATAGATAAATGGAGAGACCAGACGGATAGATAAATGGACAGACCAGACAGATAGATAAATGGACAGACCAGACGGATAGATAGATGGACAGACCAGACGGATAGATAGATGGACAGACCAGACGGATAGATAGATGGACAGACCAGACGGATAGATGGACAGACCAGACGGATAGATGGACACAGACAGAAGGATAGATGGGCACAGACAGAAGGATAGATGGACACAGACAGAAGGATAGATGGACACAGACAGAAGGATAGATGGACACAGACAGAAGGATAGATTGATGAAAAAACGGACACAGTCAAGACGGATAGTCGGACAGACAGACCAGAAAAACAGATGGACCGGCCAGTCGGACGGACTGATAGATGGATTGATAAACAGACAGAGAGACAGATCAAGACAGATGTATGGACAAACCAGACAGACGGATAGATAAATAGACAGAGAGACATATGGACCGGCCAGTCGGATAGACAAACTGGCGGCTCGGCGGACAGACGGATTGATAAACAGACAGAGAGACAGACCAGACAGATGGATGGACCGGCCAGTCGGATAGATGGACAGACCGATAGATGGACAGAACGATAGATGGACAGACGGACAGACCGATAGATGGACAGACCGATAGATGGACAGACCGATAGATGGACAGACCGATAGATGGACAGACGGACAGACCGATAGATGGACAGACCGATAGATGGACAGACCGATAGATGGACAGACGGACAGACCGATAGATTGACAGAAAGATAGATGGACAGACCAGACAGACAGATTGATAAACAGACAGAGAGATAGACCAGACGGATGGATGGACAGACCGAGAGACAGTCCAGACGGATGGATGGACAGACCGAGAGACAGTCCAGACGGATAGATGGACAGACAGACAGACCAGAAAAACAGGTGGACAGACAGACCAGAAAAACAGACAGACGAACAGACAGGAAGACAGACCAGCCGGATATATAGATAGACCAGACATATGGATTCATAAATAGACAGAAAGACAGATTGACAGACCAGTCGGATAAATGGACAGAGAGACCAGACAGATGGACAGACCAGAAAACTGATGGATGAACAGACAGACCAGACAGACGGATAGATAAATAGACAGACAGAGAGACAGACCAGATGGACAGACAGTTGGATAGATGGAGACAGATCACAGGAACAGATGAATAGACAGAGAGACAGACCGGATGGATAGTTGGACAGACAGACATACAGGCCAGACAGACAGATTGATAAACAGACAGACAAGACAGGAAGAGTGTCCAGACGGATAGATGGAGACAGACCACAGGAACAGATGAATAGACAGAGAGACAGATCGGATGGAAAAAAGGACAGACAGACATACAGGCCAGACAGACAGATAGATGAATAGACAGAGAGACAGACCAGACAGATGATGGATATATAAATAAATAATTAATTTAGCTGAGAGTTTGATCTAAAGTGACTTAGAATAAAGAATTTTACATTTTGCAATTAAAAGTTTTGTTTTCTGCCACTGTAGATCCAACAGTGATAATAAAAGAATGGGCTGCTTTCAAAGGCAAATCTCCACACACTCCTGAACTAGTGGAGGCTCTTCCATTTCGAGAGTGGACCTGTCCCAACCTGAAGAAACTCTGGCTGGGCAAGGCGGTGGAGGACAAGAACCGACGGATGAGGGCTTTCCTGGCCTGCATGAGGTCAGACACTCCAGCTATGCTGAACCCTGCCAATGTTCCCACACCACTCATGGTGCTGTGCTGCGTGCTACGGTGAGCATCTTAACACACACACAAATACATCAGTTTTAATATCTTGGCATGACAGTGGCCTTATGACTTCAACTTTGTAGGATACCGTGTTAAGTACTATCCCTCAAATTACAAATGGCTTCCACCATTACAAACGGGACTTCCGAAATCAGCTCTTGTATATTTATAATATTTCACTCCTTTTGTTTTGCCTCAGGTTTATGTTACAGTGGCCAGGAGTAAGAATTTTGCGTCGTAACGAACTTGACGCTTTCCTAGCTCAAGCACTTTCTCCTAAACTTTATGAGCCTGACCAGCTGCAGGACCTCAAGGTGACCTGTGTGGAGACTGTTGGATGAGAAGTGTCTGGAAAACACTCAGAAATCCACATTAAACTCCTATTCACCACCAGGCTAACGTGACTAAATGGCACAAATATGCAGATTTGGTGTGAATAGGACTTCATGTTCTTTCTTTCACAAGAACTCGATTCCATATAATGAAAGTGAATGCGGACTGGGACAGTCAAGCACCATAAAAACAAAGTAAGCAAGACTTGGAGAAAACCTTGCTTTATAGCTCTCCAAAGTCCAGTATGGTGCCAGATTTGACAAATGTTCAAAATTTTGTCATTTTGAAGCTTGACAGTTCCAGTCCCATTTCATTATGTGGGAAAGCGCGTCCAGGAAATGCTAAAATAATGTCTTAAAAAAGTAAAGTAAAAAAAGAAGGAAGTGTTTTCTTCCTTTGAGGGTTTTCCAAGGCACTTCTGATTTTGTAAGAAAGTTTGCCAGGCTGATTGGCTTTAATGCTTTGCAAAAGCATGTTTACGCTTAGTAGTCGGCTTTGCAGGAAAATGTGTAGCTTACTTATTGTGTAGATGGTTTACAAAGCTTTATTGTTATGCTTCTTACAGCTCAATTCAGTCTATCAGGCTGTGTGAGCTCATAACTGCATTTTGCACGTGAACCATCCACACTAGCCGTGCTGTGTCGTGGCTGTACCTGTACCGTATATGTCTGTGTCGGCTCTGCTTTTTGCTTTGCTGTTGCAAATGCTGGCTGTTTGTGAATTGGCTGGAATGGTTTTGTGCATTAGTCTACATGTTTGAATAGATTGGATTTTGTTCATGCTTGCTTTGGGTGCGGGGGGCGGCGCTTGGCATCTGCTGGTAGTTTAACATGTAGCTGCTTATTTAACCCTAAGAGCTTTGTTTGATACTTTCGCTGCATCTGTCGCCTCCAGATTGACAACCTGGATCCACGTGGCGTTCAGCTGGCTGCTCTTTTTATGAGCGGCGTGGATATGGCACTGTTTGCCAATGATGTATGCGGGCAGCCCATTCCCTGGGAGCACTGCTGTCCATGGATGTATTTTGATGGCAAGCTGCTACAGAGTAAACTCATCCAGGCCAACAGGGAAAAAGCCCCGCTCATTGACCTCTGCGATGGTCAGGTACAATCAGAACAGCCACAACTTTATATACAGTACACATAAAGGGTTAAACCCCATACAAACCAGAATAATATTGTGAGGAATCAAACTTTCTTTGGGGATAAAATGGTTTAATGTACTATAAAAAGTATTGTAACATTTAAAGGGATAGTTCACCCAAAAATGAATATAATGTCATTAATGACTCGACCTCGTGTCGTTTCAGGCTCGTAGGGCCTCCGTTCGTCTTCGGAGCACAGTTTGGGATGTTTTGTGTTTGGTCCGAGAGCTTGTTCACCCTTCATTGAGAATCTGTGTGCGGTGTGCTGTCCATGTCCAGGAGGGTAGTGGAGGCATCATCGGGGTTGTCCATGTGGCATCAGTGTGTCAGTTAGAATGCGCAAGACTAAAGTCACGTTACTGCAGTGACGCGGATGACGTGTTATGTAGATATGATTGCAAAGTTGTTGTTTTTTTCAAACTTACAGCGTATGTCTCCCTCAATCTGTAAACGAAGCCCGGGTGCACAAAAAAACCAGCTGGGGCGCACCAGATAACACGTCAGTCGCGTCACTGCAGTCACGTGACTTTAGTCTCGTACATGTGCTTTACAACAGACGCGGAAGAGAAGATGATGCTGAATAAAGTCGTAATTTTTGTTATTTTTGTACCAAAATGTATTTTTAATGCTTCAACACATTCTAACTGACCCACTGATGTCACACGGACGACTTTGATGATGTTTTTATTACCTTTCTGGACATGGACGGTATACCGTACGTAGGCTTTCATTAATGGGTCAACAAGCTCTCTGACTAAATATAAAACATCTTAAACTGTGTTCCGAAGATAAACGGAGGTCTTCCGAGTTTGGAACGACATAAGGGTGAGTCATTAATGACACATTTTTTGGGTGAACTATCCCTTTAAATTTAAACCTCTGCAGTCCTTTTATTACCATTTATTTCCAACCATACTCGGACAAAGCTTCCTGTAATTTATTGCTCTGCACAACGTATACTGTAACATTTGCTTAATAGTTAATAATTAATATTCTTCTAAGTGTAAGTTGTGATCCAGCTAATGGAGTGATAAGATAAGCAGCTTTTGTGTTTTTTTATTACCTTTGTTCTCAGACCGAGCTAGTTGCCAAGGTGGAGAAGATGCGTCAGAGTATCCTGGAGGGTCTGAACTTGTCTCGACCACCCCAGCCCCTTACGTTTCCACCTCCTCCTCCACATACAATGCCTTTCTACCCTCCTAACGGCACTTTCTACCCCCCACCACCTCTTCCCCCAATGCACGGTCGAGGCAGGGGGATGCCTGGTAAGAATAATGACCGGTTCAGACTACAAGACTACAGCCGCTGCATCGCTTAACGACTAATAATCAAACGGAAGTATCATAGCAACCAAAGCGCTTAGCTGAAAATACGCTGGCAAGCGGCCATAGTTGGCATCTGCCTGGCATTTTTAGCCACGTTTAAACGCTTTTGTGTACACGCCCCCTTAGATAAGAAACCTGTTAGACTACACACTGCTGCACTTTCTATAAACACTTGCTGTTTATGATGTCAGCAAGAAGGCGGAACTAACAACTGACTTGCGTAAACAAGAGGGTATATCAGCATAATGAATGAAATGTTAGCTTAATGCTAATTCTGGTACTTACCGGGTTACTGAAGTGCATTCGCTACTATTTGGATGTATTTATCTTTTTCCTTATTCTTGTTTGTTTAACAGTTTTATTGGGAAATAATTTAGTACTTTGTATAACTTGTAAAAGTAACATGTTTAAGATTAGCTAATATTAACTCTTTCCCTGCCAGCGTTTTTTTTAAAAGTAGCCCGCTAGCATTTTTCATGATTTTCACAAAAAGTTTAATGCCTTAAAGTAAATTTTCTTCTTAAAATATATAGACATACAATATATCAAATGAAAGAACAGGCCCTCTGCTTTCAAAAAAGTTTCATCCCACCTTCAGTGGCACAAAGGGAGTTTCTGCACGAGAGCGCCCTCTGGCTTTGAGATGTTCCGGGATTTCACCGTAATTCATTAAATTATTCATTGAAAAAATTTGCGCGATTAATCGTTAAAGCCCTAATAAATATAGTTCCTTTGTGCGCCTTCATTCCCATCAAGTTCCTCCAGCCTATTAGCATTAAAGGCGGAGTCCACGATGTTTGAAAGCCAGTGTTGATATTTGAAATCACCTAAACAAACACGCCCCTACCCCAATAGAATCTGGACCTTCTGTTGATAGACCCGCCCCACACATACCGCAACCCGGCAAGGATGTCGGTTAGTAGACACGCTCCTTACTGCTGATTGCCTATAAGTGTGTTTTGGTAGTCGGCCTGTCTCCTTTTCCAAAGCGTTTTTCAAACATCGTGGACTCCGCCTTTAAAGTCATGAAGTTAATTTTGTTTTGTTGTTGTGCATTTAAAGTAGGATTACAAGCCATCACCTCGCAGGGTGGTAAGCTTGAGATTGCAGGAACAGTGGTGGGTCAGTGGGCTGGCAGCCGTCGTGGAAGAGGAAGAGCCTCTTTTCCCATACAGGTTGTGTCTGTTGGTGGACCAAACAGAGGGTACGCTTTAAAAAAAAAATTCACTTTTCAGTTGAATTATTTTTACATGTACACCCTCCAATTATTATACATTTCATTCTGTTCTTTGTCTATTAATTGTCCAATAATATAAATGAATGAATATATTTCCTAATTGATGTTTTTGGCTATGTTTTGGCTCTACTCCACTTTTTGTCTGTTACAGATACATCTGTATTGTTTTTTTATTTAAATATATTTGTTTGCTTTTACAGTCGTCCAAGAGGTGTGATTTCCACTCCTATTATAAGGACCTTTGGTCGTGGAATCAAATACCACCCTAGAGGTTTTAAGAGTCCAGGATCATACCAGGTAAATTATATATATATATATATATATATATATATATATATATATATATATATATATATATATATATATATATATATATATAATATATATATAATATATATATATATATATATATATATATATATATATATATATATATATATATATATATATAATATATATATATATATATATATATATATATATATATATATATATATATATATATATATATATACTTTTTTTTTCTTATAAATATTAACAATAAATATTAACTCCAGTCATGACATGTACTCATTCTGGGATTTGTAATTGGATTATTCATATGCTTCAAATTTTAGTGTACTAAAAATTATTTTTATGATGCTATTAAAGGGCACATATCATGAAAATCTGACTTTTTTTCATGTTTAAGTGCTACAATCGGGTCCCCAGTGGTTTTATCAACCTAGAAAATGTGAAAAAGATCAACCCAGTAACTTCGTTTTGGTAAACCATTCTTTGCATGAACAAATAGTTAATTGACATTTGGCTCCCCTTGTGATGTCAGAAGGGGATTATACCACCCCTTAATCTGCACTATCCAATCACGGCACTCCCATTTAGTGCAGAGATCAACTCATTTGCATTTTAAAAGACACCCCCAAAAATGGCACATTTTTGCTTACACCTAAAAATGGCAATTTTAACATGCTATAATAAATTATCTGTGGTCTATTTTGAGCTAGAACTTCACATGCGTTTCCTGGGGACACCAAAGATTTATTTTACATTTAAAAAAAGTCTTGTGAAATGTCCCCTTTAATATTTTAGCTAGTAGGTTTGTTTAGAGTTATGTATTCGCTGATGTAATAAAATATTTTTTAACTGAATTTTAACAGAGCAGGCCTCCATATGCTGCCTCAACCAACGACATGAATAAAGACAAAAAGAAACCCAAGCTGGCGGCCATAACAGCACATCTGACCTCAGAAGGGTCCGTGGCGGCAGAGAATGGCTTGGAGGATAAAGAGGCAAACCAGCTCGATGGGAACAAAGGGGAAAGCAGGGCTCCTAACCAACCTGAAAGTGCCTTTAGCAACGAATCTAAAATGTGCAATACAAATCCTCATTTAAATGCACTAAACGAAGACAGTGAGACCCACAGAGATGAAGCTCTAGGTGCTGCTGTCTTAAAAACAGAAGAGTAAAACTATTTTTATAGAGAGGGTGGAGGTTGATGGAAGATTGATGGAAGGTTAAAGGATAGGGAAAATATGGAAGGATCGAAGGCCTACAGTCGGTGTACGTTTTTCCTCTCCGAAAGCTTTAGTGAGGACTTACACATTTTTGAAATCTCTTTATGATATCAGCAGGTTAAAACCACAAGTAATGAATTAAAACAGACATGTGCACGAGTCGTATAGAGAATTTAACCAGTTTAATGTTAAAAGACAATGTTCTCCCTCGTCGCTGATATAATGGGTTTCAAACTGGTTACATGAAATTATTTTACCTTCTCTATGAAACTACAGAAACAGTAATACTGATTTTTATTTGCCAGTCTTTTAGTTTAGTACGTTGCGATTCAAGTACCAGTAATTGGCACCATATATATATATTTGCCATTGTAATTGCGTTTGTGTTGTCACAGTAAATGCTTTATAATTGTTGAGAACGTAAGACTCGCAACTGAAAAAACAAGAACACATTTCTCACGTGTCACCACTGTGAGTTTACGCGTGTTTTAAATGTGCAGTTGTTTGGACGTTAAGTAACTAGTATTTAATACCGCATCTTAAGTTTGGATGATTTCAATACGTCATACAATAGAGATATAGGTAATATGTTGAGAAATGGTTAGAAAAATCTCAGAAATGATCTATTAAAAACCACAGATGTCTCTTTCCGTGTTAGAAAATGCCATGCATCAGTGATCAAAGATCAGCGTGTTTTTTTTTTTAATCAAATGTAGAACATTAGTACAGCTGTCGCAGCTGTCTGCATGGCTCACTATAAAAAACAAACAAACAAAAAAAAAACCCAAGGTGTGTAGTTATAATGCATGTCGTTCTATTTCTTCCTTCATCACAAATACTGTGCCCATCTGCAAAATTTAAAAAGGCTGATAATCGGTCCTATTGATTAGCTGTAGTGTTAACTGTTAGTAACTGATTTGCTCTAACCATAAGTAATTTTTTGTGAGTTATTGACCTCTGTTGTATTTACTCAGAAACATAATCTAGCCAAACTTTAAATATTGTTAATCCTGGAGTATTCATCACTGTATACGTTATTGTTCTCTGTTGCTGTTTTCCGCATTCATACCAGCAAACCATCCATGTATGAAAAAATAGCTTTGATCTGAAATTCTCCCCCCGTTTCTTAGCTCAGAACAAGTTTGCGAAACATTCGACCCACCCATTTGAGAGTTTAGCTTAAGCGAATAAACTTGTAACCGTTTTGATGTTTTCTTCAGTGAAATGATTGTACGTCTAAACAAGAATCATTTACTTCTCCATTTAATCCTCCTGATGCTTTTCATTGCACATTAGTGATCAGAAATATGGTGTATTCCCCTCAGCCCCCTGCCGCAAGTCTAAGTAGGTTACCTTGATGTAAGTTGATCGGAGTTTCTTCCTAACTCACGGGTGGTACAAGAATGAACTACTGTTGGGTTTGAGTGACTGTTGATGGATTGTGGTGTGATGTATTTGAAAGAATTGAATGCAACTTACAATGCTTAATAAAAGTCTTTATTCTTTTAGAATAATCCTGCTTTCTGTATTTGTTTTTTATGAATGATTGGTGATTTTTATGTTTGTACTGCAAAATGGACATGCTTTGGCACATTTTAATGTAGTGTATAGGCCAATCTTTGCAACAAAAAGTTGGTGGTCTCAGCCCCCTGCTGGAGAATGAACTAGCTGGATTTTAGTTTCTAGCAATGTTAAAAGCAACATATAAGCATAACAAGCAAATGTGAGCCTCCTGTGAAAACTCAGCTAGTTTTTTTTGTGATTACTGTTTTTTTGAATACATAAAATCATCACATTCTGTAAAAATATAACATTCCTATATTTAATATTAACTCCGTAAGGTCATGTCAAAGATTTACATTACAGTGAAATCAAACTTTGATGCTTCAAATCTTATAATTAGACTTAAGCTGCAGACAGGGTCACGTATTATTCTGCTTTTAAAATCTTGAACAATGTAAAAAAATTAAAACCTATCTAGACCTAGTTATTGTTTTATATTTGATTTCAGTTGTATTTATTAACTCTGTTATAATTCTTTTTTTTTTAACGAAAACATTTTTGCAGCTGTGCACATTCATTATAATTAATCGCTTTGCTCGCTTGCTTTATTTAGCATGAAGCAATGTAGTACTTGGAGTTATTTAAAATAAGCACTTTCTTAAATTTTATCCCAGCCCATTCTCAAGATCTTATCCTAATCCAAACAAGTTTGCCATAACTAAACGGGTGTCATAGGCTCTCGCGGCAACAGACTCGGTTGTCTGGAGATCTGGCGGTGGAATCTCTTTCTCTCGTCCCGGGAAACCCTGAGAAGCAGTCGCAGCGGTTAACGGAGCTCCATTCATCTGGACCGATGCGATTTTTCTCGTCTTGTAAACTGACGTAACAACATTACGATGAAAGGATACATTTTCTTGCTTTATGAAAGCCTCGACGACCGTGTAGTCACCAGGGGGCACGCACGCGTTTAACGCAGCGCGGGAAACGCTGTACGATTGTACGCTTTCAAACGGACGGAACGGGTTCGGATGCATGTCGATGACTCGATGTTCAGCGGAACTAGCAGCAGCAGCAGCATTCATATCGCTATAGTTTTGTGTTGCGGGAGGGTTGCTGCTGCCCCCATCCATCTCTCCGGCTGTTGTTGTGAATTGATCTAACATGGCGACTGCACCCGTGTATTGCATCTGCAGATTACCTTACGACGTAAATCAGTTTATGATCGAATGCGACGCCTGCAAAGACTGGTTTCACGGCAGGTAAGGATTTTATTTCGTTTAAGCATTTAAGCGTAACGTTTGGTTTGAATGCTTTTATTTAGGTGCACATTCGCGGCGGCTACGTTTTATATTGAGCGAGGGCCGCTTGGAGAAGAAGGCGGAGTTATATTTAGCTGGGCTCGGTTGACACATTTTTGCGAACGGGACAAAAATATTTTGTTGATCGTAAAGCCATTTCGACGTTTTCGCCGCGATCTCGGGTCGATCCGCGTTGCGTGCGCGCTTCGGCGGAGTCTCGGACTGCTACGTTGATGTTGTCGTAGTAGTGAGCCGCGGGTGTCTGCGAGCGTTACATGTCTTTCCTCTGTACATTTCCCCAAAATATACGTCTTCTGTTTGATATATGTGTTATCAGTGCTTCAACTGTGTCTGAAATATTGTCATTGGCTTTTTGGCAGACGCATGTGTGTGTATTTATATACGTTGTGTGCTGATGAATAATCGGCTGCATATGAGGCAGACATTGCAGATTCAGAGCTGTCCTATCTGTACATTTTGAATGTGTATGACATATGTGCGTTGTCATATACGGTATATGTCATGAGCAGTGCATATAACTTCAGATTGGGTCGTTGTGTGTTGCCGTAGAGTTGATTTGAACCATCACTGACAGCGGCGTGTAGTCACAGCAAATTAGTTTAGTCCGATGTGTTAATGGTAGTCGATCAGTGATCTGTTTATTATAATTGTAGGTTTCTGCTCAGATTTACTCAGTTTGTTCTCAGAACAAAATCGAAACTGTTGTATGTATAACATTTACAGTACGCAAATGTAAACAAAGAACAAGCGTTCCGGTCCGCTGACTGATATATTTACCCGCGTTTAATTTTAACCCTTTAATGATTCGTGTTAAAATTCAAATGTTCTTTAGTAAAGATCTTTAGGTATGATAAATTAATCAATGAATTGTAATAATATGAAAAGAGTGACAGTTGATATAACGCACAATGCGTCTTAAAAAATCCCATTGTCTGATTCCATTGTTGTTGCCAGATAAAAAAGTTAACATATATAAATTAAATTGTTCTAAAGTGTATAAGTAAAAGTTTTAGTTGATACTTGTGTTTGGTTCTGCTGATGTTTGCGCTGACTGACGCAGGATTTACCGCCCTCTGTGATTTTAAACCTGTGTGACCTCTGTAGAGAGGGTAGGGCCAGGGTGGGTGTTCCTGTGAGGTCAGATGAAGGAGCAAAACACTACTGTCATATACAGCTTAATTACGCAATAATAATAATAATAACAGTGTAATTACAATATAATAATATTTAAAAACTACATCAACCTATATAAATTCATGTGAATGTAATCTAAAGTTTAATATTATTATTATTATTATTTATTTGTTTATTAAGCTGCTTCAGACACAGTACTCTAGCTAAAATAATATTTTTAGTTTTACATTTAAATTATAAAAACAGATGCTTTTATCCAAAGCGACTTCCAGTGCATTCAAGTTGTACACATTTTATCAGTATGTTTCCTAAAAAAACAAACCCACAAACTTTTGCGCTGCTTTGTTAGTTAAGCCCGATTTATAGTTGTGCATAATTTCTATGCCGTAGCTACAGCGTAGGCTATCCGTAGCCCGTGCGTAGCCTGACATGCACTTCGCAAAAATTTTAACAGCTCGTAAGATCTACGCGGACCGCAAGCGCTCTGATTGGTCCCCTCCCGTCAGGTAAAAA
The DNA here is from genome assembly GCF_027580225.2 of Misgurnus anguillicaudatus. NCBI lineage: Eukaryota > Metazoa > Chordata > Actinopteri > Cypriniformes > Cobitidae > Misgurnus > Misgurnus anguillicaudatus. Next base: position 23,426,945 of record NC_073350.2, on the reverse strand, counting down.
AACTGCGTCATAAGTATTTCCGTTTGTGACGGTGAAAACAAAGATGAGCCAAGTTGAGGAGTGATTTAACTCAAACTGCAACAAAAGTCGCTGTTCATTTACTTCCATCATTGCTGGTCTTCTCAAAACATACACAACAAGTTGCTGTTTCTTCTTCGATTGTGGGTTAACTTGTCAAGCTTCTTCTTCATTGATGGTCGCGCTGCTACTGTAGTTACACGCGTGGATACTGCCTACCAGCGGTCTGCGCGTGTGTTTGCATGTTGACGGGGACGACGCAAAAGTATAAATGAAAACCGACGCGGAACCTACGCCATCGCGGCTACGCCGTAGGACCTACCCACAACTATAACGAGCCCTTTACTCTTCAAACTGCGCATTTAAAAATTGCAAATACATGTAAATTTCTTGAAAACAACTAATATATCGCAAAAAGTTTTTATGTCTGCATAGGTTGGTTTTTCAGGCAAAATTTAGTAATTTGCATAATTGGAAAATTGCAATGGAAGTAGGTCATGAAAGTCACATGATCATTCTTTAAAGATGCAAAATCGCGTACTATAATGTCCCAGAAATGCCTCTTACATGGCCTTCCCTTTTCTTTCCATAATGCCTGGAAAAGACGCCGACGTGTTCTCCGATTAAACATATGTACGTAACCAATGGCGGCCGGTGACTTCTCTTCCGAGGAGCGCAAATTCAAAATGTGTGTTCGAGTGTCATGTGTGTTGCTCGTCATTTCAAAATATGTGTTTGTTGCGTTATGTTCCTCATGGCTCTTGTCAAAATACGAGTCTGCTGCACATGCATCGAAAGGATTTATGATAAAAGAGACGCTCACGTTCACAAAATACTCGCAAGACACTCACTGAACCCTAAACTGTCATTACACATGAGATTAAGCGAGTATCTGGCAATCTCTATTATCATAAACCCTTTAGACACGTAAGTTTACATGATGTGGCAAACACACATTTTGAAATGATGAGCCACACATATAACGGGCTACTAACATGTTGTGTTGAGCTTTGCATCTTGCGCCCTAAAAAAAAGAAGTCATCACCGGCGGCCGCCACTGTAACTTACCAGGATTTTTGTCGCACAACATCGGTTAATAGAAACACTTTCATTTCAAAATAATATTTTTATTATTAATTATTTTTCATAAAAGTTTGGCACAAATCTGTAATGATAGACAAGCAAGGCTATTGACTTGTTACCCTCTTTTGACTTTTTTGTAGCTGGTCCTCCTTAGTAATACATTGATTTGTAAGATTGTAATGATCATTGACTGTCTAATAGTTCCAGTTCAGTTTTACAATTATGAATTGTTGTTAATTATAGCCGTTTCATTCATAAACTGTACTCAAATGTATACTTTGTATGTTTTCTCTTGGGAGAAGTTGGTAGACATTGTATCATTAATTTCTACTGATGAGCAGACACACACACACACAGGAACTGCGTACACAGAGAACTTAGAATAGAAACACATCATTCATGAAGTTTTACACATTCAATATTGATAGTTTTTAGTTATGTGACCCGTTGGAGGGCAAGAAAGCGTCAGTTTACATTGGGCACCACAAGCCAGTCAATTTTTTGTCTGTTTAAGTCCTGAATAATTAAATCACCTCTCAACAGAAGAAAAATTAAGATATGAACACAAACTACAAGTTTTGGGCTCTTGTGATTTATTCATAGCACCCAATTCTTTAATTTATAGTCACTAAAATCCCCAGATTCCTGCCAGAGCTCCACTTTGACGATGCCTATTTCGTGAAAAATTCCTTGCAATATACTGCTGCCAGGATGATTTTTATATTAATATTATATTGTATTGTATTATAAAAATTAAATCATATTAATGAAAAACAATAAAGTTCAGTCTGAGCACAAGTTAATACAACAAGGGGCGGTTTCCCGGACCTGGCTTATGCTAGTCCCAGACTAAAGTGCATGTTTGAGCTGCCTTAATTTAAAAACACCTTGTACTGCCATATCTTCAAATATATCAGTGCCATTGTTTGGTCTCAAGATGCACACCATTATTGTTTTTTGTATGGTTTGTTTATAAAAACGACTTAATGTCCTAATATAACTAAGGCCTAGTCCTGGACTAATCTAAACACTGTCCGGGAAACCGCCCCCAAATGATCTAATAAAGGTGCAAAAGTATTTGCAAACATTACATTTTCAGTCCTTTCACATCACTTTTGCTTTTTCACATTAACTCTTTAACCAACTTTAGCAGTTAGAGTAACTTTTAACTAGTAGTTGGATGCCCTCATTTTATGGCACAAAATTCACAAATTTTTCTTTTCTCTGACGGCATTTTGTATACACATAGCCCAGGCTTGTTTCCTTGTAGGTTAGTGCATTTTATTGCACAACAACTATTTAATATTTAGGCTAAAGAAATCACTCACTTCTTAACCTGCAGACAAAGGCAGATAGCGCTCTCTTGCTCTCCATCATGAGCCCTCCAGTTCCTCTAAATGCATGACGTCACATGAAAACGATCAAACTTGGGTTTGACCTCACTTTCACCCTTTAATAACAACAAGGCGGCTTGGATCATTAAACAAATTTTACATTTATGCATTTTTATCTAATGCGACTTACAGTGAGGTACATTTGTATCAATCTTTTTAAGTATCAGTGTCTCTGTTCCCTGGGGGTTTTAAACCCATGCATGATCGGCATACATTTTCGTATGTGATCATGTTGTCATCTGCAGACTATGACACACCTCCAAAGGCTGAACACATGCTGCAGTTTGTGATGGTGGGCGTGTGCTCTCGGCTTCTTAGGTGGCAGTGAATGACATCATTCCTTTCATTCACAGGGCAGGACGCCAGCTACAAGTGGCGCATTAGATCCTAAATGAGATTTGTCCCAATAACGCTAATTGCTAGTTTGTGACAGCAGCTTTTACAGTTCGTGCAAGCATTTTTAGTACATTGTAATACTGTAACTGCATCTGTCTCAAAGATGAGTGTACAGTTTATGACTTTTTATAGGAGAAACATTTAGAGCCTGGAAAATGAAATGGGTTTTTCTGTACTACATTGTATAAATATGCTTGCATTTACATAAGACCGGTCTCATGCATGGTAAATTCTGTAAATGGGTTTGCCAGTGAAATTGATTTTTCTCAATGAAATTTTTACAGCCTGTTTTTTTGATGACCCATATATACGTTTATCCCCATGTGGCAGTTTGAGTTGTTAATACACATCTGTTTTCATGTTGCTTTATTGCTATTTAGACACAAAACTAGAATGCAGGTGCTTCATTAAGATACTTAAGGTATATTTACTGCCATTAATTAGATGCTTTCTCAGACAAGACTAGATAAGACTCTTTCTTCCTGGACTATCAACACTTACAAAATGGCCCAGTAAATAAATGTTATCAGTTTAATGCAAATTAAACATTCTAGTAACCTTCAAGACTGAAGCTGTGTATATTCTGCAGGTGACACAAAAATAAATGCTGTTAATTTTTGTTAAATACACTAAAGGAAATATTTTACTTTGTAACATCTTTATGCCACGTAACAACTGTTTATTGTAAATACAGCTGTCGCATTGTATTTGACATATTATATATATCTGTATAAGTCATCTGATAGCTAAAATTTAAAGGGGACAGAGAATGAAAAACCATTTTTACCTTGTCTTTGTTGAATAATGGTAGTCTACCCACATTCACAAACAGACAAAAAGTGCTAAATATGCTAAACATCTCAGTCTCATAGAAATTAGTCTTTTAGAAATGTCAGCCAGAAAACTGAAAATCTGAAAAACTGATGCTTATGACATCACAGGCATCTAACTGCCCCTCCACTTTAAAATAATTGACTACATTTTTTGAGTGGCAGCAAAGTCAGCCAATTAGTAATGAGATTGCAAGTTAAGCCAGTAGGGGGAGCCAAATAGGTGCAAAACCACTTGTTTAAAATCCCCCGCCCTAATAGAGCTTTATGAGAGAGGTTTTTAGGAAGCTTCTAAGGCATTACAGACCCAAACAAAAAAAATGTGTCTATATATCACAGAACAAGGATAAATACTCCATTCAATTATTCTATGTCACCTTTAAGCTTTTTTCCATCCAATCCCACAGATTTCCAATTTTATTGCATTCGGTGGATGCTGTTTTGGCCATGTCAAACCTGGCATAACGTATTGCAAATCACAGACAAATTGTATAGACTGCTTTTATGATACTGTTATGATTTTTGAAGCTTGACAATTTAATTACTTTTGTATGAAATGTGAACATTTGTACAAAAGTTAATCTGACTTGCTTTTATTTATTTATTTGATGAACTATTCTATTAAAGGAGCATTTCACCCGTAAAAACATTAATCTTTATTGAAAGTGTGTCATATTTGTAGTCGAAATGTAACATACATTTCGAATTTGGTGCCTATTTGACAGAGGAAAGGAGTGTTTGTAGTCTTACCCCCTCAACAAAGATATTGGACTTCCTTCTTTCAATGATGCAAAATGATGATTTTTACATCATTGAAAGAAGGAAGTGTAACACTGAAATCTGTATTTCTCCTGTCTCAGCGACAACTGAGGAAATGATGCATGACCATTCAAAAACATGACTGGGGTTCTAACTATACAAAGCTTAATGCAAATGGGTGAAGTGTCCCTTTAAATCAATTAGGGACTGCCAACTTAAAGGACAATACGCAAATATACAGTACTGTGCAAAAGTCAAAAGACCACCATCACCAGCTTTGTTGTTTTAGCAAAGTTTTAAAGGAACAGTATGTAAGAAATGTATATCAATTAATCATAAAATGACCCTGATATGTCACTAGACATTAAGAAATCATTTTCATTTCAAATACTTATATCACTGACAACAGTGGTCTGGCCAAGATATTGTCTTTTAAAAAGTGGAGTTGCAGCCCTCAACTGATGTTTATGTTGTCATGTTGTGTATTGGCTGCCATTTGGGTGATTGCAGTACCAGTTTTAGCCACAAGTTTTGTTATTGCAATACCAGTTTTGGCCACAATCCTACATACTGTTCCTTTTATGTACATCAATATTTATTTTTCACTCTTTTTTAAACAGAAAATACAGGAAATATGTGCACAAAATTAAAAACACAACAATTTTCAGAACTCAATGTCTTCTTCAGGCATCAGTCAGTATTTAGTGTGACCTCTTTTGGCACGAAACACATCTTGAGCTTTTTTGAGGAGACTAAAGTCCTGAAGTCATTCGATTAGAATTAGAAATTAGGATTTAATTTCATTTAGGTTTAAGAGATCCAGCAGTTGCCTGCTATTGCTCAAGTGGAAGGGGAGTTTACCCTAAAAACTTAACACTTCAGCTTATACTTTTATACTGCTTTTAATACTACATACACATTTCTTGTATTTTCTGGTTGTATTCTAATAAAGAGACTGAGAAATAATTATAAATGATCACTATACAATTGCAAAAACAACAAATCTAATGGTAGCATGGTGGCCTAAGACTTTACTGTATATGATGAATATAAGCAGAGAAAAGTTGAAGAATGTATTTCACTGCTGATCCTGATGCACAAGTGGGCAATAAGATCCATCACACCCCGTTGCATTCGTTGTTGTCCTGAAATTTGACTCCATATGCTTGTGCTATGATTCAAAGACTCCAATGCCATCTCAGAGGACAGCATTCATGATATTCATATGACTGTACCAAGCTGGAGGAGAGCCCATAAGGGAAACTCCCAATTCAGTGATGTAGGACCAGCTCCCTCTAACGGCAGGAATGTGTTATGGATACGTTGTGTTGATGTCAGTATAGTAAAACCATTTGCATTGCAGATGGGTTACCAAAAATAAATACAGTGCCTATAAACAGCATTCACCGGAGTGGCCTTTTTTATGTGAGGACGTTTTATGGCATTTAATTACAATGGACTCAGATGAACCTTTATTACTTATTAACAGAACTAAAACTTATGTGAAATGAGAACCCATGTCCCTACAAAATTAATTAAAATAATTACATATTTAAAATCTTTGAATCATCACTAGTGCAGCCACCACAACCAGATGGCTTAAGACGTTACAGTAATAGGAATATAGAGGGAACTTGTGTGCACACAGTGTGTTTTGCAAACAGTAATTTCTGTAAATTACCATGAATTTACCAGAATGAATTTACCAGTAAATACAAAAATGTACTGTTCACAACGCAGTGACGTTCTGCTTTTTTACCAGTAATACATCATTCACACAACATCAGTATCAAAATACTGGTAAACTCTTCAGAGAAAGCGGAAGTTACCTGTGGCACGCGGCGAGTTCAGTGTTGTATTTGTAAACAATGGCGGGTTATGACTTCATATCCACGGTCCGTATTTTGTTGTTTTCACATCTGTGGCAAACGCTGACAGTCGTGAGGTTGCTCGTGACCAAACATTATTGCATTAGGCGACGTCAAACGGAACCTGCGTCTTGACAGCTGTACTGTTTGCACATTTAGGCCTCACAGAGGATGTGCCAAGGACGTCGGCAATTTGGCAAATAGATGATAAACTGTTTTAAACAACTTTGGTGAAGAGATGTGGACGTTAACTTCGGGTGTGTTCGACTTTTAAGCAGCGTGTGTTTGAAAACGTCCGTAGTGCGGGAGGTAAACGCGTCATCTTCATCGAAACGTTATGATTGGCCCGAAGCTGTCAGCGCAGTGTGACGTCGTCCTTTCTAATCTTTATTTTTCGTCCACACATGTGCTTACTACTAAATTACTGGTAATCGTACAACCTCTCTTACTGGTAAATTGACAGCATTGATTTACCAGAAAGGTTCTGTTCACACATGACCTGCTAACTGCTATTTACCAGTAAATTACCAGTAAAGACTGCAGGTGTAAAAGGGACCAGTGCTGCTGTTTTGTCTTGATGTGCACAATGTTATCATAAGGCAGATTTATAAAAGCCACTATCCTAAGTCCTGTCTGGCATAAAACATCAAAACCTCATCCTCTTAAGCATGTTAGTGAAAGCATTAAACTGTGCGGATGTCTTTGATGCAGGACGAGGAAGACTTATGAAGGTAGGGCAGACTCCAGAGTGTAAAGTGACCCTGTCTGTGAAATCCAGGCTAAACTCTCATAATTTAAATAATGAGTCTGAGATATTAAAAATATATCAAGGTTATATTTTCAAAGATGTTGTTTACATAATAGGAGGATTTTATGTAGAAAACGGTAAATCATGAAAAATGACTTTAGCTGGGTTTTCACAGATAAGCACAGGACCGCCAGCAGCTGTTTGTCAGTGTATACTGAATTGAGTTGAAATAAATAATCTTGGCTGTTGGACTCAAAGCAACGCAAATCATAAATATGACTCCAATCGTTAAATCAAATTTTAGCGTTTCACCTTTCCATGGGCAGGACTCTGTCCTTCAGGAAGTGGTTGACTAGTCTTGGGGTAAATGAATGCAGCAAAATACAGAGAAAACAGCAAGGCAACTCTGATGGATTTGTTTATAAGACAATAAGCTCAAGCGTGAAGACAAAGCTTTACATGCGAATGGCTTCAAGGGCAGAAGCATGCTATACTTGAAAAAGTACACAATTAAACAGATGTCAATGTGTGCAAGTCTTATTGTCCATAATTTTTGTGTCATTGAATTTGTGACAGTGACCAACCTCAGTACTCAAGTTAATTGAGTTACCTTTAAATGTGGCCCTGTCTGTGAAATCCAGTCTTAAGTCTTGTAATCTAATTATGAGATTTAAAGCATCAAAGTTTGATTATACCCTTTGACATGGCCTACCGCCATCAATAAGGTTATATTTTTACAAATAGTTTTTATTATATAGGATGATTTTATATAGTAAACAATACATAACTAAAATGACTTTAGCTGGATTTGTTACAGGCAGGGTCACACATATCTGTGCTTAAAGTAAGTCTTAATAAGTGAATATACAAAATAGTATTGTATGATTTTAAGGTCAGAAATCATGTGAAGAACAGTGACTTGACATTACAAACAATAAAACTTTAAAGGGGTGAATAAATGTTTTGTTGGCACTGTTTGCAGATTGTTTTACAGAACCACGATTACCATAAATAATCTGATTCTATGTTTATTGTGTTACAGCTGTGTGGGAGTGGATGAAGATGAAGCACCAGATATTGATATCTACCACTGTCCAAACTGTGAAAAGACTCACGGCAAATCCACCTGTGAGTATCTTTCCATGCTATGTAAATGACAATGTTTACATGTACACTAATAATGTGATTATTTCCAATAATCAGAGTAAGGACTTCGCTGCAAGACTAGAGCTAACTCTTCGCTCCTGTTTACATGCAGTTTTTATTTTCTGAATATTCGCTAATGATTGTGCTTATTATTATTCACACATAGCCCAATGCAAAGCAGAAATGATAAACTCGCATATACTCTCCACTGTTTTAATTTACTTGCGTTAAATGACAAACACCTTTTTTTGACGAAATATTATGACAGTGCCTGTAACGGTTTTATACGCTGCTGTCACATTATTTGAGCTGTTTTTGGATGAAGGCAGACTGCTGACAGCGAGTCGTGTTGACAGAGTTCAGGGAAAACTTCCTAATGTCAAGTTTAAAGGCGACATATCATGAAAATCTGACTTTTTTCATGTTTAAGTGCTATAACTGGGTCCCCACACTGCAAAAAATTATTTTCAAGAAAAACATTCTTAGTATTTTTGTCTTGTTTTCAGTAAAAATATCTAAAAATTCTTAAATTAAGATGCTTTTTCTTGATGAGCAAAACGATCTAGTTTTTAGACCAAAAATATCAAATGTAAGTGATTTTGTGAATAAAACAAGCAAAAAAATCTGCCAATGGGTTAAGCAAATTTTTCGTGAATTTAGTGTTTAAGAAAAATGTTCAAGATTTTTTGCTTACCCCATTGGCAGATTTTTTTTTATGCACAAAGTCACTTAAATTTGATATTTTTGCTCATCAAGAAAAAGCATCTTAATTTAAGAATTTTTAGATTTTTGTACTGAAAACAAGACAAAAATACTAAGCACTATTTTTTCTTGAAAATCACTTTTTGCAGTGCAGTGCTTTTATCAACCTAGAAAATGTGAAAAAGATCAACCCAGTAACTTAGTTTTGGTAAACCATTCTCTGCAAGCATGTGAAAAAATAGGTCATTAAAATTTGGCTCCTCTTGTGATGTCAGAAGGGGATAATACCGCCCCTTAATCTACACTATCCAACCACGACACTGCCATTTAGTGCAGAGATCAGCTCATTTGAATTTAAAAGGACACACCAAAATGGCACATTTTTGCTCACACCTACAAAGTGGCATGTTTATATGGTATTTTGAGCTAACACTTTGCATGTATGTAATCTGGAGACAACAAAGATTTATTTTACATCTTAAAAAAATATTGTGAAATGTCCCCTTTAAAATAAATTCACGCTTAAAGTGTGCGCAGTATAGATGTGATTCAGGTGTTTACATGGCCGCATACTGTGATTAAAAATGTACGCAGTTTTAATACGATTATACGATTTGAGCTTAATCGCATTATTTTTATTGAAGTATTTTGTTTTACACAAGGTAATATTGCCAAAATCCCATTATAATCCTATTATGAGGCTGTATGTAAACGTGGTCAGTGACTCAGAACCAGCTTTGGATAAGGGATTGTCCTGACGTTCATCTAAAACTTTGAGAGCATTTTTAAAATTCTAAATCCAATTTGTTAAAGCACACAAGATCTTTTTTAAATCATGCTGAAGCAACACGGATCATCAGGTATAGCACAAACTTGTGGAGGTTGAGTCACAGAGTTCTAGATGTACTGTTTGTAAGTTTTATTATAATATAGTGTAATATCACAGTCTTTATCCCATTAAAGACCATTGTTAAAATCCCATATGCAACTCATGAGTGGTTTACTCTGAAATGACACAGAACAGCACAGTTTTAGATACTAACCAAAGCATCATGTTGAGCCGAAAGATCTTCAAGGTCTTTTGGATGTGCATATACATTGGAGAAGGTTTCTATGCATTATTTACTTTATTATGTATCTGGTAACAAAGAATAAAGCGTATGGTGGCGATCATGGTTAAATTAAATTTGACTTGTTTCATTTGTTTCCAATTTTGTCAGTGAAAAAGAAAAAGAGCTGGTATAAACACGACACGGGGCAAAGTGGAGATGTCAAACCGGTTCAGAACGGCAGTCAGGTGTTCATAAAAGAGCTACGCAGCAGGACGTTCCCCAGGTAGGGTGTACATACTGTACAGTGTGAAGATCATGCCAAGCCACTAACCAAAATTTAAAGGGTCAGTGCTCCCCATAAGTATTTCAGTTCATTGAATGACCAGTAGATGGAGCCATCGGATCATGTTTCTTAATGTATTACACGTTTCCAAAAACATCTGAAAGGGATTCCAGCATGATGTCTTTTATGTGGGTAACTATCCGTGTGACTTTGTGACATGCTGACGTGTGTGTTTTCCACTGCAGTTCAGAAGATGTAGTGGTGAAGCTGTCAGGAAGTCAGTTAACATTGGATTACCTTGAAGAGAATGGATTCAATGAGCCAATTCTGATCCAGAAGAAAGAAGGTCTGGGAATGGCCATGCCTGCACCCACATTTTACATCAGCGATGTGGAAAACTATGTTGGTAAGAGTTTATTAGGTGATACATTACAAATTAATCATGTTTATGTAGTTATTTAGAGGTTTTTTGAAAGCTTGTGTACAGTGCAAGAATTTTCATTAAAAATTTTTCATTCAAGTGCTTAAAGAGACACTCCACTTTTTTTTGAAAATATGCTCATTTTCCAGCTCCCCTAGATTTAAACATTGAAATTTTACCATTTTTAAATCTATTCAGCCAATATGTGGGTCTGGCGGTACCATTTTTAACATAGCTTAGCATAATCCATTGAATCTGATTAGACCATTAGCATTGCACTAAAAAATAACAAAAAAAGTTTCAATATTTTTCCTATTTAAAACTTGACTCTTCTGTAGTTACATCTTGCACTAAGACCGACGAAAAATTTTAGGTTGTGATTTTCTAGGCAGATATGGCTAGGAACTATACTCTCATTCTGACGAATTATTAAATTAGGACTTTGCTGCCGTAACATGGCTGCAGGAGGTGCAAAGATATTACGCACTGCCCGAAAATAGTACCCTTGGTAACTTTCAATAGCAAGGGACTATTTTTGGGCAACTCTAGAGGGATTCGAAAATTAGCATATTTTCAAAAAAAAGTGGAGTGTCCCTTTAATATTCCCATCATTTAATTATTTTCATAGAGTTGATGTTCTTGTAAATATCACAAGAGGGCGCCAAGAGCAAATTAAATATCCCTTTTAATTGGTGTCGTACTAAATCAGTTCAGTCAAACATATAAATAAAATAATCAAATAAAAATAAATAACAAGCAATCAAATAAAAGGTATTATGATTTATCATAATAATCAGCAATGCTTGAACACTGCATTGTACGTACATGTGTTTGTATTTGTTGTATATGTCTAATGTCTTTCCTTTTGGTTTAAAGGGCCTGATGTTCTTGTGGATGTTGTCGATGTAACCAAACAGACGGACAGCAAGATGAAGTTAAAAGAGTTTGTTGATTACTACTATAGCACAAACAGAAAGAAAGTATTAAATGTGATCAACTTGGAGTTTTCAGACACAAGGTAAGCAATCGCAAAGTCGCTTAATATTCATTCAGTATTTTTAGTACAAATGCTATTTAAGCTTAGTACTAATTTTCAGAAAGCTTCTACCATCAGTAATAAAAAAAATGTATAAATGTTTTTTTCCTCTAGAATGGGCAATATTGTGGAGAGTCCGCAGATAGTTCGAAAATTGTCCTGGGTCGATAACTACTGGCCAGATGATGCATTGTTGGGAAAACCCCAAGTGTCCAAATACTGTCTCATCTGTGTAAAAGACAGCTACACAGACTTCCATATCGAGTGTGGCGGTGCCTCTGTATGGTATCATGTACTTAAGGTAAAACCTCAAAGATTGTGCATTTACAATACTTCATTACGAGTTACAAAGTGTATTGACTTTTTAAATTAAATACATTTTTGTTTTCTGTGTTGTACAGGGAGAGAAAATCTTCTTTTTGATCAAGCCCACCTCTGCCAACCTGTCTCTATATGAGCGCTGGAGATCCTCCTCTAACCACACTGAGATGTTTTTCGCCGACCAGGTGGACAAGTGTTACAAATGCACATTGAAACAAGGGCAGACTCTCTTCATTCCATCAGGTGATCACATTAGTCAACAAAGAGGTGCTAAAGCATGCGTGGGATTGTACTTTTATTAATTACATTTTCTTATGGCAGGATGGATTAATGCAATACTGACTCCTGTAGACTGCTTAGCCTTCTCCGGACACTTTATCCACAGTCTAAGCGTAGAGATGCAAATGAGGTCAGTGATCTGTTTCTTTGTCCTCAAAAAAGAGTTCAAATGCTTGTTTTTATAGACGGTTTCACTGTAGTTAAGAAGCTGCTTTAGAGATCACCAGGTTTTACAACAGAACCATGTAGAGAGATAAAAAGGTGTAAATATTTGAAGAGTTTGGTCCAAAACGCAATAAATCCATTTTGACTAATTTCGGTAAAAACGTGTTTTCTATACCAAGAAAGTGACAAGATGAAAACTACTTTTTTCTGTTACAAACTTTCACATAGCATCTTTAGGATATAATAACATAAAAAAATTCAAATCCATAATTTGATTTTCAAAGATTTATTATAAAAACTGCTATTTTTTTCCAAAATGCTATAAATCTATTGAATCAATATATAAATGTGCATTCATCTTTGCCATGTTATATTCATTTAGTTAACTAGTGGTTTACACTGATTGAAAAAAAAACATTAATGATATTAATCAAAACACTTACTTTGTCATATTAACAACACTGTCATTGCTGCTGTCATCCTTGTGACGTCGTCGCTGAACTTTTTTGACAGCTATCAGCTGTAAAATGTTTTGGTCCTGCTCGATTTTTGTTGACTTTGAGTAAAATAATGTAAAGTTTTTCATAAGATCCTCTGGGGTCAATTTGTTAGCACGACAGAAGCTTAATGCTGTCGGATGAGAACAAACAACAGCCTGCCTTTTTTTGTCTCCCAAGTGCATCTCATGTAAATTATTCGATTTTGATGGCTTACGTTTCTTCCCCACCACAGGTTTATTTTGTTTTTGTTTGTTTGTTGATCACGAAGTACAAAGTAGATGAGGAAAACTAGGATTCTGTGTGAATTCAACATATCGCCATTGTTGTTTACAATGCGTGGAATGGTGCGCTGTGATTTGTTGAGTGGATTTATTGCATTCTGCAGAGATGGACTGGTGTTTATCGCGTTTTGGGGAAAAAAGGGAGAAAAGATGACAAAATAACACGGCGGATATCGTTTTTTATACTGACCTAATACATCTACTTTTGTTGGGTATCTGGACACTCAGGAATTGCTGGACATGAGAAAGCAGACAATGCAGCAAAAGAAGCACTATCCACAGAATCAATAAAGTGTTTTATACCTTTTACAGACTTAAAACAAACGATAAATGAATACATCAGAAATAAATGGCAATCAGAATGGGATCAATGTCTAAATAATAAGTTGCATGAATAAATACTAAAGTGAGGAAAAAACATAATTCCTGTTTTGATAATCGTTGGAATCAAGTCATTTATACAAGATGCAGAATAGAACATTCAAAAATGACACATCAATTTTTACTCTCAGGAGAAAATCATCCAACATGTTCATCTTGTCAAAATCCATTGTCCATTAAACATATCCTTTTAGATTGTATTAGATCAGCCCCTGTGAGAAACTTTTTTTACCTCGGTCGATACTTTTGAACTGTTTTTAATCAAGTGAATCCAAACATGGTTTTAAGATTTCTAGAGGAAATAAATTTTAAACATCTTTTCTAGTCTTCCTTTATTTAATTATACTTTATTCTCACCATTAATATAAGAAGCTGGTATGGCGTTTAAAAGAAAGAAAGAAAGAAAGAAAAAATAATATGGCAGATATTGGATTTTACGTAAAATTAAGAATTTACTTTTTAATATTGACCTGATATAATACTGATTTTGGCGGTAACTATTTTTATTTTTAAATGGTGTTCATCACGTTTTGGAACCAAACTCTTCATATTATTAGTAGTAGCATAATGGTAGGGTCATGGGTAATAACTATTATATGGGTTTAAAAGAAACGTCTAATATTTTTGGTTGTCGCTTCTTGCTACTTGAAATGTAATTTAATGCATTTTGAAATACAATAACAACCAGGTGGTGATCATGCAAATGAAGCATTCAAGCATCAAACCTTCCCGGTTCTTTTTTGGCACCTCTGTAGCGACAAAAAGAAAGAATGAAAGTCATCAGCATGCGCTTTTGCCTTCTGTTATGTCATGACTTTCTCTCAAGGCATTTTTTAAGTAATCCTGCAATTTCGTCTCTTCAATCAGAGCATATGAAGTGGAAAAAAGACTCAAGGTTGCCAGTCTCACTCCATTTTCAAACTTTGAAACGGCATGTTGGTATGTGGGAAAGTTTTACCTGGAACGGTTTAAAGGTAAGCAATAAACAATAAAATCACTCAAAACTCATCTGTTTTATTGAATTTGGCTCATTTGTAGGTCTGAGTTTGTCTCACTGTTAGTTTAGGCTGGACAGTATATCAATGTTCATAATGTTTATTCAATTTGCATTTATCTTAGTGATCCTAATGGCCAATAAGTTTCCTAAAGAGCATGTCATTAGACTAATTTGGTAGTTCTTTATTGACTCGCGAGTATTATAGCGCAAAGGTAGGGATGTTTTATTAGCAATTGTAGCGTTACGATTGCATATCAGTATACTTACATTTTTTTATCATAATTTTTTAAACAGCCTCAAGTTATAATATGCTCTTTTTGTGTTACTTTAAATAAAATAAAACAAATATGTGACCTTGTCTGTGAAATCCAGACTAAAGTCTTAAAATACAATTTTGATATTATGAGCATCAAAGTTTGATTTCAGTCATTGATTTCAATCTTTGACATGACCTTACTCAGTCAGTATTAAAGAGATCAAAGTTATATTTTTACAGAAACAACTAAAAACACAGTGAACTAAAAAATTATTTTATCTGGGTTTTCACAGACTGGGTAACAATGATCAAAAGGTTAAATATATTGAGATCTATTTTTCTACTTCTACCCCCAGTCCTCCCTCTTAGGAGTACAAATCACTTGCAAAAAAAATCTAATTCATCACAACCATTTACGTTACTGATAACTTAAATCGTTTGCAGCAAAGCTCCCATCAAGTGACTTCCCTGTTGTTGGAAAAGTGGCTTCAAAGGTTTTCCTTTCAAAAATTACGGCTCCGTCCTGTGCAGCATAAGATTTATCCGTGACAGTGAACTTTGGGACAGGAAATCAAGCCATTTAATGTTGAAGCACTTGTAAGGAGAACTGTGCGTGATCTCGGAGAAGGCCTGCTGAGCAGATGAGGAGGGTCTGGAGAGCCGAAGTATTATTGCAGTCATTAAATCGGTGTATCTCAGGGTTCACAGATGATTAGCTTCAAAAGACAGAATCACTTGCTCCATTACAAACTAGCGTTTAAAGTCCCCTCATCTGGCCTTGGACTGGCTTGTTTATATTTCCACCATTTTACCCCCGTCACGTTACTTAATTTTGCCAGATCGCACATTGAAGCGGGCGGATTCGAGAGTCGCGGTTGCTCTCGGAGCTATCTGATGTTGAGATGGGATGGGAGTCGGATTTCAAGGTCATCATTTTGGAGTTCGACGCTCGTGTGCGACTCCAGGTAGAGGAAAAACCTTGGCCCCTTGCCCGGCGAGCGGCTGGCCTTTGGCCAGCTGTATTGCTCTCTTCTCATTTGGTTGTTTTAGCTTTCACTTTGTGTTCATGTTATTAATTTAAATGCAGTGAGGAATATATTTCCTTTAGTGGCTATGTATCCAGTCCAATGTAATCAATGTTGATGCTGGCCTTCCATAAAGGCACATGGCTGTTTCTAGGCCCCTCTGGATTGAGGTAATCAGTTTGATATATGAATGGCCTTTGTTATTGAACAGTAATGGGTCCGTTCGAAAACCTAGTCGATTTTTATTTCTGGTTTTACGTTTCTCCCTACCTTTCAATGGTTTTTCATGCTTTGAGCATTATTGACAGGAAAACCGTTTTTTGAGATATTGCTGCTAACGATTTAAAGAAAAGTTGGTTGTGTGGATGACTTTTCTCCAATTTGCCTATTTAGAAAAGGGCCATTTCTAGAGAGCATCTTGTATTACTAATACTTCAGATTTGGATCCAGATGGGAGCATCAAACTCATTATGCTAAACCTTTTGCAGGTTTACATAAGGCAAATAAGCAGCCGCCTCCCTATTTGGTACATGGTGCCAAAATCGTCAATGGAGCGTTTAGATCATGGACAAAAAAACAGGTAAAACTTTTTTTTGCGAACAATCATTGCCAGAAGTGTGGTTGTTTAGAAACAATAACAAGACTTGAGCTTTTGTTGTGTTTTATTTAGCGTGTTTATCTAATTGTTTTGACGTTTCGTCCTTTGGTGTTCTTTTACTGATTTAAATCACGTAAACAATAGCGATTGTATGCCGATTTGACCGCGACTTGCACTTTTTTTGTAAAGGCTCTTTTAGAACACGAGGACGAGCTTCCAGAAAACATGAAACCAGCCCAGCTCATTAAAGACCTTGCCAAAGAGATTCGGATTTCAGAGGTGAGACCGCTACATAAATGCTCAAGGATTTCATAGAAAAGTTTCCTATTGTTTGTTTTACAGGATCATACAAGATGTTGTATGTTATTGTGCATGTTAGTAAAATAAGGAAATCTCCCAAGAATATGAGTGATAACCCAGCCCAATGTCTTTGACTCAGAATGCTACAAAAGCCATAAAGAGTGAACCCAGCAATTCAAAGCCCCCAGCAGAGGAACCTCCATCTGCTCCATCTGAACCAGAAGAACCCATGTCCCCCGCCCGAAGCTCCACTCCACCGAGAGATAAGCCAGCCAGGAAGAAAGCCACGAAGCCACCGAAACCACCTAAACCGCCCAAAATGCCCAAGGCACCCAAACCGCCGAAGGTGCCCAAAATAAAAGAAGACGGCAAGAAGAAGTGCAAAGCGAAAGATGGTATTTTACCAGAGAAAAAGCCTTCGAGTCTGGCAGCTCTCGAGTCTCATGCAAAGGACATCCTAAACAAGATGGACCAGCCCAAAAAAGTAAAGGTCAGTAGAATTACACAAGTTTCTTCCATGATGATGAGGTTTGGTGAGGCTTAAGTAAAATGACATATTATACCAAATCATCATTTTATATACGGGTAGCTCCTTTATTTATTTTATGCATAAACAATGGGTCCAAAAAGTCTTTGGACAACCTAGTTACAATTAAATGTATGAATGTTTTTGTTTTAGATAACAATGTTAAATTTTCTAAAGAAACAGTGCACAAGCACACTTGAATCTAAATATTTCACCAAAAGAAGTTTGTTTGGTTTTAACAGCAAAAAGTATTTTGTAAAAATGACATGTGAATTGAATTTAGGTGTTTTTAAATGTCCAACACTTGGTCCTACGCTCTCCTTGGGGGAGGGCCCTTTAAGGGTCGATTCACATTTCGCGTCTTTTGCACGCTCCAGTTCGTTATTTTAAATGTAGGCGCGCGGTATGCGCTCATTATGGAAGCAACGTGGTCGCAACGCGCACGCTTGTTTTTTCCAGCCGCGTCCGCATCGAGTTAAAAACACTTCGACTTTCTAGAATGCCGCAAGCGCACTGCAGGTCATGTGACAAGAACCAACAGACAGTTGTGTTTTCCATGCGGATTTAGACGCGAAATGTGAACCGCCCCTAAAAAGGTCCTATGTACCATTTGGTACCAAAATGTACATTTGAGGTACTAATATATGCACTCTTTGGTACCAATATGTACCTCTGAGGTACTCTTTAAGGGGGTTGCACACTGTTCTAAAAAAATCTAACACATTGTTTACTATGACTATACGCACACCGGCGCCGACAGGTGTCGCCTGTCCGCGCCACCCAGCTACGACTCAGGAAGTTGCTCAAATCCCTGTCGCGCCACAGAGCGGCACTCACATAGTTTAACATTAACAGGGTGTCCGCAGGGTTTTAAAAAGTATTAAAAAGTGTTAAATCAGAATTGTCAAATTTAAGGCCATTAAAAGTGTTAAATTTGGCTTAGAGGTATTATTTTTTTCCAAATTAGGTATTATTTTTTTTTCAGACTATCAGGTGTCCTATACTGATTGAAATTCTATGTGCGTTCGCGTTAGTTCGTTTAAATATGGGCTTTAGCATATCTGGGCACATAATCAAAGATCTTTCGTCTCTGGTATGTGATCAAAGCCTGGAGTGGAGCCAAATCACGTTCCTCTCTCCATTGTAAGTGTTCTGTTATCCCTACGCACCGGATCCACTCCGGGTTTTCTGACTGTATCACGTTAAGCTGAGGTAAAAGTTTATTTTAGCTAGCATGGTCAAACTTATAATGCAGGAAGGCTCCGATGTTTTGAAGATCGATAAAGTAGTAAAAGACCAATGGAGATTGACTTGGCTTAGCGAAATTATGAAAATTGGCAAGCCTTTCAGTTCGTGGGCTAAGAAACCCAAACAGCCAGGTAACTTGCGTGTCTGCACAGTATGACTAACGTTAGGGGTCCTGTATTTTGGGGGTAAATGATTTCTCACGTACGTGATCATCCGCGTCACGTTTTTTAATGCTATGCTGATCTAGCCAGTGGCTGGTACAACGGGTTTATTAAACTCGTGGGTAAACTTCATGTGGCGCCACAAGAACCAAGAGGCAGATGACATCCAAATCCTCTGAGAGGGATGACGAGGAAGCATAAGAAGAAACTGCTTCCGAAATGCTCTCGCGGGACTTTGATGTCATCCACCTGTCGGTTCTTGCAGTTGCATTTGCGTTTGGTCCGTCACAAAAACGTAACATTTGTACATATATTTAAGCACCGCAGTTTAAAAACAGGTGATTTTAAGCCATTCAAACACAAACAACAGCGCCAAATGCTAAAGCCGCGCATTTGTTTCTCATTGAGTTTGTGTTGTGAGTATTTTTGACGCTTTATTGGCCTTAAATTACACACATGCCTCAAAAATCCCGTCTTTGCAAATATCCTCATATAAACACGACCATTTAGGTCTTAGGAGAAAGTAAACAGCATAAACATTGCGCATAAAATAGCACATCAGCGCTGCCTCTATTGTAACATAATTAGTTGATAAAGGTACAGTCATTCATTTTACAACTGTCACTCACTATGGTTACAGGCATCCTGTGCGAATTGTACACGAGTTTGACGCGAGTTGCTCGTTCAGGGTTTATATTCATACATAACGTTACTGTATTAGAGCTGTGACTGTAAGCTGTTGTGTGAACAGAACAGACCCTGGATTATTCGTTTATGTGTACTGAATAATATGATATGAAAAAGTTGTATTTGTTCACATTAGTAAATGCATTATATAACATGAACAAACAATGAAAAATATAGAGTATATAATCATTAATTAATTCTTGTTTATGTCATTACAGTAATTGATGTTAGTTCATGGTGCATTAACTAATGTTAACAGTTTCAACTTTTTATTTAAATTATTAGTAAATGCTAAAATAAATACATTTACAATTAATAAATAATTATTAAAAGATTCATTAAAGGTGGTGATATTCATGTTTTCTTTTTATATAGTGAGTTATTTAGCTGTTTATCTGAAATGCCCTGCAAACTACAGCTACCTATATATGCCACAGGAGACTTCAATATGGAATTCATGGCAAAAAAATCTCCCCTAAAAAAGCTATTGGTCTCGCATAAAGTGTTAGGTAAAGGAATATGACTTGGCCTGAAAAACATTTCAGTCAGAAGAATTTTTTCACTTTAATTCATGTCTATTCTTTTTTGTATGTTATATATGTCAAAATCTGTGTAAATAATAGAAAGGTCGCTGATTAACACTTGCAATTCAGTGTCGTGGTGGTTTTAAAAACTATTCTGAAGGTAGTAACAAAGGTATTAAAAAGTAGTAAATTTAACTTAAGGATTGCTGTATATACCCTGATTAAATAACATCATATTTGTCCCAAATCAATAACGATTAACATTTGCTGCTAACGTATATTTTGCATTTTGAAGTAGACGCTATCTGACGAAGCTTGCGCTATTTATTGTGCATTTCTGGTTTACAATACCTCCGATTTGTCCTAGACGCGACGCCCCCTTTAGGTGCAAAGGTGTACAGGTAGGGACCATTTTCTTCTATTGGTGTAATTGGACATTTTAATTTTGTTATTTCACAGATGGCTAAGACTGGCTTGAGTGTCATGGAGAAGGAGACAAGTAAACCCAATGACGTTCAGAAGTTTGAGATGATTCGAGAACACAATAAGAACAAGACCGAGGCGAAATGGAAATATAAGGTACATCTGTTTAAAACAGAAAGAACAGTTGTGGATTTTTATGTTAAAAAGTGTCAAAAAGGTCAGAAGACATTTACACATTTCCATTTAAAGTAAATCATTAGAAATATCTCTACCGATCAATCGCTCTTATCTGGGCCCATCAAAGCAGCACCCAGAAGCCTTTTCTCATGCTCAGTGTTTACTTAATGCTATGTCATATTCCCAGCATGCCAGCTAAGTATTTACATATGCCTTTACTTGAATGAGCATGTTGTGTCATTGTTGGACAATGCAGGATGGCTTTTGTAGGAAAAGCTTAATTCGGCCGAACGGAAGGCATTAGAGGTCTTTCGTTTAAGGGGGAGAATTCAATGCCAGACAGACCAGGAATGTTTGTATCCGCTCCAAGTCCCCTGATCCGAGCGCTCCTCTGCAGCTCTCCAAACACTTGCAGATGGAGAGGAACCTCTGTTTGATATTCTTCAAGGTCATCAGCTGCAATGACTTCAGTCTTTGACGTCTGATCGCCGCAGACGTGGTCGACAGACAGCGGCAAACACCAAAGACATGTCAAGTGTTTGAAAGACAAAGAGTTTCAACGCACCGAATTTGATTTGTTTTCGTTTCCATCTTGCAGAACAGCAAACCTGATTCGTTGTTGAAAATGGAGGAAGAGCACAAATTTGACAAAACGTTACTCGGACACAAAGACAACAAATTTGGGTTTTCAATGTCGAATAAAAAGTTCCTGGGGTAAGTATGTTTTGTATATACAGTATTATGAATTCAGCTTATTTCAAACATTGGTGTCTTCGTGTATACCAGATTGTCTGTTTTAAAGTGTTGTTTCTTCCGTCATCTGGTTTTCTCAGATCAAAGACATTCAAGACACAGACCAATTCAAGTGTTTTTGGCTCTATACAAAACATTAAGGAGGAAAAGCCCAAGCCCGTGAGAGACGAGTACGAGTACGTCTCTGATGAGGGAGAGCTTAAGATCGACGAATTCCCAATCAGGAGGAAAAAGAATGCTGTCAAGAGAGAGTTTTCTTGTAAGGTTTCATGATACGCGATCTGGGTCAGGGTGATTTTCTGATTAAATAAAATGTATAACTTAAGTGCTATGAAAAAAGATTCAAAAATGATTATATAGTCTGTAATGAGACCCAGATGGATTTCTGCACTGATTTTAGGGGAAACGGCTAGAATTCCTTGGAATGGATTTAAACATCGGATAATGTGTTAACCAGAGCTGATATTATTACATTCTTATTAGTAGCTAAAAGCATTATTAAATTTGTCAAAATGCCTTAGAAATGAACTTTCAAGAGGCGAAAATACAGACAACTTTGTGAATGACAGGTGATCAGATTCAACAGGAAACTGGAGATGTTTCTCTAAGGCTTCAGATTCTGGGTGGGCCTGTATGTAATACATAAGCTAGCTTTAAAGGGATAGTTCACCCAAAAATGAAAATTCTGTCATCATTTACTAACACTTATGTTGTTACAAACCCAAATTTCTCAGAGGCCCCATTGACCTCCGTAGTATTATTTTTTCTTACTATGAAAGTCAATGGTGCTCCAGATCTGTTTGGTTTTATACATTCCTCAAAATATTTTCCTTTGTGTTTATCAGAACAAAGAAATTTATACAGTTTTGAATTATCATTGTTTGGTGAACTATCCCTTTAACTGATGAACAGTAGTTGTTTAATGGGATAGTTCACCCAAAAATGAAAATTCTGTCATCATTTACTCACTCTCATGTTGTTACAAACCTGTATACACTCACCTAAAGGATTATTAGGAACACCTGTTAAATTTCTCATTAAAGGTAGGGTAACACATTTTGAAAAATGCTAACGGTAGCCGCCTAGCAATGAAATCCCGATCCCACCCTCAAGTCAAATCGCCATCCAAAGTCACGCCTCTTTCAAAACACATGAACACGCACAGATCAGACGGTCACATCTTATGACTCATTCAGCAGTGAGAAAACTTTGCAGTACAAAGTCGAATAACACTTCCAAAATAACCAAACAACTGGTTTACATCAGAATTAGTTTAAGCACACGTTCGGTACTTCGGTTGTGTAGACGTAGTAACTATATCGTTACGCTAATCCGTAAACGAACACAAATTTCATAAGCAACTCAATGTTTCATCAAATTAGAATATCTGAATCCATCTTAATACAAACATATCGTGTACCTACCTTACCAAAATAAACAGTGCAACGACCCTTTCAGACCCTTTGCCTCCTGCAGCTGTTTCATCTCGTGGTAAAGCAGTAAAGTTACCGATGTTCATTTGGGTTTTTGCTCTTGCTGATCCAGGCAGTTTTTGCTGTTGTTGTAATAAAAGATGTCTTTCGTTGTGTGCCTCCTGTGTAGGTTGTTAATTCAGTAGAAAAGTTTGCTGTTCTCACTGTTTACAGACAGGAGAGCGCACGTGAACGCGCAGATGACGTATGGTGTCTGCGTGGACTCGCTGCGCGGTGGGCATTCAAATTACGCTTACGTATAAGGGACAAAAATGGAAACGTCCGTTCTGACCGAAATCTATGATTTGTTGAACATTTTTTGGTCCTACGCCTTTCACAGATGACATAAATTTCTACAAATACATTTAAACAACTTAACACAGTGATTGCTATCAGGATGTGAGGAGACTTTTAACCAGCATAGCAAAAAATGTTTCAGGATCAAATCTGTTACCCTACCTTTAATGCAATGGTGTGGGGGATGTTTTTGTGGCACACTTTAGACCCCTTAGTGCCAATTGGGCATTGTTTAAATGCCACGGCCTAACTGAGCATTATTTCTGACCATGTCCATCCCTTTATGACCACCCTGTACCCATCCTCTGATGGCTACTTCCAGCAATATAATGCACCATGTCACTAAGCTCGAATCATTTCAAATTGGTTTCTTGAACATGACAATGAGTTCACTGTACTAAAATGGCCCCCACAGTCACCAGATCTCAACCCAATAGAGCATCTTTGGGATGTGGTGGAACGGGAGCTTCGTGCCCTGGATGTGCATCCCACAAATCTCCATCAACTGCAAGATGCTGTCCTATCAATATGGGCCAACTTTTCTAAAGAATGCTTTCAGCATCTTGTTCAATCAATGCCACGTAGAACTAAGGCAGTTTTGAAGGCGAAAGGGGGTCAAACACAGTATTAGTATGGTGTTCCTAATAATCCTTTAGGTGAGTGTAAATTTCTCAGAGGCGCTATTGACTTCCATAGTATTCTTTTTCCTACTATGAAAGTCAATGGTGCTCCAGATATGTTTGGTTTCAAACATTCCTCAAAATATTTTCATTTGTGTTTATCAGAACGAAGAAATTTATACAGGTTTGTAACAACATGAGAGTGAGTAAATGATGACAGAATTGTCATTGTTGGGTGAACTATTGCTTTAACTGATAGGCAGTAGTTCACCCAAAAATGAAAATTTTGTTATTGCACAAACCCGAGTTGTCCCGGACCTGTATGGATTTCTTTGTTCTGCTGACCAAAAAAATTGAGGAATGTTTGTAACCAAACGGGTCTGGGGCACCATTGATTTTCACAGTTTATTTATTTTTACTGTGGAAGTCAGTGGGGCTCCAGATCTGTAGGATAATTAAATATATACATGTTTGGAACGGCTTGGGGGTGAGTAAATGATTACAGAATTTTTATTTTGGGGTTTACTATCCCTTTAATTTCATGCTATGTGTAATGTCTAATTTTTTTTTACAGTTTTATCAAACATCAGAGAGCCCATTCAGCCGTCGAAAAAGCCAAAGTTTCAACCGTCGGTCATAAAGGTGAGCTTACTTAAGACAATCATTATTTCCATCTCTTAAAACATCTTTCCAAAAAATCCCCAAAAATTTTAACTCGCACGATTCCAAAATTTGTGTTTTAACATTTTTTTTTCTTTGGAACAAAAAGAAGAAATGTTTGGCAAGAGCTATGCAAGAATTCTTCAAAACGTTTTTGTTCCACAGAAAAAAAATAACTGCATAATAAATAAAGATGAAAAGTAACAAAATAATTTTCACTTCTGAGTGAACTTCTGTAACAAGACATCAGTAAAACCATTTAAAAGCTGATTAATAATAAACAGGATGAAATTGGGCAAAATCCAAATCTCTAATCTTCATTTCACAAAGTAGCTGATTAATTCCTTATGGATGGACTTAAAACAGTCTCACGTCCATAAGAAGAGCATCTGCAGGCTTTCTGTGTACCAGGGCAGCGCTGATGTTTTCGGCTTGCAATAATTCACCCATAATGCCCCGACTTAACTAACATACGGCACAAATCAAAAAGACCTAGCTGCCGTAGGGAGCCAAGTATCACCCCAAAACTGATGAAGATAATAACTGCAGAGTGAATCCAATTACAATGAGCGAGTTAATCATGAGGCCCACATACACACTGTAACATATGAGACGTTATTTTCTTGTCGAGGAAAAACCACAAAGGTAAAAAAAAGCATAACCAATTTTGATAGTATCTGAGCAATGTGCTTTAAGGTTATTAAACTAAGCAAGTTTTCATTCGTTTTTTGTGCGTTGCGTTCTGCCAAACAGCATTTTGGTTTTACGCCATATATATCCATTCTACTTTCAGAGTGCAGATTCTTCAGATGAAGAATCGCTCCACATAGACACAGAGGCAAAGATGGATGTCAAAGGTCGTAACTCCAAGGTGTCCAAGAAGAAAGGAGGAAGTTCAGCCGGGATTCTGGACCTCTTACAGGCCAGCAAACAAGTGGGCGGCATTGACTACAGTAACAACAGGTACATAATGACTGCTGTTCATATCTTCCAGTAACACCACTAATAATTCCATCTAACGCATACACAATAACATTACAATGACCATCCTGATCAAACGTTTACATTCCCTTAGTTCTCAATGTAGTGTAGTGTGAGGAAGAGGGTAAAACTTTTTTTTTTGAAACTTTACGTGTTATGGCGCTTTTCCATTGCATAGTACCCCACGGTTTAGTTTAGTTTGGGTCGGGTCAGCTCACCTCACTTGGCGTGGTTAGCTTTTCCATTGAGTTTAGTATCACTTCGCAGTGGGAGGAATTATAGGCGTGTCGTTATATTTGCGCTGCATACGGCTGTGACATCATACAAGAGAGAGCGTCCTTGTACATTCCCATACATTTATTTATTTATCAGTCCGCCACAAAATTTAAATTGGCCACCACAAATAGATGTTTACTTTGCACATCGCGTTTATAACTACCTATGTCTCACATGACAGTTTCTGTTCAAACACCCGTGGCGTCAGTGGACGGCTCCGCTGAGCCTCAATGAATTTGCATTAAAGCATAAATAATACTGACGTGCACGTCGCGAATGTGCCGCCACAAAATTAAAATTGGCCACCACAAATAGAAGTTTACTTTGCACATCGCGTTTATAATTACCTCTGTCTCACATAACAGTTTCTGTTCAAACCCCCGTGGCGTCTGTCGACGGCGCTCCGCTGAGCCTCAATGAAGTTGCATTAAAGCATAAATAATACTGACGTGCACGTCGCGAATGTGCCGCCAGCCCGCCACAAACTGCAAGTCTGGAAAAAACTTTTATGAGTTCCTGATTCACAACCTGTGGATGTTTTTAATCGCTAAACGGGTGTTTGGAAACTTAAAACAGAGCACAGATGACAACATGTTTGCTCGAGACAGCGCAAGCTAGCAGCAAGCTAAAGCTAATATTTTACATAATAGGATGACGGCGCCGATGACGATTCACTCAGACCAATCAGTGAACTACAGTGTTTACGCGTCACGTTTGGTATCAGCTCGGGTCGCTTGGAACCCCAACCGAGGTGGTACGAAAAAAAGTATCGGGTACTACGAAGTGATCCCAATGGAAAAGCTCCCAAAAGTAAGCTGACCCGACCCAAACTAAACCAAACCGTGGGGTACTATGCAATGGAAAAGCGCCATAAGTTACACATGAATATATGTGAATTTTGTGAATATATTGGAAACAAAACAGCGTTTTATTTCACGGGCCTGTTGAATGCTTTATTCTGATTGATTATTTTTCTGTAAAATGCACACCTAACCTGTCAAATGTCCTAAAAAAACCAACCAGACCAATTTTTGTGGTAACCGTGGTATAAGCGGAAAAATTGCATTACCACCTTGGGTGTGCATTATTTTCTTATAATTCAAAGGCCCATCTTCAATCATTCGTTACGCATGTGATACAGATTTTATAAATTACCCAAAACACATATTTTGAATTTGCGCCCCTCGGAAGAGAAGCCACGAGCCGCCACTGGATAAAAGCATCTACCAGATGCATAAATGTGACCCTTGAATGCAAAACCAGTCATAAGTTGCACAGGTATATTTGTAGCAATGGGTAACAACATTGTATGGGCCAAAATTATCGTTTTTTTGTCATGCTAAAAGTCGTTAGGATTTAAGTAAAGATCATGTTACATAAAGATATTTTGTACATTTCTACCATAAATATTAAAACAAATTATCTTTATTAATACGTTTTTGCTAATGACTTTATTTGGACAACTGTAAACCGATTTTCTCAATATTTAGATTTTTTTGCAGCCTCAGATTCCAGATTTTCAAATCACTGTATCTCGGCCAAATATTGTCCTATCCTTTACGTCAATGAAAAGCTTATTCAGCTTCAGATGATGTATGAATCTCCGTTTCGAGTAATTCTGATCTCATTAGTGCAGAGGAAGCTTGAAAATCAAATAATGTCCAGGGGTCTCATTTATAAAACTGTGCATAGGATCCTTACTGAAAGTCTACGTACACACAAAAGCCAAAAATGGCATATGCCAAAAAATATTAAGACTTAAGCACTATTCCCTTTTATAAATCACAGATCACCTGCAAGTGTGCATACATGAATCATCCTCAGCAAGCCCATTCTCCCGTCAAGTTTGTTTTTATAGATCACAACCTTTGGGTGGGAACCGGTGTACTCACATTTCCAGCCCTGTTTTGTGCATATGCACGATTAATAAATGAGACCCCTAAAGGCTTCACTAAACAAACAATTAAATTTTTAGTCTTGAATATATAAATCTTGCATATTAATGTATTTAAATATCTGTAATGTGAAAAAGCAGAATAAACATTAGCATAGTTTTTAATGATAAACATCTTTCAGATTCTTCAAGCTTATGTACTGAACTATAGTTTGCTATAAAACGATCCCGTGCAGGTGTTTCTTCGTCTTTGGAACAATGGTGAAAGTAATGGTTTGCACAGTTCTTTGTCAGCAGTTTACATCTACTGGCATTATTTGTTTAATCCTTCTGCACTATTAATTTGTCAAACGCAGCAATTGCTTCAGGCCGTTCCTCTTCATTTTGCTGTTTGCTGTTTTGGGCACATTTTTGATGGTCTATTTCCACTGCGCTGAAAACTGCAAATGAGCTCAAACGCGAATCGAGAAAAAAAGCATGGGGAAAATATGTTAATTTCTCAAATTATTTTTTGTCTGCTTTTAAAGCCGACACATGACTGCTGGATCGTGGGTAGGAAATGCCTGCAGTCAGTTACGACCACATTAAACACGCTCCTGACTCATTGTTCCACCTCACTAGTTAATCACTTAATAGGTGGTAATCTGCACAGGCCAAATCCTTATTTTTCTGCCGGTTACCTCCAGCTCAGGAGCAGATGTGGAAACAATAGTCTTCATAGATCTTCTTTTGAAATTAAAAGAGCTAAAGAGACTTATATGAGGAAATGATGATCAAAATGAACATAAATTAAAAAAAAGGGAGCTTGAATGGCTATGTGAAGTAGTAGATGTGCATTTTGTGAAAATATAACATTGAAATCTGTAATATTGACAAAGTAAGGTCATGTCACAGATTGAGATCAATGTGAAATATAAAAAAATGTATGAAATCTGTAATATTGACAAAGTAAGGTCATGTCACAGATTGAGATCAATGTGAAATATAAAAAAATGTAGAAGATTAAGACTTTAGCTCAGATTTCACAGACAGGGTCACATGCACTGAAAAAAAATTGTTGGTTTAACTTGACAACTGCCTTAAAATTTTGAGTTAAAAGGACATTCCACTTTTTTTGAAAATATGCTAATTTTCCAGCTCCCCTAGAGTTAAACATTTGATTCTTACCGTTTTTAAAAACAATTCAGCCGATCTACGGGTCTGGTGCTAGCACTTTTAGCATAGCTTAGCACAATCCATTGAATCTGATTAGACCATTAGCATCGCGCTAAAAAATAACCAAAGAGTTTTGAAATGTTTCCTTCTTTAAAACTTGACTCTTCTGTAGTTACATCGTGTCCTAAGACCGACAGAAAATTAAAAGCTGGGATTGTCTTACTACACGATGTAACTACAGAAGAGTCAAGTTTTACATAGAAAAAAATATTGAAATTCTTTGGTTATATTTTAACGCGATGCTAATGGTCTATCAAATTCAATGGATTGTGCTAAGCTATGCTAAAAGTGAAAGCGCCAAAACAGTAAGAATCAGGTGTTTAACTGTGGGGGAGCTGGAAGATGGGCATGTTTTCAAAAAAAGTGGAATGTCCCTTTAATTTAACTTAAAAATATTTTTTACTAAATTAACTAATATTTTTAAGTTGAATTAACTCAATTTTAAAGCAGCACGAAAACGTAACTTTTTTTTTAAGTTGAACCAACAAATCTTTTTTTACAGTGTATTAGAGAGAACAGGTAAGTGTTGGCTTGTGCTAGGTTGGGCTTGAAATAAGTTTATGCGTGAATAGAGATATAAGTATGTTAACTTTTGTCTTCGCCGGTTCACCCTACACTTTGCGTCCAGACTAAACGTTATTTTTAATGTTGGTTAGTAGTCCCACCCATTGGATTTGTCTCATTATTAATAAAAATAATAATATTGAAGTCTCTAAGCTATTATGCCATGACTGAAACCGACCGTAGTTTAATGCGCCATGTCCAATCAAAACTGGCATCAAGTGTCCATCTCGACCGTTGTAGCTTCTGTCCTGCTTCACATCAGCTGGACCCACTCCCTAAAACTCGATTCGCTTCCCATTCTCATTGACGCCCGGAGTAATGTGTGTGTGTTGTGTATTTCTTATTGATGGACTTACAGTCAGCCACCTGCATCCCCCAGCACACAGGAAGCCATTCAGGGCATGCTGTCCATGGCTAACCTGCAGTCAACAGACTCATGTCTGCAACCCACATGGAGCAACAGCCAAGCTAAGAACAACTCCCATGGCGGCACGGGCAGCAAGAAGCCGAGCGGGACAGCCGGTGGAGCAAACAGTAAGAGGCCAGCCAAACGCCTACCCAAGAAAACGCAAAAGAGCAGCAGCGTGGACAGCTCGGACATGTTCGATGATGACCAGGACCACCTGGAAGCTTGCTTTAAGG
Organism: Misgurnus anguillicaudatus; assembly: GCF_027580225.2. Classification (NCBI taxonomy): domain Eukaryota; kingdom Metazoa; phylum Chordata; class Actinopteri; order Cypriniformes; family Cobitidae; genus Misgurnus; species Misgurnus anguillicaudatus. The sequence goes on along the minus strand of NC_073350.2, from coordinate 23,396,986 downwards.
ATTCTGATTATGGTAGGTTCATGGGAATTGTACCGTAGATTCATCTGCCGTGCTTAGGAACCCATTTGGAGAACAGATTGCGGTTCTTTCTTACCTTCATCTCGCATAGCTTGTTTGCGCTATTATCAAGACCAATTAGTTCCTCCGAGACAATTTGTCAGTGATGTTTCATGGCGTGTAAATGCCCAGGTGCCCTTGGAGCATAGAAAAACAATATAAATCTGCTCTATCAATTTTCTGATTAGACTTTGATTTGGACTTGGGGGGTTTTATTGGAGGCAAACGACAGGGATGTTTATTCTCAGCTGAGGAAACTTTAAATCCTGGCTTTCTGAGCGGTTCCAGTGAGTCCCGTTTTTAGCTTTTTGTGAACCCCTTCCAAGAACAGCAAGACCATTAGTAGCCTGTTAATAATCCATTAGCATGAGTTTTAAACTGTTGTTTTAAATGCTTTTTGATCCAATACCATAATTAGTCATTACAAGCACGCACATTCCCTTTCAGACTCACATTAAGAGCGCTTTGTATCAAACGCGCAAGCATTCCTTCTTTCTGTAAACAGTTTTTTTCGACTCGATAATTGAATTGTTGGAAATTGCGTGATCCTTGCGATCAAAGAAGCTAGGTACATTCAGGCTGAGGCAGGGCAGAGAACAGCTGTCAGGCATCTGTGTCACGCTAACATCCTTTCCAATTGGAAAATACTTAGCATTGTAGTTTATGAAGTGCAAAAACAGGCTGGTTAGACAGCGTTATGCGACAGCAAGTATTAAAATGATCTTCCAACACTATGAAATAAACGTATGGTGTCATCTGTAGAAAGTGCACATTTTGCTTTTTTTAATTATGTAATGTTGTTGTGGCAGTTAACACCTCTGACCCACAGCAATGTTGTGATGGTGTTTTTGTATGTCATGGATTTTGTTTTTCTAGTTTATCCATCTCTGGAATCTGAAGAGGATAACCCCGTTTTCAAATCCAGATCGAAAAAGAGGAAAAATACAGACGACACTCCGTATAGCCCAACAGGTACTGGAAAGCCATTTTTTTAAGTCGGCAGGTGGGAATGGAACTGTATAGTAAATGTAATGACATGGTTTTGTGTATTACAGCGCGAGTCGGACCGACTGTACCGCGTCAGGAAAGACCAGCGCGAGAGGGAGCACGAGTGGCGTCCATTGAGACGGGACTGGCGGCTGCAGCAGCCAAACTCTCTCATCAGGTTAATGCTTTGCGTTTATTTAATACACATAAATAATGTGTCTAATCTGCTTTAAAATAAGTAAATATTTTGTCAAACTAATTTTACGTTTGGGTTGTAATTCTCGTTTCTATCATTTAATTTTGATTAACTCATTTATATTTATTGTGGAAGTAAATACAGGGATTTTCTACCTCCCGATTCTGGAGGTGAGAGTATTTTGGTTACATTTTTCAATGGGATGTTTTTGGGGGAAATAGGATATTTTGGGGGAAATCCGATCTCAGATAATACTACAAATATAATTCCATACAGAAGTCCAATGCAGAATAAGGGAGAAACAAATGAGTAAATTAAATATTATAGGTATATATTTTATAGGTTTTAGATTAATCCAAGAATATGCCTTAGTTATATTAGAGGCAATATGCATCTTGAGACAAAAACAATAGTCCCTTTCACACAGACAGTCTTTACTGGTAATTTACTGGTAAATTGCAGTTAACAGATCATGTGTGAACAGAACCTTTCCGGTAAATCAGTGCTCCCAATTTACCAGTAAGACAGGTTGTAAGATTACCAGTAATTTACTGGTAAGCGCTATGTGTGAACGAAAATTATAGGATTACCGGCATTTAGAACGGACGACGTCAGACCGTGCTGACAGCTTCGGGCCAATCATAGCGTTTTAATACAGATGACGCATTTACCCCCGCACTGTTTACGGACGTTTCCACACACATGCTGCTTGAAAGTTGAGCACACCTGAAGTTTACGTCCACATTTCTTCACCAAAGTTGTTTAAAACAGCTTACCGCCGAATTGCCGACGTCCTTAGCACACCCTCTGTGAAGCCTAACAGTAGTGTTGTTAAAAACGCATTTTCGGTTTGACGTCGTCTCATTCAATGTTGTTTGGTCATGAGCAACTTCGCGACTGACGTGAAAACAGCAAAATACGGACCGTGGATATGAACGACGTGGATTGTTTACAAATACAACACTGAGCTCGCCGCGTGCTACAGGTACTTCCGCTTTCTCAACGAATTTAACGGTATTTTGAAATGATGTGTGAATGATGCCTTACTGGTAAAATAACGGAACGCCACTGCGTGTGTGAACAGGACATTTTTGTATTTACTGGTAAATTCATTCTGGTAAATTCATGGTAATTTACCAGAATTACTGTGTGAAAGAGGCTAATGACACTGAGATATGTTAAGATACGTTAGTGCAAGATGTTTTCAAATTAAAGCAGCTCGAACATGCATTTTAGTCTGGCACTATCATAAACCCTGTCTGAGAAACCATGCCTAAAAATCAGTTTTGAGTAACTATACATTCAATCTAAACTCCTACTATATCATCCCCATGTGCCAATAAAAAAACCCTTCAACCACTGATATGATTTGACATTATTAGTGGATTTATATTAAAACTCTCTTGTTTCCCGGCATCCCAGATCTTATGTGATCTATCTATATGCGTTTATAACTGATTAACTTGTATGAAGCTAAATCTTCAAGTTCTTGGTGCAGGAAGAGCAGAAGATCAAGAAAAAGAAGAAGAATACCAAAAAGAAGCCCATGGTGGTGGAAGAGCCGCACAAACTCTCTCAGGACAGCAGTTCTCCAGAAGCCACACCGGACTCGGAAAGCAACCAGACCGAGCACGAGTACAACACTGGGACAGGCAAGACTGCCGGTAGCTCGCAACCCATGGCCCCCGGAGTCTTCCTCAACCAGCGAAGACCTTCGTCATCGTCGTCGTCTCAGATCACATCATCTGTCCCACCAGCAAAGGTCGAACGTGGGAACTCAACAGACGCCAAAGGTGAGTCGGCGACATCATGTAGCCATGTTAAACGGCTTCAAAGACTGAAAATTTACTCACTTGGGTCGTAGGGCTGTCATGATTACGAAATTTGGCTGATGGTTAATTATCTAAGAAATTGTGGCGATTATGATTATTAATTGCCTGTTTAGGGCTTAGCTGATTATGACGATTCATTTCCTGTTTTTTATTGCTTTGACGTTTAATTCTCATAAATTTGTGTTTTTTCATGAAATATTTTTCACACATTGTTGTATTAAACATTATTTAAATAAAAACTTTTACAAGGTTTACCTGGCAGTAAATATTAATACCCATAAGACATATTTAAAAATTTGAAAATTCTTAAATAGTAGCCAAACATGTCTATAGTGGCTGCAAAAAAAAAAGAAATTCCTACAGATCCTTAAGAATAGCATCCTTCACTTCCCTAAATTTGGAATTGCTGGAGTGCCGTCTGATACGGTCTCGTTAATACCGTCGCTGCAGCTCCCCCTTATGTTTTTAGAGAGATGTGCAATCATTGCGGTGATCTGAAATCAACCCGATTAGGTCAAACAATCGCGATGACATGATTATTTAATCACTGTGAAAGCCATACTTGTGTGATGTTTTAAAAACTTAGGACTTTCTTTCTTTTGTGGATCATAAAAGACATTTTTAAGATACTGATACAGAAGAGGTGGCTTAAAAAATTATTTTCAGGGGCTTTTACTTTTATACAGGGCTGCACAATATATTGTTTCAGCATCGACATTGCAATAGCATCTGCATTTGTCACTTATCTGCAACATTTCTATTTCTGCTAAGGCTGTGTTTGAAATTCTTAATGTTTTTAATCTGTTATGTTATTTGGTGTATTTTAGTATTTCTGGTGATGGGTAAGTTTTACTTTTAGATCAGTGTTTGTGATCCTGAGGCTCTCAAGACTATGCACCTATTATTTGTAAGCAAAATCAGTGGTTCATGGTGATACACAGTATTTATATTTTCATCATCATTATTGTTATCAGGATGCAAAAATTACATTTTCGAGATATTTTTAAAAGCCCATATCGCCCATAAAAAAATTAATAAATAGAAATTTAACTAATAAAATATGCTGTTTGTCATATCAAATATTTCTTTCAATTAATTTATATTTTTTATATATTAAGAGCTTTTTCAGATAAAAAATATTACTTTGCATATTAGTGGCATGTAACTGTTTATGTTCAGACCCTGAAACAAATTTAAAAGGCCAAAATTATAAATTCTTACATCATTTACTCATCCTCATGTATTTGCAATCATGTATGATTTTCTTTATTTGCAAAACACATAAGATATTTTGAAGAACATTTGAACAACACTGGTCTCTATTGATTTTCACTGTATGGACATAAAATCACTGAGACATTTCTCAAAATATCTTATTATATACAGGTTTTGAACGACATGAGGGTTAATAAATGACTTAAGTTTTTATTTTTGGGTATCCCTGTAAGTCATTATGCACTCAAAAGAGCAGTGAGAAATGTATACCGAAAAAGAAAGATCCTCATGAGGGTGTGTAAATAATGAAAGAAGTATTTTTTGTGTAAACTACGCCTTTATTGAGGATTTTCTTTGATGATTGTTTATTTGAATCACATTTAATCATTTATTGACACAGCTGTAGCTTCAATAACGTATTGACGCATACGAGAGTGCTTTTAGTGTGCGCTGTTGTTGTTGCACATGCTAACCATTTCCAATTGGTTCTCCTGTCTACAGCCAAGCGACTAAAGAAGGGAATGGCGACGGCCAAACAGAGACTAGGAAAAATCTTAAAGATTCATCGTAACGGCAAACTCCTGCTGTAACACGGACAGCCAGAGACTCGGACATTCTCCCGGTGTTTATGAGCAGCCTGACCTGATCCCTAACTCAGTGAGCCGGGATGAGGGCAGTATAAACTGACACAGCCGGGAACGCAAACAGAAGTTTTCAATTTCTAAGAAGAACATAGCTCAGACAGGTTTTTGCCTCTTCTTTTACTTTATAACTTTCAGATATTAAAAATGTACAGAATACCTGCTATTAATATTTTGTAAGAAGAATCTGTCTTGTTTTACTACGGCTATCAGTTTATCAGGGGGTGCTTATATATTATAAGATACAGTACATAGCAGTCATTCCAAGGTGAAGAAAGTATCCCTTGCATGTGTTCAGCTGCATGCATTTTTGGGGGTGGGCCGGAGGGGTTTGCAAACAATAAGTTCATTAATGCTTTGGATGTGGCTTATCATTGTCTTTTTAAACAAGTTTCAATAACTGCCCGGGTGATTTTAATATACCCCATATGAAATTTACTTGAGCATTTTTAAACGCAGTACTTACACAGGATGAATAAATACTGTAAGTATTTTTCTGTTTGCAAAGCACTATCACAGATAATATTTATTGACTTAATATAATTGTACATGTCATAGGTAGTTTGAGGAAAGCCAGAAGGCACTTACAAAACATCAGTGAAGCACAAACATGATTTGTTACTGTAAGTATCTGAACAGCTACTATAGACAACTGTAGCTCTTGATTTTAATTGTATAGTTTTTTTTTTATTTTGTTAACAGATATAGGAAGCATTTATGTTATAAAAATTATGTGGGAAAAATCATTACATATCATATCAATAACAAAACACATTGTTATTCTAACAATTATTTTTTTAAATTGATCTTTTTTATTTTATTTGATTGTTTTTCATTTTTTAAATGTTGATTCTAACAATTACTAATTTTATGTCATCATTTCTTCGCATCACTTTATTGTTTATCGATGTAGCTCTTATATTACGGTTCTGTTCTACGATACGAAACACTAGCCATACAACAACACTACATGAACAGAATCTACGGCACTGATGATAAGCCTCATCCATTTCACGCCATTGGGATACTTTCTCTCCTCTGTTTGTTTAACAGGCAGCACCAGACAGTTACCCTAGAACGAAATATGCATTTATATCGCTTCACAGTACAGTATGTAGAATGTAGCCTGTACATAGCTTTTTAAATGACTACTTTTTGTATCCTTTTTTCTTTAATACTTCATTAAACATTTTTACTAGTTTTTGCTAATTACAAACAAAAATATATATATAAAGATATAGACCTAGTCATTACCGTTTAAATTGTTTTGTTCGATACACAAACGCTGAACTTTTTTTTTAAACCATCGTTTTGTTGTTACATTAGACAAAAGGTGTTGCCTGGAGAACAAAATAACATTAATTCTTATATGGCCTTACATGCATAAAACCACGTGTATTATGATTCAGTCATGATGGGGGAGAAGAAGGAAAACAACGTTGACAAAGTTTCTACGACCAGCCTGATGTTTAAGCTTAAAATACCCCTGATGGATTTCAAAGTTATTTTACTAGCACCTTGTGAAGTGTTATCTGTGTCAGTGATGTAATTTATTAATGTTTGTAGCCTTTTATACTTGTACAATTCTTAAGAGGTTTTGTTTTAAATATTTTATCAGTCTGTGAGCCCCTTAGGACAATTCTGTCATTAATATGTCTCATTGAGTTTTGGGCAATAGTTCCTACATTTTGTCTTAGCAAAAACATTTTTGTCTTTACTGTTTTCATCAGATCAAGTGCAACTGCTCATTAATAGGAAATGTTACATTATTATTGTTTATTATTATTATTATTATTATGATTATTATTAAGCAGCTATTTTAAAGATTCCTACCATCATGCCATGAATTTTATTTTGGTAACAGATTATGTACATTCTTAACAAGGTTTACTGTGCTCATAAATTGTAGTGTTTTAGTTGATGTAAATCTTGTATCCACCTTTTCGATTTGAAACACACCGATAAATCTTTGTCAATGGAACTATTTCAGGTTTTTATTTGTACAAAACGTGTGTTGCTTTGTTGTGGTTTATTTTTATATGTTCAAACAATTAAATGCATCCACTGTTTCATGACAGTGAATGATACTTTTGTAGTGGTGGGTTCTGAATTTCTGACTCACAGAGACCTGTTTTGAATTAAGGCTTGTGTCATGTGTTTGCACAAATGGCCATGCACTATGAATTTTTCACTTTTGTTTAACTTGTAGTATTAGGCTGTGTTGTCGTACACTTAATTTGTTTTTCTAAATGAAATGAGTCACTCGTTTCGCATGTAAAATCTGTTCCCTTGGCGTAGCGGCGCACAACGCCGGTGGAAAGTCAGCTTTGGTAACATGTTCCTGCACCATTCATATGAAATGGCAGGACTACACACGTTCCCTGGAACATGCTGTGGTAATTACTTTTAAATGGGCTCATGCTACTGTACCATTCAGGTCTGATGCCCTGGAGAAACTCTCTACTCAAATACAATCCCCCCATTTAGAACCACATTGTCCGCCGGGAGCCGAGCCGCGCTTTCTGCTTTTGTTCATTAATACACAGCTAAAGCAAAACACTAGCGAATCAATTCGGCAGCCCCGGCCAAATCATTAACAAAGGCCAAGCCAAGGTCAACATTGTTAATACTCTCTGTGTTGCCGGGCTCTGTTGTGTAGTTTCATATATGCTCGGTGACACGTGTACGATTGCATATTCTAGTGAGATTTCAAAGACATCTGCCTGCTTGCAATGAATATCTCGTGTTGTATGCGCATGCTTCTGTGATTTTATTTCCTAGGCCCCGTTCCTGTAATTCTTAACTTTTGTCTTGGTTTGCAAGGATCGGGGTGAACTTGAAAACACCACCAGGTGGGGATAGACATCTCAGAAAGCAGGTCTGTCGCTTCTCTTCAGAGAAAATTGGCAGGTACTTGTTTAAATCATGACTTACGTCAGGAGTTTTAGAGATGAGAACATGAGATCAATGTGATTTCCTTAACTTTGTTTATGCATTACGATGTATCACGCTGTAAGTGCGGGTCTAATGTTGACGGATACTTTTTAAGAGCTAATTTGGAGGAAACTGGAAAAATCCACGCCAAGTTCATAAACAATTGGCCATAAGCGAACAATTACTGTAAAAATGTGGCCTCAACCAATTTCATATTTTTTATGTTTACTCTATCCTCAATTTCTTCCCTTTGGTCTTTAGCGTCGCACGTGATCCCGCATAAATCTTAGCGGAGTGACATACATTTCAAATAATTTAAGATAAAACCATCTTTGAGTACATATTTGTTATTGTTGGAGTATGCGGCAGGGTTCTACTCTCAACATGAAAATGCTGGTTTTGTCATCAACATCTGCCATGTATCAGACACAGCGCGGAGAACGGCACAGCTCATTGCCTTACGGTAAACCAAACTGCCCAGCAAAGTAGCACCCATGTCGCCCTAAGTACTTTGGAGTGTATTAATGATGTTTATCTCAAAGTGCAGTCCTTAGAGGACTTACAGAAGAAGCCCGTATATCAGGCCTAACTTGTTCCTGCCACTAGTTTGTTTGTCTGTGCACAGCAGTGTTTAGCAAACATTGTTTTAGCAGTTAGTTAACTTTTTTAAAAAAAAGCAGCAGCGCTTTAGAAAGATTGAGCATGACTGATCTGGAGGAAACGTGAGATACGGAGAGCAAGGGTGATTGGGAGAGAGTCGGATTTGGTTAAGCTCTTTAATCAAATACAGCATTTAAATAACAACAAAGAAAACAGACAAACTTTTAGGGAGCAGCACAAATATTTTTAAATATATTTATCCTACATTATGTAAATATAATTTTGTCAAAATATAAGTTTGTATCTTTATAACATATATTTAATATCGACTTGGCCATGTCAAAGATTATAATTAAAGTGAAATCAAACTTTGTTGCTCCGAATCTCAAAATTAGATTATAAGACTTTAGCCGGGATTTCACAGACAGGGTCATATATTTATTATTTATGGGCCTCTACTTTGTATGCAATGTATTTAAAATATATATTTTTTAAATTAAATAATATTTATTTTTAATAAAATAATTTTAAAATAAATATGCAGTATGAATAAGATAATAATTACCTTTACAATGCATTTTTATCCACAGAGACATTTGCCTGATGTTTTCAGTTTGTTGTGAGTTCTGGTCGTGAACGCAGATGGTTAAGAAATGCAGGGATTTTTTTGGCCAGCACATCCGCTCAAACATGTAAACTACATTAAGAGAAAGATCATTTTAAAAAGTTGCTTTGTCTGAGCCCAGTGGACAAAGATAAATATGACTTTAAAACGCTTGTGTATTTAGTATTGTAGTGCTTCTGATGAAATAGCACAGGTGATAAAATCCCTCAAGCAGTATATTGAGTTGTACTTAAACAGCAGGGGATATTAAATTTTGCCTGGTAACATGTCAACATCTGTTTTTAAAATATTTTTAACCATGCTGGCTGCCTTTACATGGGGGGACACACCTGTTAACCAATGAATTGTTATGATTATATCATTATTTGTGTAGTTTTTGTCATTACTGAATTATTTTATACAAATTGCATGCACAAAAAGCTTATATGCAACTAGGGATGGGACGGTTTGAAAATTTCATATCATGATTATAGTGACCAAAGCTATCGCGGTTATCAATAATATCATAGTTTTGTTAAAATGAGATGGAAATGTTCAAAAAGAACTGATACACACACTAAAAACATTAACAAGTTTTATTTTTGAAAATCACAATTCAATATTTATGTCCCTGAAATTATTTCTGTGGTAAAAAAATAAATCTGTCTAAAAAGTTTACTGTGAATGAATACAATACATTATCCTTTAAATGCCTTCTTGTGCAAATAACTATGGTGCATGTGCGTGCCTGCGTCAAATTGATTCTGGCTGGACAGGATTTACAGCGAGTTTTCAAAATCACGGTAATCAAACACGGTTATAATGGTAATTAAATTTTAAACAATAATACTAACCATCAGGACGTTATATCGTGGTTGATCGTGAAACCGGTAATCGTCCCATCATTATATGCAACCCTGGTTGTAAAATACAGACTCTAAGTTTGATTTAAAATATAGATTTAAATTTAATTTTAATCTTTAAAATGACCTTACTAAGTCATAGGGCTGTCACAATTATTAAATAATCGTCTCAGCGCAATTGTTTGACCTCATCGCGATGATTTAAATCACCTCAATGATTGCACAACTCTCTAAAAAGCAGAAGGGGGAGCTGTAGCGCCTGTATAAACGAGACGGTATTAGGCGTTCCTTAGCTGACAGTGTAATGTGATACATTGCAAAACCATTTAATACCATGTAAAAAACAGCATTTATAGAAATGATAAGCAGTATGAACCTTTATCATTAAATAATTCCTTTGAAAAATGTGTTATGTGTATTAATATTCACTGCTAAGTAATCCTCGCAAAATATTTAATTAAAAAAAAATTAAAATTAATTTATGAACAAACACAATGTATTAGAATTAAATGTCAAAGCAATAAAATAGTCAATTAATCGTTATAACCGGCAAAGCCCAAAAACAGGCAATTGTCATAATCGTCAAAATGTATTAGGCAATTAACCATCAGCCAAATTTCATAACTGTGTCAGCCCTACTCAGTCAATATTAAATATATCAAGGTTATATTTTCACATGTTCTTTACATAATGTTTTTATAGACAGTGTCACATAATAAACTGGAAACAATTATATTAACTATAGTTGCCTAAAGTTCTGTTTGCCTTTATTTCCCTTCAAGTAAAGATTTACGTATCTAAAGCTCTTCTTTTCGTTCAGTACAACTGAGCAGATCTTTAGGTTCACGCCTCTGTTTTACACTGAGCTCAATATCACTTGAGTCCATTAGGAATTAATTATATAGGTTCCTTTAGAAGGGCAAGTGCTTTCATAATTGCAGTGTCTGTTGGAGTCCAGGTGGGATCTGCTGAGTGTCAAATCTGAGCTTATCTCATTGTGATCATATGCGGTGTAGCGGTCACAGATGTGAACGGACCGCGCGCCTTTCTCTGCGAGTTTGGCGAAAGCCCTGCGGTCTTATTAACAAGCCCCCAGTGATTCGGTGAAACGTGCCAGGCAGAAGACGCTTTAATTGCATAGGAATGTTTGAGTAAGTCATGTCTTTGTGTGGCCTAACAGCAATGCAGGCACTGCTGTGGATTATTGGTGGTCCTCAACCTCTGCTAAGTTCTTCAAAGCTACATTCCTGGTGGTTAAGGAAGATGCAGGCTGGATCAAGACCCCGGTGATGCCCCTGAAAAAAGTCTGCAGGGACTCTCGATTCTGGTTTGCACGTGTGCCTATGACGGCATTCGATTTTAGATTTATTTAACTTATACTAATAATGCATATTTAATATATTTTAAATAATATATTTACATTTATATAAGTAATTTAAAACTAAATTTAGATTTCTGATGCTGTTTGTGAAACAGAAAGGTTTATCAAAGCAAACAAGACTTATGCTACGTACACACCAAACGCGTTGCTCGCTCTAGATTACTCGCGGGATTTAGCTTTGTGTCATGAAGATGTTTTGCTCGAGTTGAGTATTTTCAACTTGAGTGAGGGCGCGTTTGAGGCGAATAGCGCATGTTTTCGCGGCAATTGCGCCACCCAACTCGCTTCATTCGCATCGCCCAGCGCGAAGGCGCCTCTGATCCCGTCTTTGCATTGATTTTGTATGTAATCTACTCGCGCAAATCGTTGAACTCGCGTTTGATGTGTATGCAACATTAATCTACAAACACATATAACTATATATTAACATACAAGATGCAGGCTGGATCAAGACCCCGGTGATGCCCCTGAAAAAAGTCTGCAGGGACTTTCGATTCTGGTTTGCACATGTGCCTATGACGGCATTACTTATAGATTTACTTAACTAATACAAATAATGCATATTTAATATATTTTAAATAATATATTTACATTTATTTAAGTAATTTAAAACTAAATTTAGATTTCTGATGCTGTTTTTGAAACAGAAAGGTTTATCAAAGCAAACAAGATTTACGCTACGTACACACCAAACGCGTAGCATCGCGTTGCTCACTCTAGATTACTTGCGGGATTTAACTTTGTGTCATGCGAATTTTTCGCTTAAGTTGAATATTTTCAACTTGTGCGAAGGCGCGTTTGAGGCGAATAGCGCATGTTTTCGCAGCAATTGTGCCACCCAATTCGCATCGCCCAGCGCGAAGGTGAGTTTGATCGCGTCTTTGGAATGACTTTGTATGTAATCTACTCGCGCAAATCGTTGAACTCGCGTTTGATGTGTATGCACCATTAATCTACAAACACATATTACTATATATTAACATCCAAATATTTTAATTAATACTTTAGCTGACATATAGTGAGTTTTTTAAGTATTTTTCCAGCTCAGCTGCGCAAACATTGTGGGTTTGAGTCCTAAGGAACACACATACTGATAAAAAATGTAAACCTTCAATGAAACGTAAGTCGCTTTGTATGAAAGCATCTGTCGAATGCATAAACAGAAGAATGAGTACCACTGCTGATAAAATAAGAATGAAGTGAAATATTTCACCTGCAAAAGATATTTGGAGAAAAACGGCAAATGTTATAGACTTTGTGCCAGAACTTTATGAATGGGCATATCTATGCCTCCATTAGCCAATAAGCTTTTCCCATCAGGTCTTTAAACTCTCTGTGACCCCCATTCACATGAGCGGTTGGTGAAGTGTTTCACACTGTAGTGTGATCAAATCCTGGTGACGTGAATAAACATCCATAATCGCAACCTTTCAGATAGGCATAAACAGAGAAGCCCAGCGCCAGATGCAACAAATTTAGGGTTGAGGCTCGCAAATGCAAACATCTGGTCCTTTACCATACATATGAAACCAGCCATTTTCTGTGTAAGCAAGCCCAATGACCATAAGGAAACACTCTGGCTGTAACTTAAGAGCAGAGCCAGTGTCCCCAAATAACAACGTTTTGACCCACGAGTTAATTTAAAAAACTAGCATTTAGTCGATCATGTATTTCCACTTATCACAAAAAAACAGTGTGCAAGTTTATTTCGAGGACCTAGTTGACAAAAGTGAAGACGCTTCCCTAAGATCGTATTTCTATCGGAATCTCTGCGGCAGATTTTCCACGCTGACACGCAGCAATCCATCAACCGGATCTCATAATACACCCGTGCTGTTTATATGGGGTATCATTTTCTATATCGTAATCATACACAAAGTTTAGATTGTAATCCCATTCTGCCCCGCTTCCCCCATAAACAAGTTGTGCGAGAATTTCGTTCAGCTGGCACTGAGAGTTTCCCAAATACAATTACTTTGTTTACATGCAGCATTACGAGACGGAAATTGCTTTTGAAAGTGTTTTTCGAGGATATGGTTCTGTTGTGCATAACCCTCATGTGCGCTACATTATTTCAATGAAATTTAGCACCACTTCACGCATCGGCAAGTAACTAAGACGTCTGTTTAAAAGTGCTGTTTTCTGTAACAAATCCCCCTGACTCTAGAGAGAAACTTCGGTCACTGCCATCATTGTCAGAAGCCACAAAGTTAAATGCAAGAGTGAACTACGCAATAAACAAACGTGACTCTATAATCTTCCATAATATTTGACACGGCCGCATTTTGTATATCAACATACCGTGAACAAAATGTCATAATAATGTGCTCAACGTACACTGATGGTGATCGACTGTCTTTAGTTATCTGTTATTCAAGAAGATATTTCGGTGATGACGATTTAAAGGTACTTATAAATGGGCCTGCTCTCCACAAAGTTGGTTTATTATTTGGCGGACAGACGTTCAACTCTCAGAGCAGACGGTTAATAAGACAAGATTACCTTTCTGCTGAGTGTGTAACAGATATCTAAATCATTAGAGCTCTCGCTCGACCATGTGCCACCCCTAGGTTCTCTGCCCTCTGAACCCCGAAGGTCAAATGAATGCGACCTCCCCGACCCGAAGCATTTCCTTTGAATATTAACAGGCTTGTTATGTCGTCAAACGGCCTGATATAGACCATGGCCTCATTTCGAAAAGGTCCAATCAGTGCAAACAGCTCCGGAGTTCAGCGCCACGACCTCAGGATGGCAGAGGCTTTCAAGTGTCTCATTGAGAAGCGTAATGATAACACGCAGAGGAAGTGCGAGCCATTTTGGGGAGAAATTATGTCTGCCGGTCGTAATGCCTTAGTTAAATTCGGCTAAGTTGCACTTTAAGATTACGGGAGAATGAATCGAGTTAGTTTACGTTAAAGAAATGAATGTGGCACGGTCATATTAAAACCTTTTCAGGCTGACGTGAGGCAGACCGCTACAACTGACAGGAATTATTCTGTGCTCAATTTTGGTCAGTTTAAAGTGGAGCGTTTAAAAGGGAGCATTTCAGCCTGTTCACCACAAGTATGCAGCACATCTAAATAATTATCAGAGATCTGACAAGCATTCTGTTTCAGATGAGTTTTTAAGTTCTGACAAGAAGGCCGGCATCTATTTTTAGATTAATTCAATTCTGTTAGAGAGATTTTATTCGTATTCCAGTGGGATTTCATTATGATTGCATGTAAAATGCTAATCTACACAACTATCTGCATGTATGCCAACAGTTGAATGTGCAAAAAACAAAAACAAATGAAGAACTCTGGTAGAAGAAGCGATAAAATCATTGTATATAATGTGTGTGTGTGTGTGTGTGTGTGCAACTACCTATCTTCATTTGATTTTGCAGATAATGGCTCGAGTCGACTTCACCAAGTCAGATCTCACCTAACAACAAAGAGGTGTATGGCAAAAATCACTCATGTCACATTCTTCACCTAAGAGCATGCAGCAGACGCAAGGTGCCCATTCTCCAAACTCTGTTGCCCGACCTTTGACTTTCTGAAGTGTAAATAATAGTTGAGCTTTTTCTTTAAACAAAATTGGGATGTAGGGAAAACAGCAGCTGGTTTAGCCTCCTGCATGCTCTCTGGTGCTTTGACATTGTAATGCTCCACCTTTTACACTCACCTAAAGGATTATTAGGAACACCTGTTCAATTTGTCATTAATGCAATGGTGTAATGGTGTGGGGGATCTTTTCTTGGCACACTTTAGGCCCTTTTAGTGCCAATTGGGCATCGTTTAAATGCCACAGCCTACCTGAGCATTGTTTCTGACCATGTCCATCCCTTTATGACCACCATGTACACATCCTCTGATGGCTACTTCCAGCAGGATAATGCACCATGTCACAAAGCTCAAATTATTTCAAATTGGTTTCTTGAACATGACAATGAATTCACTGTACTAAAATGGCCCCCACAGTCACCAGATCTCAACCCAATAGAGCATCTTTGGGATGTGGTGTAACGGGAGCTTCTTGCCCTGGATGTGCATCCCATAAATCTCCATCAACTGCAAGATGCTATCCTATCAATATGGGCAACATTTCTAAAGAATGCTTTCAGCACCTTGTTGAATCAATACCATGTAGAATTAAGGCAGTTCTGAAGGCGAAAGGAGGTCAAACACAGTATTAGTATGGTGTTCCTAATAATCCTTTAGGTGAGTGTATAAACAATATAGTGGACAAAGCCAATGTTATCACATCAGTACTTTTACGCCACAACTATGGTTCAGTTTACTCGGTTCGATGTCTGACAGAAGCAACATCCTATTAGGACCAAAATGATGTATATGTATTTAGCAATGACAAAAATCAGGTGAATAATCTTACCTGACATGTGTAAATGGTCTAACATAGTGTAGGATAAAATTACACCTGCAAAAAAAGTAAAGGTATAAAAGATGCTAACTTTTCAGAAAGGAAATATCAGGCGAAAGTAGGAGTACATTGTAATTTAACCATAATTAAAAAATATTTTATTGTAGTATATTTATTAAAGCAAATTAGTCCTTACCATAGTAAATATTAAAGTATACTACCGTATTTACCACAGTGTATCACTTCACTATATATAATACCTCAGAATAATATAGCAAACATTAACAAAGTTTAGTATTACTGTACAAATACAGTATACAACAGTTTAACACATTGTTTGAATTTAGACAATTTCCTCGCAGTTCAACAAACTAAAACCAAATTTGGATGAATAATTGCATAGGATGGCTTGCCCTGTAACGAAATGTGATCACCTTTTCAAACAAAACACATTAATCTAATATCATTTGATGGTGTCCATAAACATTTTATGTAAGGAATCATTTTACCGCGTCGTATTTAAAATACGCACATTCTGATACACGAATAAATGTAATTAGGCTAACTGTTACATAACAAAATGTTTAGTTTTCGAATAACAGAATTCCCTCTGTATATAGACTGCATCTCTTAAACATAAATGTCATGTGTTATTTGAGGTAAATATGATATCAACACTCACCTCATCCCGTCACTGACAGACTGCACTTGACGCTCGCGCATCCCACCCACGCGCTCCACATATCTAATCACGAAAACATCCGCGAGCGTTTGTGCTGCGGAAATGGAGCGTGACCCCTGATGGCGGGAAGATGGATAAGAGCTGATGTTATCTCACCCAGCGTGAATGACTGAGCCGCTAATTACTCAACACACAACACACAGACCCGCGGAGCATCTGCCCTCTAGCGCCCACTAAATAGATGCTTAACCCTGATACTGTTTAACCCTCTTTAAACGTGATACTGTTTAACCCTTATGATGTTTAACTGTGATCCTGCTTAACTCTGATGCTGTTGTTAATTGTGATGCTGCAGAACCCTGATGATACCAAACCATGAAGCTGCTTAAAGGAATAGTTCACTCAAAAATGAAAATTCTGCCATTATTTGAAGAGTTTGGTTTGGTTCCAACTCGTAATTTTTAAATGCGCTAAGTTACACAATAAACAAAATAAAAACATGATAACATATTCATAAACATGTTTTGGCAAAATTTCAAAAACTGAGTTATCTCGTTTTGGAACCCAACTCTTTATTTACTTATGTTGTTCCAGATCTGTATCAATTTCTTTGTTCTTGTAATGAAGCAGGAAACAGAAGCACCATTGACTTCCATAGTAGAAAAAATACTGGTTACAGACATTTCTCAAAATGTCTTCCTTTGTGTTCAGCAGAACAAAGAAATGAATACAGGTTTGAAACAACATGAGGGTTAGGTAATGATGACAGAATTATATATTTTTTGGATTAACTATCCCTCTGATGCTGCTGAGCATGTTGATGTTTAACTGTGATGCTGTTTAATCCTGATGCTGTTTTACCCCAATGTTGTATAACACTGATGCTGCTTACCCCTGATGCTAAATAACACTGTAGCTGTTTAACCCTGATCTCAACTGGTAGATCATTAGCAACACAAAAATCTGATTACCAGGAAACACAAAATATTGATAAAAAGTGTACTTTGAACATTCTTAACTTGAATTAGTTGACGGAAAATTGTTGCATGAAGTAATTTTAGTTTTTACACAGAAACAGGTTAAGTTGTATTAAAGGCGGGGTGCATGATTTTTGAAAAAAACTTTGGAAAAGTTCAATTTACCTAAATGTTTTAGTTTAATTAATTTTGTATGCTTAAAAGTTTAATTAACTAAATTTTTTAAGCATATAGATCCAAAACACAAAATATTAAGTGATGTTTACTTTATTGTTTAAGTAAAGACAATAAGTTAACAGTGAATGCACAGTAAGTTGCTTTTGCCAAATGCATACATGTAAATATTCATCATATTAGTATAAGTTACAATGGGATGCCACCATTAAATTTCATGTTGTAGGCTTAAACATTAAATATCTTTCAGATCTTTCTTTTTAAAACATCTTATTGTTGAATGTTGCATTTAATGGATGCAAGTGTTTTAAATCGTGTTTTCTTACATGATTACAAACTGATGAACAAAATAATAAACTACATAAGTCTTATTAGAATTTAAGTTAAAAAGAAAAACAAATTGTAAAATGTTGGAAAATGGCGTCTTCCATTGTATTGCTTTACTGGGATATAACAATGTCGAAAAGAATGCTGTACTAGTTCTGAAAGAGAGCCCAGTTTGCAGTGTAATTATCCTCCATAAGTTCATTTGTTAGTAAAACCCGTACACTCTTTAGGAAATGCCATCTGCTTTGCCAAGCGTGGATGAAGCACAATTTTGGGGTCTATGAATAAATAAACACTTTCCTACCAGGCAATGTTGATTCATGGCGTTTTTGTCTTTGTGCTGGGCGCAGATGACACAAGGAATTCATATGCAAGGCATTCCCCCTAAATTATAACTATAAATAGATGGTAGCAATCAAACAAAATAAATGAACTGTCAAAGCAAAACTATTTACAAGCAGCGCAGAATCCCTGCAATTAAAAGTAAATTTGTTGCATGTTTGAGTAAATGGTAGCAGATTAAGACACAGAAGCAACCGGCCGTAACAGACAGATTCATAGTGATCTTTGGGGTCTTCTGGCATGGTCATGGCTCTTAAAAACATCAGTAGAGAACAAAAACCGGCCTCTCCACTCAAATTCTTTACCATTTTACACCATAGAGTGAGTTGACAGACATCTGCAGAGGCCATTACACACGACAATTATGATGTCAAGGACCATTTGCTGAGCTGTTATACAGACGAGTCACTTTCAAAATATACTGTTTTGTAGCCCATTGTAACCACTAAATCACGGTGTCTGACATAAATATAGCTATGTTGAATTGCATTGCATTATTTAGAATTGTTTATAGGAATTCAATGACTTAGGAGTATCCAATATCCCATAACAAAGGAACTTGAAAGCTAGCATAACATTCAAGTGTTTAGAAATGATTTAAATATTTGAAGGTATAAACATCATTATGTTGTTAACAGGCATTTTCCCTGTTTGATCGTTTACCATAAGACCTGTTTAAATTTAACAATGTCATCTGTTGAAATGTCTATATATACATTTTGCAAAACAAAGTAGTTAGCAATGAACGAATACCCTTAATAATTTGTGGTATCACCAGGAAGCTCCAAAAAATAGGCATGTATTTCTGTCTTTCTGCATATTTTTAAATCTGTCTCCCTGCCCCTTTTTTTGAGGTGACCCAGTGGGACAATAAGCCAAAGACAGATAAGGAATGATTTGCTAGAAGCAAAACCTTTAAAATAAACAAACCATTAGGCTGTTCTAAAGGGACCTAGTTGCAGCAAGCTGCCCGGGTGATTTTAATTCAGGTGAATTGCAGACAAATTTCCCTGGCAAACTCACAGCTGTGATAACACCAAAGGCCTGTTTAAAACCTGCGCCAGTCTTGAGCCTGCACAGTGTCCAG
The DNA here is from genome assembly GCF_027580225.2 of Misgurnus anguillicaudatus. Classification (NCBI taxonomy): domain Eukaryota; kingdom Metazoa; phylum Chordata; class Actinopteri; order Cypriniformes; family Cobitidae; genus Misgurnus; species Misgurnus anguillicaudatus. Next base: position 23,377,722 of record NC_073350.2, on the reverse strand, counting down.
ACTAGAACCCAAGCACCGTGGTGCACTCATCATGGTGCACAGCCCAGTGGTCTGGTTCATAACACAACACCTCACCGGAACCATTAGTGTGCTTGTGCGCGTTTGAATATGTGTGTGTGTGTGTGCGGCTGGGGTGTCAAAAAAGACAAAGAGGCCAAACTAAGTGCCATGTTTTCCTACCTGGAAAACGTGTTTATTTTGTTTGGTTTCAAAGTGTGGGTTCCAGATAGCATAGGCAACCAGAATAATTAAAATTTTAAGTGCTTTGATTGAAATGTGTTTTTCTTGTATGTGGCACAAACCATTAAAACTTTAACTTGTGCCATGATAATAAACCTCCTGGTCTCTTTGAACGGCCAATGATGTGTCAAACTTTTAAGTCAGACTTGCATTTCTGACAAAACACTATAGATCTCCCTAAAATGTGTTGCTTACGTTTTCAGTCATTCTTAGAAAAAATCATAGCTTGAATACTGTGTAACAATAGCATTGAAGAGAGACAGCACATGTCACTTTTGCAGAAGTTTTTTTATAAATTTAATTTTTTTAAACAAATAAATACTTAAATGAAAATGTAATGTACCGGTAGAAATAAATACACATATATAATATATATATAAGTGTGTACATAAATTAGATTATTTCTTTAAACAGATTTGTTTGACATTTTAGTAAAAGTGTCCAATAGCAAGTAAAAGTCTGAATTGTGACTATAGCCTATAAACAAATGAAAGGCCGAAAGTCTGATTTCAATTCATTGATTATAATTAAAACAATAAGTCCCAAGAACTGAGTTTTGAACATCTAGGGGTTGTTGTTAAGCACAAGGCGGAATTAAAGCTTCATAAAATAAACACAATCAACAAAAATGTAATTATATTGATAAAAATATTATTATTCCGCCAAGCAATGTAGTTCTTCAGAAAGAATTCAACAAAGTGGTTGCCAAGCAACAAAGACGCAATGGCGCAGTAATACTTACGTAGTGCGGTCACAGGTGTCTATACCAAAATAATTTACAGCAGCTTTTAGCTAAACCATATTTTAATTTAATAAAGTTTTATTTCTGACGAAACAAAATTTTCTCAACCTTATATTTTGTTGTACGTATGCCTAAAACTGTTTAAAAAATTTAGTGACGCTAAAAACTAACCGGAAGCGTTCCAGGGACGAAACTATCTGCTGTTGCATACGTTTGACTCCTTGAAGCTTCATTTACAACGGCAAACATAACAACAAAAATGGAAAGTATTTTCGACAAGTTTCACCGTCTCAGAGCAATGACACGATCTCCTCAGCAGGATGTCATTAAGGTAACGTTAAAGCTCTCACACGCGGAGCCCCACACACTGACACACGTGCGCCGGGCCAGGGGGTGGATGAATGGACACAGTGAGCTCTGCTTCTGATCAAGGGTCGGTTGAGTGTGTAAGGAAATACTCTGGTGGGACCATCAGAGAGCATTAGATTGACCGAAAGCAGCCTGAGGGAAACTAAACTGCCCGGAGAACACACTGCAGCAGTATTTCAACGTGCTTAAAGACTTCTCTTTAATCCCACACGGAGGAGGAGCGCTCACGTATTTATGTTTACATGTTTGCTGTTAATTGCCCCTCATCTTAATGCGTCAAATTCACACACACACACAGAATTGTCGTCGTGTATTTAACATGAGTGCTACTATGCTATGTAGAGGATAATGTACATCCAGCCGGTTGTTGTCGCAAAATAGATCCTGACAGGGCATTCGGTGCCGTTTCTCAAACGGAAGGCTGCATCCTTCGGAGCTCGCATATGCAGTGTGCATGCGTCATTAAGCCTGGTTTATTTCAGATAATGGAGGATTACATTCGCCAAGTCATAGCATATTACAACAATTTACGACTAACTAAGTATAATAGTAATATTATAATTGTTAATATTTTGAAAAAGGATAGTTTTATGATGTATGCAACCTACAAATGCGACCTCCAAAGGATGCAGCCTTCCGCTTGAGAAACGGCCATGGTAAATTGGACCCTAGCTGGACGTGCTTATAAGTGGATGCCAGTCAAAATCCAGTATTCCAGAAAGCGGTGTAATAATGAAGTTTTGATTTGTTACCTAAATAATTGAGTCACATTCAGGCTGCGTCCGAAACCGCCTACTGTCATACTATATAGTAGGTGAAAAGCAGTAAGCGAGGTAAGTAGTATTTCCGAATTCATAGTATTACAGAAACAGTAGACAAAATGTACCCGGATGACCTAATACTTCCGACTAGATGTGCATTTGTCCAAAAGCAGTAATGTGTCTGTGTCTCTATTCAAATGCAAATACATATTAAACAGCTGTCCCTTGTGGTTAAATAGTTTAAGGTCATTCCGGTTAAAGAGCAACTATTGTCCGATTCACAATTTTACATTTCCTTTAGTGTGTAAGTGTGTATTAATACATGTTAATGATATGCAACAGGTACAAACTCCAAAGTAAACAATGACGCGAGTTATTGTCTCCAACGTAAATCTCTTTTCTTGGACTACAACAAACACAGATTGTAGGCAATAGTTTACTTCCTGGGCCTGTTGACGTGGACAAGACCGACATTATCATAATTCTTCACGCTTTAGACTCACAGCCTGTAAATTAACTCCTATCAGCATTGCATTGTGAGCGAACCTTTCAAACATGGTAAGGAGCATCACGTTTCCGGCTGACGTCCAAGGTATTCAGGCCAATCACAACGTACAGATTAGCTGGCCAATCAGGGACACAGCGTTTTTCAGATCGATGAGCTTTGTACAAAATCAGAGCATTTGAGTAAAACAGTATATCTGGAGATACAAAAATGTACAGTTTTTTTTTACCATAAACCATGCAAACCCATTGTATTATAGCAAATACACAAAATAACGTTGTTTTTTAGCAATGAAATAGGTGCACTTAAACGACTAACTTTTTGTTATGACGACCTATGTCATGTGATGTATCAGCATTGCGGATGTAGTTCGTCCGAATTCAAATACTATCCACATTCATACTATATAGTACCTACCAGTGATGGGCGAGTCAATGTATAAGCAACCCGCACCCGACCCACATTTTCAACTAACCCGCCCGCAACTCAGACAGCAAAAAAAATATTTTATCCAATCCGCTTCCTGGCCCGCATTTTTTAAAAGTAGAAATTGTTTAAAATAGTAAATTGGCATCTTTAATTCAAACAACTCGACCACGACCCGAATATCATGAAAAATATGTTTGGATGACTCGTAACTGCGGGTGACCGCAGGAACCCGCTCATTTTGGATCAACCCGCACATCACTGATACCTACTGTTTTAACGGTCGATGAGTAGGTCTCTAATTCAGTCACTTCTGCGATTTTGGACGCAGCCTCACACTTTGGCTTTTGGCTTTAAACATGTAAAAAGTTAACCATGGTTTTACTACAAATAAAACACACACAAAAAACATAGTTACTATAGTTAATCCTTGGTTACTTCAAATTAGCCACAGTATTGCTGCAGTTACCATAGTTTAACCATGTTTTTAAGCAAACCCATTAATTTAGAAATGGTAATCGAAACACACAGAAAAACCCACCCTGGTTGCTACACTTCACTATAATAAAACCATAGTTTAGGGGGGGGTCATCATTCTTTTAAATTGCCAAACCTTGGAATCTGACATCCTTTGGCAAGATTGCCTGTGTGCTAACGCAGTGGTTCTCAAATGACATTTAATAAAATACATTCATTTAACATGAATTATGTGTAAATAAACCTAAAAAAAGGCTAATAACCAACAGCACTACTTTGTTAACTAAATTTGTTTTGTTTAATTAAAATGTTAAATATTAGAACAGTTTTTGTCATAAATTTTCTTAGGGGGGGCCGCGAAGAAGTGCACCATACACAAAGGGGGCCGCACGCGGAAAAAGTTTGAGAACCACTGTGCTAACGGAATACTAATGCCTCCCACAGTCTAAGCCTTGACTGTTTGTAAACAATCTGTCCTTTCTCAAACGTGCCCATGATAATTGCTGTAGGAAGTGAAATTTTAGCAGAACTACCCAATTTGGCGTGGAGCTTCTAGCTATATGCTTGAGTGACCCTAATTGCTGTGGGACTGTGAGCGCTGATTTCTTTATCTGTAGTTATACCCTCCCCCAATAACAACTACAGGTGAAACAAAACCGCAGTGTTTTGGTTATTTTAATGCTTGGGACATATTTAATCGCAAGAAACTATATGGTTTTGTTTGTAAATGAAATTAACTCGCCTGTGAGAACAAATATAATGCAAAACCCAAACGTAGGCAGACAAAAAGTTTGGTTTATTTAAAAAGAACAATTGTATATTGCATGATTTTGCAGATTCTTTATCCAAAGCAATTTACAATGCATATACATTTTTTATCAGTATGTTCTGGGAATCGAGCCCACAACCTTTTTACTGCTAACGCAATGCTGTACAAGAACACTTGTATTGTTACATGTTTCACGTATTTCTGATTTTTGTCACTGAATTACCCTCCCACCTCCAAAATGCTGCCCTCTATAGGCTTACAGTGAGAACATACCCCAACACTTAAACCGAGTGACGGGCCTCAAAGTCCTCTGATTGGCTAAACAACTGTAACAAAACTAGAGCTGATATAAAAACAAGCATAACTCCAGACACCTGTTTCTTTGATATCTGTCAGATTTTGACACATTTTCTGTGTGCTGTTCCAGACAAGAAAAATTACAGCACCTTAGATTGTAAAAAAAAATAAAATACCTCCTAAGACTGGAATGGTCATTATATGCTGCAAAAAAAGACCAATAACTGATTATCCAAACAAGATTTATCTTTACCAAACTGCGTTTTAAGTCATTCACGGTACATGTTCCCCCTCATTAGCCTGGCCAGAATGGTTTATGTGAACAAACACCACCCGATGAAAACTCAGTTTCAGCTCATTCAAGGCTCGTCAAAGCTTAATTCCCATCAGTGCTTTTCATTCCGGCCCATGTGACAAATTAATAGCATGATTTGTCTGTGAGGTGCAAGTGACGTCTGCTTTGAAAGACACGGCCCGCTCAAACGCAGGGATAGACTAACACTTCTCTCAACAGAGATGTTTTTCGCGCGCACTTCCACCTTTCCAATGACAGCTGCTGTCGCCAGGGTGTTATAAAGAACTCCATACGCTCGCATATCGCCTGTGATGTCTTCTTTAGCACATTTGATGTCCAGGGCTGTCACATCGGTCGGTGGGATGCTTTTTGGCTGAACATAAAAATTGGCAAGCTTATGTTTAGGCATGAAAATGTAGTATATTGTGAGATTGTTGTAGGCCGAATTATAAAATTAAACTAATGATAATGTTTGAGTGTTATAACAATAAGTGCAGTGTGTTCTGTATGTGGGGTAAAAATCACTCAGCTTATGGTGTTAGTCATGATTTTTTTCAACAAGTGTGTTAAGAGTTGGTTAAGTGGCTTATGGTTTGTTCTTTTGGGAGATGTGGGCTTGAACCAAAGCACTTGCTGTCAGTCATTCAACAAGTCAGATTTTTCTCATGTCTATAGTTACATTAAAGATGTATTTTACTTGTAGATCGGAAGGCCCACACAAAATCTCGCTTCCCTGGAGTCAAAATATATTGTATTTTTCCACAGAACTAGAACACCCATCATTCACAAAATTATACAGGTTCCTGTTATTTTATCCCTCTTATGTGTTATTTTATTCAATATTTTATCTACCAATAAAAGTACTCAATTTAACACATTTATTTAACAAATTTACCCTTAAGAACAGTAGCATACAAAAAAACCTCAGATTTCTCCAAGGCCTACTGATCAGTTGTTAGATGAGGCACATTTGGACTATATTCGGATTTAATAGCTAGCAAAATGTTTTTAATTAAGTTTATTTAATTCAAATTATTTATTTAGTAGCTTCATTTGGCTAAATGTCTATAAAAATGTAAGCCTATTGTATTATAGAAGACTAGGATCTACAAGGCGTTAACATATAGGCAATCTTCTGGACCACCCTCTGGGGAGAGTCTGTTTGTAGGGTGTGATAAATTGGTCACATGCTTGAACCTAAAGGTTGGCAAATTAACAGTTAATTAGGGTTTGATAAATAGCAGATCTGCTCAAGCCCTATTCAGCTGCTGCGGGCCCTCTCTCGACCCGATCTCACCAAGGCAAGTGTTTATGTGCCGGTAACAAGTGTCCGCGCAGACTGTTATGTCTGCGTTCTGTCACATGAGGGGATTGCTCTCAGATGTGCTTCTACCCTTAACCGCGCACACACACACAATGCAAATGCACATCAATACTCAAGTTGCTACACACACAATGATAAAACCCCAGCCTGCTGTGAACCTTAAGGAAGAGCTCTTGTTCATCCACACTCTCTCTATTCAATGATCTCACAGGCACATTTATCGTTGATGCTGATATGGATTTTATCCTTTACATGGTCTTTGGTGGAAATTGTTTTCACTGCTGTTTAGAAGACTGCGGTTAATATTAGTTGCATTTGAAGCCTGGATTAGGCAGATTTTAAAGGTGCTCTAAGCGAATTCACGCGTTGTAGACCATAAAAATTTTTGTTACATACAGCAAACATCTCCTTGCTACTATCTGCTTGCTACCTGACCGATCTCTGTAGAAAGCCCAGGCTCCACAAACGGCAATAACAACACAGTGGCCAAACCTAGCACCACGAAACATAACAAAGTGTTCCAGTCAATAAACGACAAGAAGGATTTGGGGGTGGGGGTTGGTCATCTTCACATTGACTTAACACTGAAATCACTTGCGCTTGACGCCTCTACCGCGGCTGGTGTGAATGCAGCATTAGGTCTAAGCTCTTTGCTTTACTCTTAGTTTATTTAATTATTTACTAAAGATTGGCAGCATTTTTGTCAAATCAACACACATTTTTATGCAACTTTCACATAAAAAAATTAAGTTAAACAATTTCAACTTGAATTTATTTTATTTTCAACTTTTTAAGCCAAAACTTAGTAGGTTTAATTGACTTGCAAAACCAAGTTGCTGCATTTTTTAACAGTGTAGTAATATCATGTATTATTACTCATGGTTATTATATACAAACACATGTGTTGGGTTCTTAAAGGGAAATTCCGCCCTAAAACGGAATTTAGGGTGTTTTTTCGTTGTTAACGAGTCAAACTTTCATTTAAAAGCATATTTATGACTGAAGAGCAACATTTAAGATATTTAAGATGTTCGTCCCCCGGCAAACTGGCCCCCGAATGGGAGCGAACAGGGCACGTCGCATGAGCGCACAAAATCTCCACCTCTACAACACCAAGAAGGCTCGACACAACGTGATACTTTACTCGAAGTATCACGTGGGTCTCTACACATGAACGCGAGCATTGAGAACATTGTTTGTGTACACAGATTTTAGTAAAAGCGAAAAGTTTGGAACAACTTACCGTGCTGTTAAACTGCGTCCCGCCGCCATATTGCCAGTCATGAGCAATCGATCTCAGAATGCGACATAAGGAGGAAGGAGAGTAAAGATGGATAGCTCCTAAAGCATAGTTCCATATAAATGCACGGATAATTTGTTGTTTTGTCTCAAGTGAAAAACAATATTGACCCTGTAGTTGAAAAAGTAGCGTTCTATGGAGTCCATTCAATCGCATTCTGAGATCGATTGCTCATGACTGGCAATACGGCGGCGGGACGCAGTTTAACAGCACGGTAAGTTGTTCCAAACTTTTCGCTTTTACTAAAATCCGTGCACACAAACAATGCTCTCAATGCTCGCGCCCATGTGCAGAGACCCACGCGACACCCCGAGCAAAGCACCACGCCGCGTCGAGCCCTCCCAGTGTTGCAAAAATAGAGACCCCGTGCACTCATGCGACATGCCCCACCCACTCCCATCCAAAGGCCAGTTCACCAGAAAACGAACATCTTAAATATCTTAAATGTTGCTCTTCAGTCATAAATATGCTTTTAAATGAAAGTTTGACTCGTTAACAACGAAAAAACACCCTAAATTCCGTTTTAGGGCGGAATTTCCCTTTAAGGTCACAGATTTTCTTTGAAATTTTTAAAAATGCTTTTCAGTCTTTCATTTTACCATTATACAAGACTCAACATTTGTGAGCAGAAGATTTTTTTTGTGTGTCATTTCCAATCAAGCTGTAATTTTATTATAAAAAAAAAATGGTTATTTTAAAGGCGGGGTGCATGATCTCTGAAAGCCAATGTTGACAATTGAAATCACCTAAACAAATGCCCCTACCCCAATAGAATCTGGAACCTTCATTTGATAGACCCGCCCCACGCATACGCAACCCAGGCAACGATGTCAGTTAGTAGACACGCCCCTTACTGCTGATTGGCTACAAGTGTGTTTTGGGAGTTGGCCCACTCCCTTTCCAAATAGTTTTTCAAAAATCACACACCCTGCCTTAAAATTATTCAAAAAGGTGAAAATATTATTTCATTTTATTTTGTATGCAACCTAGCCTGGTTAGCCAGACCTACATCAAGATGTAAGGTCTGGCAACTCTTCACACAAACGGCTCAATGCAAGGGGCGGGATATAAGGTTGTCCCTCAAAATGCCTCTGTACGCAATAGGATAGCGCTATGACCAATCAGAGCAACGAAGAAGGTGACGTATGAGTCCCCTGCGTTTCCCCACCAGTGGAGCTAATTGGTATATCAAACTTTTACCGTAACCAGTCGGCAAAACTCCAAACAAATCTTTCTTGCTTAAAAAGGACTTCAGTAGGGTTATTTGCTCTTCTCTCAAAGAAAAACATAAGTCTAAGTCCTCCAGAGTCGCGGCCAAAGCCGCTTCAAAAGAAAGCTGTTCGCCAGCAGCAGCAGCCATTCTTTGTTTTCAAGTAGGAACCGTCGCAGGCAGCTCTGTCGTCATCATGTTAAGCCCGCCCCCCAGACGCTACACACGATGTGATTGGCCTGACCAAATTTTGGTTTTTGGAGCTGTTAAGTGTATTGTGAGTGCCTAGACTAAACCCTGGCAGCAAATATATTTTGCGGCCGCTAGGGTGCGTCTAGATTTCTAGGCTATATGCATCCTACTGTATTAAGTTTTCACATGTGATAAGTTGAAATAACTTATATAAACAAGTTGATGTAACATAATAATATGAATTGATTTGATGTCATGTTTTACAGTGTACACTCTCAGAAAAAGGTACACAAAGGTACAAAAGTTGTCACTGGTGCGGCACTTTTTCAAAAAGTACATTTTGTTTCTAAAGAAGGTGGATATGGGTACCTACTGGTTCCTTATTGGTACATATCTGTACCAAAATGGTCCAAAACAGGACCTTTTTAAAAGGTACCATCCCAGTGACAACTTTTGTACCTTTTGTACCTTCTTTTTTTGTACCTTTTTCGTTTAAAAAATGAATAATTATCAATTCCACCACAGATAATATCACACAGAATACAACATTTTTAAAGTTGAAATAATTTGTAAAAATGTAGACATTCATGTTTGTCCTGCTATACCAGGTTTATTTCAACTTTCCAACCTCAACACAGTATAATTATCACTGGCTCTTCACCACCTCTAACATAAATGGACATTCATAGTGTTAGTGGTGTCCTGTATGACATAATTAAACCTTGCCAAGAGAGGAAGGGTAGTTTGTAAAAACACGCTCTGTGACCCCTTAGAGAGTCGTTCATGTTTCAACAGTGGAGCGTGGGGCCAGGAGACGGGAGGAAACAGGAGCATGTACAGACATTAATTACTCTATGTGCGGTACTGCTGAAGTAATAATGTGTTGCAGTTCCTAGACTGACAGCCAGAACCTCCCGTCACTTCATCAAGCAACCCGACACTGAATATACAGTCCATTTGATTGTAAAGAGCTGCAGATGCCCTCTTTTATGGACTAATGAAGTCAGATATAAGCATGTAAATTCATTAACCGCTGGTTGCGGTTGTTACGGTCCTCTGAAAGTCTTTCGTAACTTCAGTTAAGCGTAGGCCTGTGTGGAGTAGTTAAAAATAAAAAAACAGTATTGTCCTTCAATGTGAGCAAGAATGTTGTAAAAAAGAAAACTCGTTATTCTGAGCTGTAACGGTTGGGGGATTTCTATCTGAGGCCACATGTCCAAATATTTGTATTACTTTTCCATCTAAGAGCGAAGTCGTTCTGTGAATATTATATATTTTAGCTCAAAAATTATAAAAGTCTTTTCCAAACCAAGCAGTAATTTCACATAGCCGTTGGATAATCTGACTTTGTGGTTGCTGGGGAGTATAATATGCTATAATGACCTAAATGAAAGTTAGTTCAGGCTTTCTAATTTGATTGGCCAAGTAACATTTTAAAAGTGCCGGTATTTAGTATGACAGCACTGATGCTCTTCACTGTTTCCTCTTGCCTGTTTTATGTGTCGAAAATGTATGTTCGGTTTATTTTTATTTACCAGTAATTTTAATGTTGTAAAAAAGCAATATTATGCCCACAATCGTGCATTTGTACATCAACATGGATCTAATGTCCTGTGGGTGAACCTTATTATGAGGTCTCTCATCTGTATGCTTAATTATCGAGAAACCGAGAGACAGTGGGACTTTTAATTTTTTGTCACCCTTGACCTGGACAGTCAAAATTGCATTTGACATCTGTAAGGATATGATGTGAAGCTTAAAAAAATGTAATAATGTGGTACATATGTGGTTAGCCAAACAATCCCTGACAGGTGAATACTTCATTTAATTCCTTCCTTCATCCAGCAATCAAGTAGAACCAAAGCAGCTGCTTTGGCTCAGAATATCAGTGTTGCTCTAATCAACACCATTTACCGCAACGCTGGCAGCTCTGCTACAGGCACAAACGGCACATGGTGAAGTTCTGGTGTGGCCCGTTGCTTTCATTAGCAATAGCACTTACTATGTTAGCGTTCTTGGTGGGTTGCCAGCCACGCTAAAGGTCTATGTATCCTCAAATTATCCAAAGAGCAAAACTGATCCGTCCGTATATTCCAAAACCGTTCCGTATGGCTGATAAAATGAGATTGTATCTAGGTGAGAAAAGTTTTTGTTGATTATAAGGGGTGCTGTAGGTGGCTTAATCCCTAAATTATGATTATTACCGTGGCATGCTTATTACGTTTTCATGTGCTATTTTTCTGTAGCTCAATTATTGCATTAGACGCAAAGAGAGCCCAGGGAACACACAACCTGAAAGTAGAATTGTACACTGTTAGGTCAAATATAAACATTTTCTGGGTTAATTTAACCCAAATGCCGGACTCGTCCCTTTTAAACCAATGTTGAAAATAACCCAGGATTTTTGAGAGTGTACAATACTTTCGCAATACTTTTTTAATATGTCAAATAAAACTTTGGTGTCCCCAGAGTACATATATGCAACGTTTTTTTTTAGCTCGGAATACCATATAGATAATTTATTATAGCATGCTAAAGTTGCCACTTTGTAGGTGTGAGCAAAAATGTGCCATTTTGGGTGTGTCCTTTAAAATGCAAATGAGCTGATCTCTGCACTAAATGGCAGTGCCGTGGTTGGACAGTGCAGATTAAGGGGCAGTATTATCCCCTACTGACATCACAAGGGGAGCCAAATTTCAAGGACCTACTTTTTCACATGCTTGCAAGGAATGATTTACCAAAACTAAGTTACTGTTTTGTTCTTTTTCACATTTTCTTTGGTTGATAGATGCAAGGGGGGCCCAATTATAGCACTTAAAGGGGACATATCATGAAAATCTGACTTTTTCCATGTTTAATTGCTATAATTGCATCCCCAGTGCTTCTATGAACCTAGAAAATGTGAAAATTTGTATCTTAGTTTTGGTAAACCATTCTCTGCAAGCATGTGAAAAAATAGGTAATTGAAATTTGGCTCCTCTTGTGATGTCAGAAGGGGATAATACCGCCCTTTAATCTGCACTATCCAACCACAACACTGCCATTTAGTGAAGAGATCAGCTCATTTGCATTTTAAAGGACAAACCCAATATGGCACATTTTGCTCACACCTACAAAGTGGCAATTTTAACATGTTATAATCAATTATCTACATGGTTTTTTGAGCTAAAACTTCAGATACATACTCTGTAGACAACAAAGATTTATTTTACATATTAAAAAAAATCTTGTGAAATGTCCCCTTTAAAATTGGAAAAAGTCAATTTCCATCAAATATCCCCTTTAAAGATATCCATTATGCATAAGTCAGATGTGATGTCACACACAAAATCTGTCATTTAAATTATTGTGAAGCCTTCCCCTCTACAAACAAATCTAAAGAAACTAAATTTTTCACTTGTATACAATGTACAAAGGATACGAAAAACCAAAAGCAGTTTTAAAACTAAGGTTGTACAGTATTGCATGAAGTCATACCTTACAGATGTAACATAAAGTATATAATATTTCTAATATTTAATCAAAGAATGACTTAATACACATGCTGTAAGCCTCAAGTGGCCACTGACCCAAAAACGCCCTCAGGTTGAATGTCTGGCCTATGCTTGATCTTGTCCTTGATCGTTCTTGCAAAAATCTTCAATCGTTTAACAATGCAATTGAGGAAGCGGAGGCGCACCTAAAGTGGTTAAATGTGGTCTGGCTCACCAGCGCAATAGCTGTGATGGACTTCCTCTGCAAAGTATTTCATTTTGGATACGGTCCCTTTCTAAACACAGCGCACCTGGGACAACAGCTTTGGTTCCAGACTCTGTGTTAATCAGCAGCAATGCATGCCTGCCAGGGCCTCGTGTATATACAATTAATACTCGCCCTGACTTTTAACAGCGATTCCTCCGCTCTTATGAAAACAGCGCACCACAGAGTGCCACGACTCCGGCGTTTAGCAGGCAGGATGACAACATTTGCGAAAATCTTCCTGATTGCTGAAAGGATTTTAAAGAATCCGCAGGAGAAGTGGCAAAGAAAAATATTTAAGGGGCCCTAATGCATTCTTTCATGAACTGTGGCGTTTCCATTGACTGTGCATTGAGACAAAACATACCCTGTGGAATCTGATGGTAGTCTTCCAAAGACAGGTTGTTCATATGAATGTACTGTAGATGGGGGGTGGATTTCTTTGTGTTTGACATTCCAGTATTGACACCACTAAGAGGGTGTGGAGGGGATTTCCGCTGTAATCGCTAGTGAAAGGGGTATAGGTTAGAAATGCTTATCTGCTGACACATGGTAAATATTCCTCACTTGAAATAGCTGGATCCGTGGCTCAGAGGTAAATCCATCTCATTTGTATTTTGAAACAGATATTGGCATAGATCTAATAACTCACTAGACAATTATGACTGTATAGTCCTTCAGGGCCTTTTACATAAACAGGATAATGCAAAATGCTAGTGACTAATAGCCTATCGGAGACGTGCATGCTGGCAGCGTACGAGGGAGGTCAGCTTTAGTCATTAAGTTAATGTTCGTCCACAGTTTGGGCTAAACACAGCACCTTTTATGGAATTATCATAATTAGTCCAACCATTAGCCTTAATGGGGAGTAATGGCCAGTTAGATGTTATTTGGTAAAACAACACGCCAGGGGCCGTAGGTGTTTTATTACGGCGCTATATCGAGCCCTTTCTGGAAGGTAGAAAATGTTTCCAGATCTAGGGCGAAATTGGCTCCGTTCTAATTCAGTTTCCACATCAAGCAGGGGAGGGACCACCCACTAAGAAAGTAGTACTTGGCATGTGCGTTTTCCACAGTGATTCGAGGGGTCGAATGTGATTTGACTGTTATGAGAACTCCAGTAAGCATTTAAGCTCACTGTAACAATGCACGGTGGCCATACGAGCTCTGATCTTGTTGATTAATTTAATACGATCCACAGTAGCCGGGATAAAACCTTGTATGTATCAGAAAATGCCACAACAAAAAACTTTCCACAGAAAACTAATTTTGTCAAATCAACAGGACGTATCGCCTGGGAACACCGTAACCTCTGGCATCGCTAAAT